>NW_006921676.1:4911468-4916683 GCF_000298275.1 Orycteropus afer afer | reverse complement strand
GATTGCCCAACCTTCCTTCCGAGGAGTGGCTGGTGGGTTTGAACCGCCTGCCTTCTGGTTAGCAGTCAAGTGCCTTAGCCACTATGCTAGCCATACTAGTGGGAGTGAAATGGTGTCTCAGTGTGGTTTTGATTTGCATTTCTCTGATGGCTACTGACAGTGAACATCTTTTCATGTGTTTGTTGACCATTTGAATATCCTTTTTGGTAAAGTGTCTGTTCATATCCTTTGCCCATTTTTTGATTGGCTCATTTGTCTTTTTGTTCAGTTGTAGAAGTTATATGTATATTTAATTGATTAACCAATTATATTGTTCCTGAGGATTTTTTTTCCCAGTCTGTAGGTTTTTTTTTCTTTTGATAAAGGCTTGATGAATATAACTATTTAATTTTCATGAGGTCCCTATTATCTATTGTGTTTTCTGCTGTTTGTGCATTTATTGTGCTCAATAATGTATCATTGAAAAAAGTAGGTCCCATAGCTTTGCTCCTGCATTTTCTTCAAAGAACTTTATGGTTTTAGATTTAACACGTAGAATCTTGATCCATTTGAACTAGTTTTTGTGTATGATGTGAGTGTGACTCTTGCTTCATTTTTCTGCATGTGGAAATCCAGTTTTGCTAGCACCGTTTGTTGAAGAGACTGTTCCTTCCTCATTGAATGGATTTAGCTCCATTGATCATAGATGTTTGGATCTGTTTCTGGGTACCCATATCTTTTTAAGTGTGCATTCAGTATTTTATGTCTCATGATGCATTTACCTGTTTTATTTGAATTGCTTAGTTTTTGCCATAAAGCTCAAATATTCTCATTATTTTAATAATTTTTTTTAATTGAGATGGATTCACATACTATTAACCAGTTTTTAAAGTGTAAAATTCAGTGGCCTTCAGTACATTTCACAATGTTGTGCAACCCCCACCTCTTTCTAGTTCTAGTATATCTTCATCATCCCAAAAGGGAAATACATGCCTATTAAATAGTCCCATCCCAGTCCACTCTGGCCCATGGCAACCACTAATCTATGGATGTATCTGTTCTGGATATTTCATACAGATACAATTATATAATATATGACCTTTCATTTCTGGGTTCTTTCATTCAGTAGAGTGGTTTCAAGGTTTATCCACTTTGTAGCATATGTCAGTACTTCATTTCTTTTTATAACTGGATAATATTGTTGGACTATACCACATTTTGTTTATCCATTCATTTGTTGAAGGATGTTTAGGTTGTTTCCACCTTTGGCTGTTGTAAATAGTACTTCTATGAACATTTATGTATGAGGATTCATTTGAATATCTGTTTTCAATTCTTGTGGCTATATACTTAGGAGTGGAATTAGTGAATCATATGGAGCTCTGGTAGCATAGTGCCTAAGGCACTTAACTGCTAACCAGAAGGCTGGCGGTTCAAACCCACCAGGCACTCCTCGGAAGGAAGATGGGGCAATCGATGTCCGTAGTGATACTGCCTTGGTAACCCAAGGAGGGTTCACTATGAGTCAGTTCCGACTTGATGGCACATAACAACAACAACAACATGTTTAACTTTAAAAAAATAATTAACCAATTTTGATACATTAATGTTAACTTTAGTCCATGGTTTACATTAAAGTTCACTCTGTGTGTTACATAGTTCTGTGGGTTTTGACAAATGTTTAATGACACATATATAACATTACAGTTTAATACAAAATAATTTCACTTCTCTGAAAATTCCCTAGGTCTCACTTATTCATATCTACCCTCCCAACACTTGTACTGTCTCTTTAGTTTTGCCTTTTCCAAAATTTGTTATAATTGGAATCTTAACCATATATAGCCTTTTCCACAGTGGCTCTTTTCGTTTAGCAGTATGCATTTTAAGTTTTCTCATTTCTTTTTATCTTGGAATAATATTCCATTGTATGAATGTACCACTATTTATACATCCATTTATCTAGTGAAGAACAACTTAAATGCTTCCAGGTTTTAGTGATTATAAATAAAAGCTGCTACAAACATTCATGTGCAGGTTTTTGTATGGATATAACTGTTCAACTCAATTGAACAAATACGTAGGATTGCAGTTGCTGGATTGTATGGTGAGTTGAGCTTTGTAAGAAACTACCTACCTCTTTCAGAGTGATTGTACCATTTTGCATTCCCACCGGCAATGAATGAACGTTTCTGTTGCTTTGGAACCTTACCAACATTTGGCATTGTCAGGCTTTTTTTTTTTTTAGCCATTTTGATAGGTGATGGTGTTTTTATTGTTTTAATTGGCAGTTCCCTAACCACATATGATATTGAGCATCTTTTCATTTGCTTATTTGCCGTCCGTATATCTTTGATGAGGTATCTGTTGAGATATTTTCTCCATTTTTAAATTGAGTTGCTTGTTCTCTTGTTTAGTTTTAGGAATTCTTTGTGTATTCTGGGTATACTTCTTTATCAAATAAGTGTTTTGCTTTCATAGATTAATGTCTTTGGGGTTGTATTTAAAAACTAATATAGTATAATATCTAAACCACCGTCATTGGAGATCAACTTCTGAAAACAGCCATTGAAAACCCTGTGGAGCACAGTTCTACTCTGATGCACATTGGGTTGCCATGAGCCAGAGTCAACTTGACTGCAGCTGCTTTGATTTTTGGCTTCTTTTTATAGGAAGTCTTAAAGTTGGGTAGTTTTAGACCCAAACTTTTTTCTTCAGTATCGTGTTGGCTTTTCTGGATCGGTTGTCTCTTCATACACATTTTAGAATTAGCTTGTTGTCAGTATCCACAAAATAACTTGATGAAATTTTGATTGGGATTGCATATAATGTATAGATTAAGTTGGGGAAAATTGCTATCCTAGTAATATTGAGTCTATATATGAATATGGAATCTTTCTCCATTTATTTAGATCTTTGATTCCTTCATTAAACGTCTGTAGTTTCCCTCATAAGATTTTGTACATATTTTGTTGGATGTCTCTTTGAAGACTAAGGTGTGTCTAACCCAAGCCATGGTGTTTTCAATTACCTCATATGCATGTAAAAGCTGGATAATGAATAAGGAAGACCAAAGAAGAGTTGATGCTTTTGAATTGTGGTGTTGGCAAAGAATACTGAAAGTATCATGGACTGCCAGAAGAACTAACATCTGTCCTAGAAGAAGCACAGCTGGAATGCTTCTTGCAAGTGCGAATGGTCAGACATCCTCTCACCTCCTGTGGTCATGTGGTCAGAAGGGACCATTTCCTGGAGAAGGATATCATGCTTGGTAAAGTAGAGGGTCAGTGAAAAAGGGGAAGGCTCTCAATGAGAGGATTGCTACAGTAGCTGCAACGATGGGCTCAGGTATAGCAAGGACTGTGAGGCTGGTGCAGGACCAGGCAGCATTTTGTTCTGTCGTACATAGGGTTGCTGTGAGTCGGAGCCAACTTGATGGCACCTAACAACATGCCTAGGTATTTCGTTTTGTATTTTTTGGTGAAAATGTGAATGATATTGTGTTAATAATTTCAAATTCCAGTTATTCATTGCTGGTATGTAGGATAACAATTGACTTTTGTATATTAACCTTATGTCTTGTGACTTGTCTGTAATTGTTTATTAGTTCCTGGAGGGATTATTTCTTTATTCATATTTTGGGATTTTCTGCATAGGCAGAACAAAGACAGTTTTATTTCTCCTTTCCAGCCTATTTTCCTAGTCTTTTCCTACTGCATAAGCTAGGATTTCTAGTAGAATATTGAATAGGGGTGATAAGAGTAGACATCCTTGCCTTGTTTCCATTCTTAGGGGAAATGTATCTAGTTTTGCATCATTAAGTATGAAATGAACTGTAGGTTTTTTTATAGATGTCTTTGTCAAAGTGGGAAAGTTCCTCTCTTATACTAGTTTTTTAAAATTTTGGAAGAGTGTTGGATTTTGTCACCTGCCTTTTCAGCATCTGTTGATATGATCTAGGTGGTGCACTGGTTAAAGTGGTTGTCTGCTAACCAAAAATCCTGCAGTTCAACCCCACGAGCCACTCTGTGGGAGAAAGAGGAGCCGTTCCAGCCTTGGAAAACCTGTGGAGCAGTTCTGTTCTGTCCTGTAGGGTTGCTACAAATCAGAATTAGCTAGATGGCAGTGGGTTTGTTTTGTTTTAATTGTTATGATTCTATGAATTTTCTCCTTTAGCCTATTGATTTGTACATTCATTGATTTTCAGGTGTTAGTCAGCCTTGTGTATTTGAATATATTCCACTTGATTGTGCTATAGAATTTATTGTTGGTATTACGGTATATAATTCAAAGTACATCATTTGTTGTTAGATTTGATTTGCTGATGTTATGTTGAGAGTTTTTTGGATTTATGTTCATGAGAGATACTGGTCTGTAATTTTCCTTGGTTATGATGTCTTTATGAGGTTTTGGTATTAGGCTTCATAGAATGAGTTAGGAAGTGTTCTCTCTGTATCTGTTTTCTGGAAGAGATTATAGAGAATTGGTATAATTTCTTCCTCAGTTAGTAGAATTCACCAGTTAAACCTCTGTGTCTGATACTTTCTTGTTTTGGAAGATTATTAATGGTTGATTTTAATTTTTTTGATAAATGTAGACTTACAGAGCTCTTCCATTTCTCCTTGCATGAGTTTTGGGAGTTTGTCTCGTTCAAGGAATTACTTTATCTAAATCATCAAAAATACAGGTACAGATTTGTTCATAATATTCCTTTAGTGTCCTTGAGATCGGTAATTATGGCTTAATTTTCCTTTTTGATGTTAGTGATTTGTGTCTTCTTTCTTTCTTGATTAGCCTGGCTAGAAATGTACTAATTTTATTGATCTTTTGAAGAAACCAGCATTTTTTTTTTCTCTATTGATTTCCTGTTACCAATTTTGTTATTTTTTTTTCTTCTTCTGTCTACTTTAGGCTTTTATTGTTCTTTGTTTAGTATCCCAAAGTGGAAGCTTAGGTTATTTTAGATCCTTTACCTTTTCTGATACGTGCATTCAATGATTCAAATTTCCCTCTAAGCACTACTTTTGCTATACCTCACAAATTTTGAAAAGTTTATTTTATTTTCATTGAGTTTAAAATATTTTAAAATTTCTCTTGAGACTTCCTTGACCCATGTGGAATCCTTTGCAATTTTCTATAAATTTTAGGTGTGGTTGTGTCTTATGCAGATTGTTGTTGTCTCCCACTCAGTTAAACACAAACTACAATTGACTGTCCATCGAAAAACTAAAAGCCC
>NW_006921676.1:4835327-4909973 GCF_000298275.1 Orycteropus afer afer | reverse complement strand
ATCTTCTGTATCTGTGTTAATTGGTTTCCCTTTTCTTTGTTGAAGAGGGTCTGTGCAATCCTTCTGCCTAGTCCGCCATCTTGCCCCGCCTCCGCAATTTTCTATAAATTTTAAGATTGGCTTTTTCAAGTTTTGCAGAAACAGCTATTGGAATTTTAATAGTGGTTCCATTGAATCTGTAGATTATTTGGGTAGTATTGCCATTTTGGTAATATTAAATCTTCAATTCATGAACATGGTATGTCTTTTCGTTTATTTAGATCTTCTTTGATTTCTTTCAGCAATGTTTTATAGTTTGCAGTGTGCAAGTTTTACACCTCCTTAGTGAACTTTGTTCCTATGTATTTTATCCTTTTAGATGCCATAGCCAGTGTAATTGTTTAATTTCCTTTTTGGTTTGTTTGTTGCTGGTGTATACAACTAAACTGAATTTTGAGTGTTGATCTTGTATTCTGTAACTTTGATGAATTTGTTTAACTCTTAACACCTCAACATAAAGAAAATGAAAATCCTCACAAATGGACCAATAAGAAAGATGATAAATGAAGAAAAGATTGAAGTTGTTAGGGATTTCATTTTACTTGGATCCATAGCCAACAACCATGGAAGCAACAGTCAAGAAATCAGACATCGTATTGCACTGGGCAGAGCAGCTGTAGAAGATCTCTTTAAATTGTTAAGAAGCAAAGATGTCACTTTGAAGACTAAGGTGTGCCTGACCCAAGCCGTGATATTTTAAATCATCTCACATATATTGTGAAAGCTGGACAATGAGTAAGGAAGACTGAGGAAGAGTTGATGCCTTTGAATTGTGTTGGCAAAGAATACTGATAATACTGTGGACTGCCTCCTTGGAAGGAAAAAATGGCCAGACTTTGTCTAACCTACTTTGGTCATGTTGTCAGAAGGGAACATTCCGTGGAGAAGGATGTCATGCTTGGTAAAGTGGAGGGTCAGTGAAAAATGGGAAGACCCTCAATGAGATGGATTGACATAGGGGCTGCAATGATGGGCTCACATATAGCAAGGATTGTGAGGGTGGCACACGACTGGGCAGTGTTTTGTTCAGTTGTATGTAGGGTCACTATGACTTGGAGCTGTCTTGATAGCACCTACCAACAACAATAGTGTTTTTTCTTCAAAACTTTTATTGGGATTTGCGTGAAAGTTTACAGAGCAAATGCATCTTCCATACAGCAGTTCACATACACTTTGTCTCATGACGTTGACTGTAATCTCCCACAATGTAACAGCTCTCCTCCCACTTCCTCCCCATAACCACCACTTCCTTGTATCCCTCCCTCCCATACACTCCTGCCCCCCAAGCTGCCTCCTTGTGCATGCACAGCCCTTCTGTTCTCCCATGATTGATCTCTTCAAGGAGTGTATCTACCTAATGTAAATGTTCAGCTCATATGCCTGTCTTTTGTTTGGCTGGAACAGGAGTGGGTTCAATTCCAGATGTGAAGGGCAGCTAGGGGCCATAGTCTCTGTGGTTCCATTAGGTTCTATCAGACCAGCAAACCTGGTCTCCCCCCCTTTTTTTTTTTTTTGATGATTTTGAGTTATGTTCCACATTGTTCTCCCACTCTAGCCAGGATCCCCCTCCAAATAGTTAACAGTGGTAGCTGGGCACCATCTAGTTTTTCTGGTCTTATAGTCTGATAGTCTGAGGATCACATGGTGTACCAGTCCCTTGTTTCCATGCATCTTTGGTTTTCTTCATTCTTCTCTGCTCTGGACGAGGAAAGACCAACCCATCATTGCATCTAGATGGCTACTTGCAAACTTTTAAGATCCCACTCACTACTTGCCAAATAGGATATGGAACAATGCTTTTGTGCAGTATGTTACGCCAGTTAGTTTGATGTCCCCTGGGACTATGGTCCCAAGTGCACAGGTCCAACTACTTGCTCCTTCTGGGTAGCTGGTTGTGGCCAAGAAGTGACTACAACCTTGTCCTTTGTCAGCTCTACTGTATACCTGAGAATTCTTACAGAACATACAAATACACTTGTAGAAATATTGTCCACCAACCCTGTACATGGTCATGGGCACATTCCCCCCTGCATAGACATCCCTAATTGTTCAGCCTATCCACCTGTAGATCGGACAACAATAATACTTTTTTGTGTGTGTATTCTTCAGAATTAAATATATATAACATGTCATATGTGAATAGAATTGGGAGCTCTGGTGGTGTAGTGCCTTAAGGCATGTGACTGCTAACGAGAAGGCTGGTGGTTCAAACCCACCACCCACTCCTCAGAAGGAAGGTTGGGCAATCTACTTCCATAGTGATACTGCCTCGGAAACCCAACGAGGGGTCACTATGAGTTGGATCCGACTTCACGATAGTGAGTTTGGTTATTTTTGGTTTTGGTGGATAGAATTGAGCTCTGGCAGTGCAGTGGCTAAGCATGCAGCTGGTAACCAACAGGTCAATGATTTGAATCTACCAGGTTCTCTATGGGTGAAAGATGTGGCAGTCTACTTCTGTAAAGATTTAAAGCCTTGGAAACCCCATGAGGCAGTTCTGCTCTGACCTGTTGGCTTGCTAGGAGTCAGCATTGACTAGAAGGCGATGGATTTGGTTTGGTTTGGAATATGTCATCTGTGAATATACTTTTACTTTTTCCTTCCCAATTTGGAGGCCTTTTATATATTTTTTGTTTGTTTGTTTAATTGCTCTAGCAGCATCTTTTAGTACAATGTTGAGCAGTGGTGAAAGGAGGTGTCGTTGTTTTGTTCTGATTTTAGGAAGGAAAGCTTTCAACTTTTCACCATTGACTGTATTAGCTCTGGAATTTTTCATAAACCTATTTGAAGATGTTTCTTCTTTATTGGGTTTTGCTACAGATACTCTTACTGTTTTTGTAATATTTTGTTGCTTATGCTTTTGGTGTTGTATCTGTTGCCAAATTCAAGGGATAACGATTTAACCTTATACTTCCTTTAAAATTTTTTACTTTTATCACTTACATTTAGGTCTCAGCTCCATTTTAAGTTAATTTTCAATATGGTGTGAGGTACAGATTGAACTTCATTCAACGGTGTCCTGTCTTTCATTCATGATAGTTGTCATTTGTGGTTTTCTGGCTTGTTTTCTTGATCTATCCGGTTAAAGGTTTATCAGTTTTATGGGTTTATTTCTCAGAGTATCTCCTTTTGGTTTCATTGATTTTTCTCTTCTCTATTTCATTGACTTGCACTCTTATTTTTATTAATTTGCTCTTTGGATAAATCCAGTTTATTAAAGTAGAGGCTTATTGATAATTGATTAGTGAATTTTCTTCTTTCTAATGGGAGCTCTGGTGGTATAGTGCCTAAGGGATTTGACTGCTAACCAGAAGGCTGGTGATTCAAACCCACCAGCCACTCCTAGGAAGGAAGATTGGGCAATCTACTTCTGTAGAGATACCGCCTCGGAAACCCAAAGAGGGGTTGCTATGACTTGGCTCTGACTCGATGACAATGAATTGAGTTGTTGAGTTTGTGTATATATAATGCTTTGAGGACAGGAGATATTCTGTACGTACTTTGTGTGTGTGTGATTTGGGTGAAAGTTTACAGAGCAAATTCACTTTTCGTACAGCAGTTCACATAGACTTGGTCTCATGATATTGACTGCAATTTCCCACAATGCAACAGCTCCTCTCCCTCTTCCTCCCCATAGTTACCTCTTTCCTGTGTCCTTCCCTCCATGCACTCCTGCCCCGAGCTGTCTGCATGTGCATACGCAGCCCTTCTATTCTCCCATGATTGTTCTCTCCAAGACATGTATCTACCTAATGTAAATGTTCAGCTCATATATCTGTCTTTTGTTTGGCTGGGACAGGAGTGGGTTCAGTTCCAGACCTGAAAGGCAGCTGGGGGCCATAGTCTCAGTGGTTCCATTAGATTCTATCAGACCAGCAAACCTGGTCTCCCCCACCCCCCACTTTTTTTTTTTTTTAATGATTTGAGGTTATGTTCCACATTGTTCTCCTACTCTATCCAGGATCTGTCTCCTACATAGATCCCCCTCCAAGTAGTTGACATTGGTAGCTGGGCACCATCTAGTTCTTCTGGTCTCATAGTCTTATAGTCTGAGGATTGCATGGTGTATCAGTCCCTTGGACTAATTGTTTCCATGTGTCTTTGGTTTTCTTCATCTTTGCTCTGGACGAGGAGAGACCCATCGTTGCATCTAGAAGGCTGCTTGCAAGGTTTTAAGATCTCAGTCGCTACTCACCAAAGTAGGATTTGGAACAATGTTTTTGTGTAGTATGTTATGCCAATTAAGCTTGATGTCCCCTGGGACTATGGTCCCAAGTGCGCAGGTTTAACTACTCGCTCCCTCTGGGTAGTGACTACAACCTTGTCCTTTGTCAGCTCTTCTGATGCCTGGGAATTCTTACAGAACATACAAATACATTTGTAGAAACATTATCTGTCAGCCCTATACATGGTCATGGGCACACTTCCCCCTGCCTAGACAAACCTAATAGTTCAGCCTGTCCACCCATCTATCCACCCATATATAAATGTTTGCCTTCCCTGACAACGTAGTACTATGTGTGCAAAATGGTTCATCTTTGTTGTCTGTACCTCCCATGCACCTCTCTCTGTCTTCCTATTCCTCAATGCCACCATATTGATCACTCACATTGCCCTTTTTTCACCCCAATCAATACTTGTCTCTACCTATCTAACAGTGTTTCCTCCCCTCCCTTCCCCTCCCCAACAAAGAAAATTTCCTTCCATATATAAACCTTTCCTTGACTTTTTACAATAATGGACTAATACAATATTTGTCGTTCTGTGATTGAATTACATTTCACTCAGCATAATGTCCTCCAAGTTTATCCACGTTACACAGTGTTTTGCAGATTCTACGTTACCTTTAGGGTAGCATAGCATTCCATTGTGTGTATGTGCCATAGTTGAGGTGCCTAGGTTGTTTCCATCTTTTGGCTATTGTAAATAGTGCTGTGATGAACATGGATGTACATATATCTGTTCTTGGCCTGGCTCTCACTTCTTTAGGATATATACTTAGTAATGGAATGGCTGGGTCAAATGGTATTTCTAATTCCAACTTTTTAAGAAATCACCATACTGCTTTCTACAGTGGTTATATCATTTGCTATACCTCAATTGTATGCTGTCCACCAGCAGTGTACAAAGAGTCCCAATCTCTCCACATGCTTGCCAGCATTTGTTATTTTCTGTCTTGTTGAACTCTGCTCCTAGTGCTGGGGCAAGATGGTATCTCGTTGTTTTGATTTGCATCTCTCTACTGGTTAATGATTGTGAGCATTTCTTCTAGTGTTTGTTGGCCACCTGAATATGGTCTTTGGTGAAGTGTCTATTCATGTCTTCTGCCCATTTTTTTAATTAGATTATTTGTCTTTTTGTTGAGGTGTTGGAGTTTTCTATAAATTCTTGTCAGATATATCATTGCTGAGTATTTTTTCCCAATCTGTAGGTTTTCTTTTGACTCTTTTGGAGAAGTCTTTGGAAGCACACAAAAATTTGTTTTTTAGAAAGTCCCATTCATCTAGTTTCTCTTCTGCTCTTTGTATATTTTGGGTTATGCTTGATAATCTATTTGTGCCATATTTTAGGGCACCTAAATTTGCCCCTAGTTTTTTCCCTGAGGAACTTTATAGTTTTAAGTTTCACATTTAAATCTTTAATCCATCTGGAGTTTGTTCTGGTGTATGGTGTGAGGTACAAATCCTGTTTCATTTTTCTGCAAATGGATATCCAGTATTGCCAGCACTGTTTGTTAAACAGACAATCTCTTCCCCACTTAATGGATTTTGGCCTTTTGCCAAAGATCAGCTGACCATAAGTTGATGGATCTATTTCTGGGTCTCAATTCTATTCCGTTGGTCTACATGCCTGTCATTGTACCAATACCAGGCAGTTTTGACTACTGTGGCTGTATAGTAGGTTTTAAGATCTAGGAGTGTGAGACCTCTTACTTTGTGGTTGTTCTTCAGTAATGCTTTGCTTATCAGAGGTCTCTTTCCTTTCCATATAAAGTTTGTAATTGGTTTTTCCATATTCTTAAAGAATGTTGATGGGATCTGGATTGGGATTGCATTGAATGTATAGATTGTTTTGGGTAGAATTGACACTTTTACAATGTTCACTCTTCCTATCCATGAGCATGGTATGTTCTTCCATTTACATAGATCTCTTATGGTTTCTTGAAGTAGTCTTTTGTACTTTTCTTTGTATAGGTCTTTTGTGTCCCTGATAAGATTTATTTCCAAGTATTTTACTTTTTATAGGTATTGTAAATGGTATTGGTTTCCTTATTTCTTTTGCAGCAATCTCTTTGCTGGTGTAGAGGAACCCAGCCCATTTTTGGATGTTGATCTTGTAACCTGCCACCATGCTGCTGCTGTTGTTTGCCGTTGAGTTGGGCCCTACTTAGAGCGATTCCTCCTTCTTTGATTTCCCTTTCTTGCCTTACTGCCCTGGCTAGGATTTCTAATAGAGTGTTGAATGGAAGTGGTGATCAAGGGCATCCTTGTCTGGGTCCTATTTGCACTGTGAATGGTTTCAGTCTCTCTCTGTTGAGAATAACGTTGGCTGTTGGTTTTGCATATGTGCCCTTTATTATGTTGAGGAATGTCCCTTCTTTTCCTATTTTGCTGAGAGTTTTGATCAGGAATGGGTGTTAGATTTTATCAAATGCTTTTTCTGCATTGATTGATATGATCAGGTGGTTCTTTTCCTTTGTTTTATTTATGTGGTGGATGGTATTGATTGTTTTCCTAATGTGAAACCATCCTGGCATACCTGATATGTACCCCACTTGGTCATAATGAATTATTTCTTTGATAAGTTGTTGGAGTCTATTGGCTAGGATTTTGTTGAAGATGTTTGCATCTATATTCATGAGGGATGTTAGTCTGTTGTTTTCCTTTTGAGTGATGCCTTCACCTGGTTTTGGTATCAAAGTTATGCTTGCTTCATAAAATGAATTTGGGAGGATTCCATCCTTTACTGTGTTTTGGAGTAGATCGAGTAGGATTGGTGTCAGTTCTTCTCTGAACATTTGGTAGAATTCTCCGGTGAAACCTCTGGGCCAGGACTTTTTTTTTGTTGGTAATTTTTTGATGATCTGTTTAATTTCTTCTTTTGTTATGGATCTGTTCAATTTTTCCATCTCAGTCTGTGTTAGTTTAGGTAAGTGGCATGTTTCTAGAAATCTGTCCATTTCTTCTGTGCATACTGTTTTGTAACTTTACTTTTCTCAATAGTTAGGGCCATTCATGTCATAATTTTCATTGGTTGCATGAGGTTAACCTTTTGTTATTTGACTTCTTTTTATCTGTAGGGCTCTGATATCTCTTGATTGATTAGTAATTAATATAAATTCTGTGTTTTTACTGAAAAGATACAAGGCACCTGTTTTGGTTCTCTAGTGCTGCGCTAACAGGAAAATAACCACAAATGGGTGGCTTTAACAAAGAGAAGTTTATTCTCTTATAGTTTAGAAGGCTAGAAGTCTGAATTCAAAGTGCTAGCTCTGGGGGCTGGGAGAGAACCATCGACATTGGGCTTCAGCTCTGCTTCTTGCTATGGGCCCAGTGGAGCTGGAGGCATTGCTTCACTCAGGCAGTTGCTGGCTGCTGAGGCTAACAAGCTCCAGGTCGACAAGTAAAATGGCACAGTCCCAAGATTACCAAACAACATGGCAGGGCCACTAGTTCAAGTCCAGAAATGGTCCCAAGGCCAGCAGGCAGTCTTGGCAGATTGCTGAATGAAGACTTGGCTACATGCAGGGTCAAAGCGTGCCAAAAAGCAGACCATTCCCAAAATTTCTTCTTATATACTGGAAGCACACCACATCCTAAAGTAGCTACTCTTCTGCTTGTGGCAGATTCTACCATGGCTTTGGTTGCTAGTCTCATTGTGGGGAATAACGAACCAGCTGCCCAGCTCCACAAAACCAGGCCCAGCCAAGTTGACATAAAATCTTAACTACCACAGAACCTAAACCACATACTGTTTAGTTCACATAGTCCTTTCATGAAAATACATTTATTTTGAAGCTCCTAGAGCACAGGACCCTGGGTCACACTTTGCTTATTTTAGTGGAATACTCTTGGCACAGTGCCTAAGGCATTGACTGCTAACCTGAAGGTTGGCAGTTCAAACCAACAAGCCGCTCCTCAGAAAGAAGATGGGGCAGTCTACTTCTGTAAAGATTTACCACCTCAGAAACCCAGTTGGGGGGTCAGTATAAGTTGGAATTGACTCGTGGCAGTGGGTTTGGTTTGGTTTGATTTGGGTAGTGCAAAAGGTTAACACACTTGGCTACTCACTGAAAGATTGAAGGTTTGAATCCACCCAGAGGTGCCTTGGAAGAAAAGCCTGGCAGTCTAATTCCAAAAACTCAGCCACTGAAATCTTCATGGAGCACAGCTCTACTTTGATACATGGGGTCTCCATGAGTCAGAGTTGACTCCACAGCAACTAGTTTTTCTTACCCCACGTATAGTTATCTACCAAGTATTTTTGATTGGTTCCTTTTTCTCTATGCATTATTGTTTTAACCCATCTGTTGATAAAAGAGTGTCCTTTTGTGATATGTCTTGGTTTTTATTCTGCTTCAGTATTGTGCCTTTCAGCTATAAAAAAGAATTCCAAGGGAGGAGAGATGAAATTAATTGATAGTTTAAAATTTAGTGCTGCTTATGTAAATCCTCAGGAGCTCTGGTGGCATAGTGTCTAAGGCACTTGACTGCTAACCAGAAGGCTGGCAGTTCAAGCCCAGCAGCCACTCCTTGGAAGGAAGGTTGGGCCATCTACTTCTGTAGTGATACTGCCTCGGAAATCCAAGGAGGGGTTGCTATGAGTCAAGGCCGACTCAATGGCAGTGAGTTTGCTTTTTTTGGTTTATGTAATTCTTCAAACATGTAACTGTTCTTTATGAACTGCATCCCCTTCCAAATGCATACATACTCATAAACACAAGTAGGCATGAATTCAGACAGGTCTTTCCAGTAACAGAATGACGAGAGTCCTGTTTGAGGAAGAAGGGCATGATCATTGGGGGTTGTTGTTGCATGCCTTTGAGTTGACTTTTGACTCATAGTGACCCCATGGGACAAAGTAGAACTGCCCCAGATGATTGTCTAGGCTGTAATCTTCATGGCAACAGATTGCCAGGTCTTTTCTCCCACAGAGCCGCTGGGTGTGTTCAGACCACCAGTTTTTTGATTAGCAGTCAACCACGCAACCGTTTTGCCACGAGGACTTTTTTAATCATTGCTTAACCCCTTCAAATGGCTAACCTAGGAAACTCTTCAGCAGAATTCATCAAATTTTTCTCTATTCCTGGCCCCTCTCCCCCACTTTTTTTAAAAACTTAAAACCAAAACACCAACCCATTGCCATAGCGTTGATTCTGACTTTGTACCTTTATTTAACCCCATGTGTTACAGAATAGAACTGCTCTGTAGGGTTTTCTTGGCTGTAATCTTTATGGAAGCTGATTATCAGGCCTTTCTTCTGTGGTGCCCCTGAATGGGTTTAAACTGCCAACCAATAGGTTAGTAATTGATTGCAAACTATTTTTGCTCCCCAGAGACCTTTTGACTCAAAGAACATTTTAAAGCACCCTAGTGAACATTTCCTCTGCATTTGTAAGCTTTGTTTTTAGGAATGAGAATATGGCTTTTCTCCAGTTAAACGTTGGTCAGAACAACTAAAGAATAGGTTTGCACAACTTTGCATAGTTTACTTGGAAGAAATTATGTGGGAACAGTGACCTAGAACCCACTTTGAATTTAAATGAGTGTATCTGGTAGCATAGTGGCTAAGGCACTTGACTGCTAACCAGAAGGCTGGCGGTTCAAACCCACCAGCCACTCCTCGGAAGAAAGGTTGGGCAATCCTACTTCTGTAGTGATACTGCCTCGGAAACCCAAGGAGGGGTCGCTATGAGTCAGGGCCGACTCGATGGCATATAACAACAACAACAACAACATGTAGAGTATCAAAGTTTGGGCATACTTTTTCAGGAATATGTGATACCAGTAGGTGGCGCAATTACAGTGGCCTTCCCGCAATTGAGACTTCGCAGTTCATTGCTTAAGGAGAATCTGCATCCTGGCAAGTGGATGGATATGTAGTTTATGACAAATGAAGGTGCAGTTAATGAATCCTTGATATTATTAGAGGCAACTCTTGTGTTGAGATACTCCTCAACTTAAACTTTAGGTATGAATTACCTACAAAACACATTTCTCAGTTTTTATGGACTTGATTCTAAAGTTATTTTGCCTTGGTTCATTAATGGAGTCTGTGAAAGCTCCCTTGAATTTGGTATGGTGTCCAGGAGTGTACAGAGAATAGGGTGTTTTAACTTTGATAGTTTAAGAGGACATTCCTCTTTAGTGCTTAAGAAATAAGCCTTGTTTATTGAGACAAAGTGATATTTTAGCTGTATTAAGACCTATTAGTATTGATTATGGGTCTTTGCTGCTGCAGAACCATAACTTTTGGTGTAGGACTCATCATGGATATTTTCACTTACATTTAAGACACAAGAATAAAAAAGTGGCTACGTTTCACTGATTGTTTTGGGTGTATTAGAAAACAAAATATTTCTAGCATGGTGGGCAAAGTAACTCTTAAACCATTAAACTCTAAAAACCAAACTCAACTGCCATCAAGTTAATTCTGACTCATAGCAACCCCTCCTTGGGTTTCTGAGGCAGTATCTCTATGGAAGTAGATTGCCCGGTCTTCATTAGGGTTTGAAAATTGAAAAACGTTTGGTTAGAATTATTTTCAGGACAACACTAGGCCTTATGCTTTCATAATTAAAAAAATCTTGAAGCCTGTAGTTGTTATTAAGGAGCTCTGGTAGTATAGTGCCTAAGCCATTTGACTGCTAACCAGAAGGTTGGAAGTTCAAATCTGCCAGCCACTCCATGGAAGGAAGACTGGGCAATCTACTTCCTTAAAGATTTACTGCCTTGGAAACCCAAAGGGGCTTGCTATGAGTTGGAATCGACTCGATGGCAGTGAGTTTTTTTTTTTTAATAGGTATTAATGGCATATGATTAATAATTATAAAAATTTTTTAGAATTTTTGGTTAATGAGTTGTAACAGTTCAAACTGTATGTATTTATATTTTTTAACTCATTTTCATGCCAAGAAAGGAATTCCCCATTTCATAACAAATTATACAGTGAAACCTGTGAAAGTCAGAAGTCAATGAGACTGTCTCGTTTTTCCAGGTTTCCCAAGTTTTCTGCCTCTGACCGGGTACAGTCTTTCCACTCTTCTTTCACTCATTTTAGTGGAAAATACTTGAATTTTTCTTAGCTGACCAATTTCCACCTTACACAGGTTCCAACTTTCACAGGTTTACTATATTTGAAAGTATTTTTCATGTAGTTCTTTAAAAAATGTCTTTGTGATGCATTTTGCAGTTGAAACATTATTTCTATTGAGTAGACTTTCCAAATCATAGCATAATTTAATCCATTTTGTAACTGACATGTTAATTCCGTGCTCCTCCTCATAAAAAGATTATAGCAATTTTTTCAGCATAAGATGTTAATCATTCTAATTTATATTGCCAGATTAAATGAAAAATGAAGTACCATTTTCATCCTTGATATTGACAGAAAGTGACAAGTCTTACTAGGTCAACAGTTGGCAAGAACAAAGGGGGAAGGGAGAGCATTCAGAGCATTCATATTGCTGGTTGAGGTGGTGGTTGAAACAACTACTTTGGAGGGCACTTTGGCAATAGCAAATATTATGAAAAGTTCACCTGTGGTCCAGTGGTGGTTCTTAGCAGTATATAGCCTAGAGAAATTCATACATGTGCATCAGGAGCTATGGTCAAGGCCATTCATTGTGCATTTTCATATTTATATAATCAGTGCCTTATAATGGAAAAAATACACACACTCACATACATATGTACATATATACATACATATAATTAAAGGAAATCACCTGGCTCTCTTTATGAACAAATCTCAGAAACAATGTAAACAAGGCTGCTGTGTGTCTACGATATATACTATTTCTGAATTTTAGGCACATAAAAACAATACTTACATTGTTCATAGATTCATATACATGCAGGGACATGTATGCATGTAAAATGGACTGAGCATTACATCAAACCCATGATAGTTGCAGGCACAGGCCAAGTAGGGCCAAGGGGATGGAGCTAGGGCCGAGCATATTGGGGAGTGTATAGTGGCTAAGGCACTTGACTGCTCACCAGAGGGCTGGCGGTTCAAACCCATCAGCCACTCCTCGGAAGGAAGGTTGGGCAATCCTACTTCCGTAGTGATACTGCCTCGGAAACCCAAGGAGGGGTCGCTATGAGTCAGGGCTGACTCGAAGGCACATAACAACAACAACAACAACAATTTTATCTCTACTGCTTATGGCTGTTTTTTCTTTAAGAAACTTAATCCAAACATAAGTTAATTCTGGGTATACTGGGATAAGGTTGTTTGTACTATAATTCTTTGTATTTGAAAGTCTCTAAAATATTTCTCACAGAATAAAAGAAGACCCAGTCCTGTTGTTGTTATGTGCCGTCAAGTTGGACCTAACTCATAGTGGCCCCTTCTTGGGTTTCTGAGGCGGTATCACTACAGAAGTAGATTGCCCAACCGTCCTTCTGAGGAGTGGCTGCTGGGCTTGAACCTCCAGCCTTCTGGTTAGCAGTCAAATGCCTTGGGCAGTGTGGTGGTTATGTTTGTATGTCAACTTGGATGGGCCTGGTTGAGTGGCTGGGCAGCTGGTGGTAGTTATTCCCCATGATGAGACTGGCAGTCAACTCCATGGTGAGGTCTACCACAGGTGGTTGAATAGCTGCCTTTGGGATGTTGTGTGCTTCCTGTATATAAGCAGCAGCTTTGGGAATGGTCTCCAGCTAATGGCACGCTTGGACCCTACGTGTAGCCGTGTCGTTGTTTAGTAGCCTGCCATGCTCTGCCAACCTTGCGACTTACAGTGGACTTGAATTAATGGCCTGCCATGTGGTTTGGTAACATCGGGACTGCCTTTTTACATGTCAGCCTTGGGTTTTTCAGCCTCAGCAGGTAGTTGCTGCCCGAGTGAAGAAAAGCCTCTAGCTCCAGTGGGCTGGGAGCAGGAGGCAGAGCTGAAGCCTAAGATTGAGGGGCTTTCACCCAGCCCCTAAATCCTGGCACTTTGAACTCAGACTTAAAGCCTCCAAATTGTAAGAAGAAACTCCTGCTTGTTAAGGCCGTCCCATTTGTGATATATTCTTGTCAAAGTGGCACTAGGTAACCAGAATAGACAGTATGCTACCAGAGAGTAATCTAGAATGCTTCAGGGATTCCAGTACCTTCACAGCCCTTATTTCCTGGTTCCTGTTTCTTCATCTTCTGGGTCCAAGATACTGGGGTAGTTCCAGTGGACTGAGTATGCTTGAAAGAAAAGAAAGGAGTGACTGTGCCTGTTAGCGGGGGCAGTCATTCTGACCACTCCCCTTATCAGTGAAGGCCACTCTGGAACAGCCACTGCAAAGTGTGGACCTCGGAGACACAGTGTGCCTTTTCATTTTGGATTTTTCCTTTTTCGTTCGTTCACATATGGCTTTATCTTGACATCCTCATGCTGATGCCTTTCACACCATCTTATTGCAACTTCATGAGGCTGGGACATGGATCCGTATGTAGTGCAGTGGAGACTTGAAGGGCTCCATTGATTTTTGCCATGCAGTTCTCAGAGGCCCTTCAGGTTATTTACTGTTTAGGCCTGAAGGGCTGCTTGTTGCTTTATTCCAAGAGGTCAGCACACAGCCTGTCACTTAGTGGCTTAGAAACCCCCCTTGCCTCCTGGCTGATGTGGGGCTAGGGCTCTACATGGGGACCTTGGGGACAGGTGGGAAAGCTTTGGGAAGCCTGGAACATCTGTATAGGTGTGTTCATTCTCCCCAAAGTACAGGAAGGGAACCTTTTCACACTCTGCTTGTTTCCCTATCTTTCCTAGGTGGAAGAACCCTTAGAAATATACCCAAGGAGTTTATTATGTTGGCATCAGGGGCAGTGAAAGGCCCCCATTGACCAGAAGGGAGCGAGACCCTGGTTGAAACAACAGATGGTGGTAGACAGGCCAGCTGGCTGATTTCTGGGCAGAGCAGATGGAAGGAAAGGGGCTGTGATCAGGGGTACACAGTGACTCCCGGGAGCCTGGCCCCTCAGCCCCTCCCTGGATGTCTCAGCCATGACATGCACTTCTGTTTCACAGCTCTGCACATTCACCCCTCAGCCTTATTCCCACCACTGGGACAGAAAATTGGAATCAAAAGTGGGTCTCTGAATACATTGTTTTATAGAAGAACACTTACCTGTGGTTCTGGGGTGATATTTGTCTTGTATTGTGTATTGAATAGGTTTTTGTGGATGGACCTGCAGATGATGACTTTATTTCTATTGATAAATATGTTGATTTCCATGTGTTTGATTTATAAAAGTTAAGTTTGAAATACAACGTTCAGGATTGATAACGGTCTGGACTGCCATCAGAAAATGTTGACTGTGATGACTCTAAGCTTCTTAATTCATATAAGGTCTATTTCCTTTCTTTAGACATTGTTTGAAAATTAAAGAATCATTTGCACATCGATAAAATGAAACATTGTTTTTCTTTTTTGTGAATCAATTCAGTATTCCTGGAAACTTAACTATACTCATCTCTGAGCAAATCTGATGGGGCAATATGTTTAATTGCCTAACCATTTATTGAAAAATTTTTCACTGCAACTAGAAGTTTATTTTTTTTTAAAATGCCTTCCACATACTTAAAACAACTAAACAGTAAATATTTGCTTTTCTTAGGAAACGAATCTCAGTTTTTGGCAGAGAAGAAAACCCCAAGCACATAACCTTTTTTATTTTTCTTTTGACAGATAAACTTATTTTGGTTACAGAAAATAATTTAATTTTTTGGTGTTGGTTTGCAAAAGTATTAGTATTTAGCTGTTTGGATTGAGGAATTAGTATCTTCCTTAATTTAATTAATTTCATAATTATCTGTTTTGGTCACATTAGATTATGAAGATAAATTGTTCAATATTGTTATGTAACAACATCACCCATTTTTAAAATGGATAACGAAGTCTATTGCTTCTGTAAAATACATGGATTGTAAAGGGTTAAAAAATGAAACTTTAGACCCATCCAAATGGAAGGTTTTATATTTGAAAGCCTTACTGATTAGTCAGAGGTTATCATTTGATTACCCAGGGCATTTGGAATGATGCTGAACCTGGAAACAAAGGGAAAAACTCGATCCTGGTTTTCATTTTTGTGTGAGGACCCCTCCTTTCTCTTCCACTGAAACAAAACAGAACAAAACAAAAACCAACCGATACGAACAGAAGCCTGGGGAGTTACCTGATGCTTTGTCGCTGGCTAGTTATCACACACTGGTTGGCAATACTTATAAAAGGCTAGCCTTTGTTAGTCCTAGTGCAATGGGTAAGCATTCAGCTGCTTACTGAAAGGTTGGAGGTTCAGACCCCACCATTGGACAAAAAGACCTGGAGATCAAGCTCCCATAAAGATTACAATCTAGGGAACCCTAATACTACTCTTTCATAGGGTAGCTATGAGTCAGAATCAACTCGATGCCACATAACAAGGCTTTGTTAGAGAAAGGAGAGGGTCTTAGAGGCATGATGAGAAAGAGGGCTGGAGAGTAGAGATTTAGAAGTAGCAGTGGCTTTGATTTGGTGGCAAGGATGTCATCTTCATGCAGGAATGGCATCTCCTTTTGTGCTGAAATATATTCAGAAAAGTTAGGATAAGATGCCTGGAAACTTAGTACCATCACTCTAGATAAAGACAGTTCTGTTCTAGAAAAAGACAGTTCTGTGACTTAATAAATAGCTGTCACACTGTACATCATCAAGAATGATGGCCTGAAAAAAGATTAGGTATTCATGGGATATGCCCATTTTGCATTCATGGAAAAGACAAGGTGATGGTGAGAAATTAAAATGGATGTTCTTAATGAACCATTTATGTAGATGCAGTTTTTCCTTTCCTAGTTTTGTAATGGCCTGCTTCACCTGAGAGCATTCACAGATTTCTGAACTAGTTTTGCAACTGTATAGAGAGATGTTGGGGTAAAAATTGTTTGTTCTTATTTTAAGATTTTATTCTATGATTGTTATGGAAGCATAGACTTTTAAAAGCCATTGGTTCCTGATTACTTAGTCCAACCAACACATTTTAATAGATGAATAGACTGCCTTAAAGGGGCTCAGAGAAATTAAATGGCCTACCCAGGAGCACTTGAGAGATAAGCAGAGCTAACTCTGGGTTTGAAGGTGAACAGAAAGTAAAATAACATTCAGGAAAGAACAAATGAGTCAAAGAGCAGGTGTATTAACTCCCCCCCCCCTTTTTTTTCTTTTTGTAGCTTAAAACAGCACCCATTTATCTTGTAGTTCTATGAGTCAGGAGTCTGGGCATGGCTTAGTTGGGTACTTTGTCTCCCAGGCAGAAATCATAGTGTTAGTTAAGGTTTTGATCTCATCTGAGGCTCTGGGGTCCTCTTCTAAACTTAGTGGTGGTTGGCACAATTTATCTTCTTTTGGTTTTAAGACTAGTCTTCATTTTCTTTTTTTTTTTCCTGACATTAAAAAAATTTTACTTAAAAAAAAAAAAAACCTCACTGCCTTCAAGTCGATTTGACCCATAGTGTGGTAAAATATATATGACAAAAAATTTAAACATCTTTAGATGTACTATTCTGTGACATTAATTACATTCATCATGCTATGCAGCTATCACCACTATTGGGGCAGTCTACTTCCGTAGTGATACTGCCTCAGAAGCCCAAGGAGGGGTCACTATGAGTCAGGTCCGACTCGACGGTAGATAACAACAACAACAACAACATAGAAGCTCAGTACCTTAAGCAATAGCTCTCTCCTATTCCCCTCTTTTGAAAAAAGAACATTTAAAGATCTATCCTGAAGAACAGTGCTGTCAGTAATAGGCTAATATTCATCTGCCTACAAAGAAAACCAATTAATACTACTATTATTCAGATTTACACACCAATCACTAAAGCCAAAGATTTAAAAAGTAAAGATTTACCAACTTCTGCAGTCTGAAATTGACCAAACATGCAACCAAGATGTATTGATTATTATTGGTGATAGGAATGCGAAAGTTGACACCAAGAAGAATCCTAATTGGAAAATACGGCCTTGGTGATAGAAATGATGCTGGAGATTGCATAATAGAATTTTGCAAGACCAACAATTTATTCATTGCAAATACCTTTCTTCAATAACATAAATGGTTGCTATACACATGGACCTTGCCAGATGGAATACACAGGAATCAGATCCACTATATCTGTGGAAAGAGGTGATGGAGAAGCTTAATACCATTAATCAAAACAAATCCAAGAATTGACTGTGGAACCAACCATCAGTTGCTCATCTGCAAGTTCAGGTTGAAGTTGAAGAAAATTAAAACAAGTCTATGAGAGCAAAATACAACCTTAATTGTATCCCACCTGAAACTAGAGACCATGTGAAGAATAGATTTGATGCATTGAACACCAGTGACAGAAGACCAGGTTGGCTGTTGGATGACATCAAGAACATCATCCATGAAGAAAGCAAAAAGTCATTAAAAAGACAGGAAAAGAAGACCAAAATGGATGTAAAAGAGACTCTGAAACTTGCTCTTGAACAAATACTAGCTAAAATGAATGGAAGAAATGTTGAAATACGAGAGCTGAACATAAGATGTCAAAGGATGACTGTGGTGTAGTAAATTACTTAGTGTGGCTTTTCTACCCATAAGTCTTTGTAAACTCCAAGGTGGGATTTTCTATGAGCAACTGAGGAGCTCCTGATTGCTGAAGTTGTCTACCTGGAGTATTTCTGTTGGGAGTGGCACAAAACAATGTTCTGGGAGGTGCCCACTCTCTCTCAGGTGCTTAGCGTTCTGATTCTATGCTTGGCTAGTTTGACCACCCTGCCGGGCTCAAAAGGAGGCCTCCTAGAGGCAGAACTCTCTCTAACTGCTGGTTGAGGAAGACGTGCTGCTGAAAGAGACACAGGCTCCTGAGACACGCATTACTGAGTGAGACACTGAGGGACCAGCACTGCTGGGAAAGAGACTGTGAGAGACTCTTGGCTGGATGGTGGGCTGGGAGAGAGACTGAGCGTTTTTCCTGAACTAGAATTGTAGCCTGTGGTGCTTCCCTAATAAACCCCATAATCTGTGAGCTCTGTGTGGCCACTGCAGCGAATTATTGAACCCAGGAGAGAGGTGGTGGTGCTTTGGGAGGAACAGTTGGAGAAAGGGCTGGAGGGAGGCAGCATGTCTGACCTGGCAGGAATAGGCCTTGTGCTATTGATGGTGATTCTGCCTTCCTCTTCTGGGGTTCTAGGAGGTCAGAACATGTGGCCTCCTTGCCGTTTTTTGCAGTTAGTGTGAAAAGTGGTGGGATTCGTTGCAGTGGCTCCAGACTCATAGAAGCACCAGACTTTGTAAAAGAAAGAAGGAAGGGGCCTTGGAAGTGAAACTTTGGATTCTTAGATGGTTATTATTATTAAGAGAGATAATTGATCCAGAGGCTAGGGCTTTGGGTTACACCCAGCCAAAGGCCCAAGGCCATATGCATAGAATGGGAGGGTAATCAAGGTGAAGAGATGAACCTGGAATGTCTTTAAAAGGATTATGTGTTTTGGATTATGTGTTTATCTGAATGTACTATGGCTATTGAATGTTCTCTTACCTGCTTGTACATTAGAAATGATTATGGGGTGTGGGTAACAGAGTGTGTAAGTCCGCCTTCAGCCAATACTTGATTGGATAAGTTAAAAGGGGAAATAGAATTTGCCCAGCAGAAACACAGGCTTTTGTTTTAAGCCCTGTGTGTAGAGAGTACTAGGACCTTAGGTAGAAAACCTGAGCCCCACCCAGTACTACTGAGGGAACAGAAGATTTGCATTTGAATAAGGACTGGAAAAGGAAAAAAAAAAAAAATGACTGTTTGGCTTTTTGCATTTCGAGCAAGCAGATAGGCTTTGGGTCCATCAAGGCAGGAGAGTCATGGTCCATGAGAGAAACCCCTTCCAGGACTGAAAGTTAAAGGAAGCCAGTGAGTAGTAGACTTGTATGTTACTTGCTCGTGACTACCTGGATCCACCTGAGTGGAAATGGGGGAAGTGCAGCAAAGAAGAAACAGGCTGAGTTTGGTACTCTTTGACCTAGGCCCAGGGGCTAGGGATGAGAGAAAGGGCTGGAGGGAGGCAGCATGTCTGTCCTGGCAGGATTAGGCCTTGGGTTACTGCTGGTAATCCTGTCTTCCTCTCGTGGGATTAGAGGAGATCAGAACATGTGGCCTCCTTGCCATTTTTGCAATGACTCAAGAAGACAAAGTGAAGTATTACAATGAAATATGCAAAGACCTGGAGTTAGAAAACCAAAAGGGAAGAGCACACCAGATTTTTCAAGCTGAACTGAGAAAAAAAATTCAAGCTTGAAATTGTAATATCGAAAGATTCTATGGACAAAATATTGAACAATGCAGGAAGCATCAAAAGAAGATGGAAAGAATACACAGAATCATGGTAACAAAAAGAATTGGTCAATGTTCAGCTATTTCAGGAGGTAGAATATGATGAAGAACCAATGGTAACAAAGGAAAAAGTCCAGGCTTCATTGAAGGAATTGTCAAAAAACAGGGCTTCAGGAATTGATGGAATACTCATTGAGATGTTTCAACAAACGGGTACAGTGCTAGAGGTGCTTATTCATGTATGACAAGAAATTTGGAAGACAGCTACCTGGCCAACTAACTGGAAGAAATATTTGTGCCCATTCCAAAGAAGGGTGATCCAAGAGAATGTGGAAATTATCAAGCAGTATCATTATTACATGCAAGTAAAATTCTGCTAAAGATAATTTAAAAATTGTTGCAGCAAATATTGACAGGGAACTTGTGGAAATTCAAGCTTTATTTGGAAGAAGACGTGGAATGAGGGATATCATTGCTGATGTCAGAGGGATCTTGGCTGAAAGCAAGATGTTTTATTGACTATACAAAGGCATTTAACTGTGTGGATAATAACAAATTATGGATAACACTATGAAGAATGGGAATTCCATAACATTTAATTGTGCTCGTGAGGATCCTGTCATTGACCAAGAGGCTGTCACTTGAACAGAACAAGGGAGTACTTCGTGGTGTGTCGAGGTTGTATCCTTTCACCATATTTATTTAGCCTGTATGCTGAGCAAATAAATCTGAGAAGGTAGAGTGTATGAAGAAGAACATGACATCAGGATTGGAGGAAGACTCATTAACAACCAGCGGTACATAGATGACACAACTTGGTTTGCTGAAGGTGAAGGGGGCTTGAAGCACTTACTGATGAAGATGAAAGACTATAGTCTTTAGTGTAGATTACACCTCAACATAAAGACAACAAAAATCCTCAGAACTGGACCAATAAGCAACATCATGATAAACGGAGAAAAGATGGAAGTTGTCAGAGATTTCATTTTCACTTGGATCCACAGTCAGCAACCATGGAAGCAGCAGTCAAGAAATCAGACATCTTGCACTGGGCAAGTTGGCTGCAAAAAGAGCAAAGATGTCAGTTTGAATACCGTGGTGCCCCTAACCCAAGCCATGACATTTTCAGTCTTCTCATATGCATGTGAAAACTGGACAATGAGTAAGGAAGACCAAAGAAGAGTTGATGTCTTTCAATTGTGGTGTTGGTGAAGAATACTGAAAATACTATTGACTGCCCGAAGAACGAACAAATGTGTCCTGGAAGAAGTGCTGCCAGAATGCTCCTTAGAAGCGAGAATGGCCAGACTTGGTCTCATTTACTTTGGCCTTGTTGTTACAAGGAACCAGTCCCTGGAGGAGGATGTCATGCTTGGTAAAGTAGAGGGTCATCGAAAAAGGGAAAGGCCCTCAACAAGATGGATTAACATGATGACACGTGGCTACAACGATGGGCTCAAGTATAGCAAGGATGGCACAGGACAGGGCAGTGTTTTGTTGTGTTGTTGCTATAAGTTAGAGCGGACTTAATGACACCTAACAATAGCAACACAATTCCTGTCCCTCCCTAGTCCCTCGTAACCACTAATAAACTTTAATTTCTATGCATTTGCCTGTTCTAGATAATTGATGTAAGTGAGATTATACAATATTTGTCCTTTTTTGACTGACTTATTTTACTCAGCATGGTGTTTCTTTTTTAAATAATTTTATTTTGTGTTGTTGAGAACATACATAGCACAACATATCCCAGTTTAACAATTTCTAAATATATAGTTCAGTGACACTGATTACATTTTTAGAGTTACGCAACCACTCTCATCCTCCTTTTCAGAGTTGTTCCCCTCCCATTAACATAAACTCTCTGACCCCTAAGTTTCCTATCTAATCTTTCAAGTTGCTGTTTTAAATTTGATCTCATATGTTGTTCTTAGGTGCCTTTGAGTCAGTTCTGACTTACAGAGAACAAAACACTGCCTGGTCCTGAGTCATCCTCACAATCATTGTTACATCTGAACCCATTGATGCAGCCACTGTGTCCATCCACCTCATTGAGGATCTCCCTCTATTTCACCGATCCGCCACTTTACCAAGCATGATATCCTTCTCTGTGGACTGGTCTCTCCTGAGAACCTGTCTAAAGTATGTGAAATGAAGTCTCACTATCCTCGCTTGTAGGAAGCATTCGGACTCATTCTGGCAGTCATCCATAGAGCATGCATGATGTTTTTGAGGTTCATCCATGTTCTAGCTTGTGTCAGGACTTCATTTCTCTTTATGGCTGAATGATACTCTACTATATGTATATATAGTCTCTGGGAGGAACAAACAGTTCATGTGCTTGGCTGCTAATGGAAAAGGTTGAAGGTTCGTATGTACCCAGACGCTCCTTGGAAAAAAGACCTGGTGACCTACTTCTGAAAAATTAGCCATTGAAAACAAGTTCTGCTCTGACACATGGGGTCTCCATGAGTATGAATAGTTCAGCAGCAGCTGGTTTTAGTTTCTTTTCAGCAGCTCAGATTTCATGGGCTGTATTATCTGCCAACCTCACAGGGTAGCAGAATGTGGGTGTTTGTGTGCCCATGGGTGATTCTGCATAGCTGTTCCCTCTACTCTTCCATGCTTCCTATCTTGATGAACTCCCAGGTTCAAAGCCCCACTCTCCATTTCACAAATTGGAGAAACCAGGGCACTGGGAAAGGGATATAGTCAACTTCCTATCCTCCCTTATTTTGGTTGCTATTGTGAATGGAATCCTTTTTTTTTTTTTTTTTAATTTTATTGTGATCTGGGTGAAAGTTTACAGAGCACATTAATCTTCCATACAGCAGTTCCCATACACTGTCTCATGACAATAACTGCAATCTCTCACAATGCAACAGCTCTCCTCCCACCTCCTCCCCATAGCCACTTCTCCTAGTCCTTCCCTCCCATGCACTTCTGCCTCCCCACCCCCTAAGCTGTCTCCCTGTGCATACACAGCCCTTCTATTCTCCTATGATTGATGTAGCATTGATTGTGAGGATGGCTCAGAACCAGAACCAGGCAGATACACTCCTCTCCAGGGAGTGTATCTACCTAATGTAAATGTTGAGCTCATTTACCTGTCTTTTGTTTGGCTGGAAGCCACAGAAGTGGGTTCAATCCTAGACCTGAAGGGCAGCTAGGGGCCATAGTCTCAGGGGTTCCACCAGGCTCTCTCAGACCAGGAAACCTGGTCCTTTTTTATTTTTATTTATTTATTTTTTTAATGATTTTGAGTTTTTTTCCATATTGTTCTTCCTAAATGGAATCTTTTTAAAAATTACTTCTTATAGCTCTGTGATCCTAGGATATAGAAATACAATTTATTTTTGCTTACAGATCTTTTTTTTTAAAATATTTTATTGTATGTTAGGTGAAAGTTCGCACAGCAAATTAAGATTCCTGTTTAATTCATATGCAGATTGTTCTGTGAGGTTGGTTATAATCCCCAGAGGTTCCTATTTTCTTGCTGGCTATTAGCTAGTAGTCACATTCATATCCTAGAGACTGCCCTCAGGTAGTTGTCATATGGCCCTGTCCACAACATGGAGAATATTCTTTCTATACACAACATGGCAGTGTACTTTTCAAGCCAACAGGAATGTAGCTGGTGCTGTTTCTTATCTGTTTTAAGGGCTCATTTGATTAAGTCAGTCCCACCCAAAATAATCTCCTTTTGATTAACTCAGAGTCAGCTGGTTAGGGACTTTAATTACATCTGCAATTTTTCTTTTGCCTTGTAACAAAATCTTAGTAGTATTATCTCATCACATTCATAATCCTGTCCACACTGAACACTCTCCTTTTAAAATTGAGAATTAAGCCCAATAGAGGTATTTGCCCTTGACCTACAGACCTGCTAGAAGTGGGGAAAATAAGAATTTTTAATCAGAAGTGTCATCTTCCTGAAGTCATCACTATTAGACTGAATTTAGAAAAGAAAAATATGTTGCTTAATGACCTCTCTTCTTTCTTTATGTTGTAGGTGTGGTATCGTTAGTAGCTGTTCATCCTTCTACAGTAAATACACTTGGAAAACAACTCCTGCCAAAAACCTTTGGACAGTCCAATGTCAACATTGCACAGCAAGTGGTAAGGAGCCTTTTGACAAGGATTGAGCTGTAGCTATCCTGGAATATGAGTTGAGGTCTTAATGGATAAATCAGGAGTAGGGTTACTTTATATGCTGTTACTGCCCTTGAGGTTCACACTAGTCCTCAAAAGTTGTAATGTTTGAGATCATTTCCCCTTCCTGTCAGGATTCTTCTCACTACTTTCTTTCTGCTGAATAGTTGACAGTACTAGACTTTTTACTTTTTTCCATGAAAATTATTGTTACATAGGTAGACATGCCATCTATGTCTGTAGAGGTTTATGTTCTCAAGGTGCTTCTGTGTACTTTTCTTGTTTGCTTCTTCAAATAACTGTGCAGTTGTGAGTTGGGTATTTGAGAGGAACCTAAGGCAAATCATGAAAAATTAAGAGAACAACCAAAATCTCAAGAGAACTGTGCATGGTGGTGACATGCATGTTATAAGTACCCAAGCACAAACTAGAATCAGAGCTTCTACTTCCTTCACCCATGTTTTTACCACTGGCCCCCTCTCCCTGCACACAAGTTCCCTTGTGCTCAACTAGGTTCTTGCCTGTTTTTTACTCAATAGACCTAAACTCGTAGTTAGCCAGTTGGCTTTGGAGTAAAGAGGAATGGTGCTGCCAGTGGAGAACTCGTCTGTGCTGTGCATTCTGCCTTTACTGTTCTCAGGTGATGCCCTTGCAGTATTGCTTTGGGGCATCTGGGTCGTAGGAGCAGGGCTGTTAGGAGACACATTGAAAAGTTGCCATTAGTCCAGTAGAAGCAAAGAAAAAGGCAGGTTGTGATGTGTCAGCATGTAGTAGCCCTTGGTGTCAGTCCTCATTTTCCTTCCCTTAGTAGTTTTCAGTTTTTGCTGTTACTAATGCTGTCTTTTACTGATGTGATTTGCTTTCTTTGTACCCTTTGTTTTTTTCTCTTCTCTGATGGGTTCTAGATGTTGGCCTATCAAAGACAAGAAATATCCCAAACAGAATTCTGCAAGAAGGGGTAGGGAGGAGTAGGGTGGTTTATGCCTCTAGGTGTCAGAATCAGGACTCCTCATAGGTACCTGGGGTTTACCCAGTGCAGATTCCATGTATAACTAGACTATTTAATGAAGATTGTATGTGCATAAATGCTGACAAAGGATGTTATGGGTTTACAGTTCTTCCTCTGATGGTGCTCCTTTGCTACTAGTGGCTAAGGGTGTTGTGTCTGGTGCTTGGGTGTGGATTTTTGCTGCTCTGGTCCCTCTTGATCTAGTCAGTGCTGGCCTGTGTATTTCTAGCTTCAGGGCCTTTTCTGCCAAGTCCTGGCCTTTGTGGTGGAAATGAGTGCCCTTGTAGCAGCCTCTGTGCTTCTCTGCCTCTCAGCACTCTGCTCTGTAAGAAGGCGCTGCTGCACTCTTGTCTCCAAGCCGCCCCCTGCTCATGCTCATGATGCTGTACTCTCTTCTAATAAACATGTGGCGTGACATCCCTTTTGGCGGGAAGAGAACCTTTGTTTGGAGTGAGAGGCAGAACAGGGTCCTTGGAAGCTCCAAAAGCAGTACCTTTGCACTGAATGTTTTGGGATTGTTTGTTACTTTGTTCAGTTTATTTTTTTTTTACTCTTAAGTTTGGTGGGAGAGCGTATCTTTTCTGTGTAATAATTCTTTTTCTTTAGGGAACAATTACTGTACACCACAGATATTTTGATCATTTTTATATTTTGGTATTTATTTTAAATCCCTCCGCACTGTTTTCATTTTGTTTAATTGTACTTGCATTTTTCTAGACCCTTATAATGGATTTTTATATTGATTGAATTTTAAGAGACAGCTCCTTTACTGCAAACAGCTTTCCAGTGTGCATTTAGAACCCTGACCTCTAGAGTTCAGCCTATGGGCCTCTTCCATCCACTGTTGGTGATTATCAGTACTTCTCACTCCGACAGGACTCTTCATTAGTTGGAATTTATAATTATACAGCTAGCATAGCCTACCAAGAAGAGATTAGTGTTCAAATCTTAGCTTTCCCATTCATAAGCTGTGCTACTATCCTGGTGACCAGTCCCTTGACAGTAAAATGTGATAGTATTTGCTTTGCAGGATCATTGTGAGTCATTGAAATCTGTAGTATGTAAAAATCCTAGCGCCATAATAAATGGCATTTTACAGGTTTTCAATAAGTGTCATTTTGATGTAAGCTGAAAATTCCATTTTCCTTTATGAAAACATACCGTTTGATTTTTATAGCCAAAGTGTACTATATTATAGCAGAGTTTAGCCTGGGGGATAAACCTTGTTAATTATACCAACAGTTCTGTTTAATTTATCAGCCTGAAAGTTAAGAATGGTTTGAAATAAGATGATTTGAGTTGAGAATAAAATGGCTATTTTTATGCCTCACAAAATCCCTACCAATTAAAACTTGCAAGCTACAAATCTCTCTTAAACCTTTTTATGTACCAAAGGTTTTAAAAAAAGTGAGATTGGTTGACTCCAGTGTCAGAGATGAGGTTTTAATCCCTATGTGAATGAAAATGTACCGTGGGGGTGAGGAGTGCTCTTTAGACTTTCATTTGTTTAATCAGTATTCAGAGTGCCCTCAGTTCATAGCCCAGATTGTGATTGTAGTCACTGCTGGAAATGAGATGCCATCTTGAAATTGCCATCCATGTCATGCTTTGTTGTTTCTGTTAGTTGCTGTCAAGTTGATTCTGACTCTTGGTGATCCCATGTGTGCATAGAAGAATCGCTCCATAGGATTTTCAAGGCTGGGACCTTTGGGAAGCAGATCCCTGGGCCTGCCTTCTGAGACACCTCTGGGTGGATTTGAACTGCCAACCCTCTGGCTAGTAGTTGAACGTTTAACCATTTGTGTGGCCCAGGGACTCCTGTGTCATTCTTTAGAAGAGTCTTACTTCTGAAGCACAGATTTTTTCTTTTTTTAAATAAACCTCTCATATTGTGAAATATACCAAAAAAACCCACTGCCATCAAGTCGATTGTGACTTATAGCAACCCCCAGTGGGTTTCCAAGGCTGTAAATCTTTACGGAAGCAGACTGCCTCATCTTTCTTCCATGGTGTGGCTAGTGAGTTTGAACCACCCACCTTTTGGTTAGCAGCCAAATGCCTCAACCACCACATCATCAGAGCTCCTTAATGCTGGAAAGGGGAGGTAAAATAGATAATACTTTCAAACCTTAATGGTACAGCTTTAGAAAAATAATTGGCAGAGTCAGGATTCTTAGAAATGTCTATACCCATTCAATGCTACTATTTTGGAGAATTTATTCTAAGGAAATAATTCTATATGTTGTAAAACAAAACAGAATGTATGTAACTCATTGAAGTAGATATCTGTGTAACCACCCCCTAGTAGTAAAAAGAATACAGGAAACATCACAGGTTGTCCCTTTATGCTTCTCCCAAGTACAGCTCTTTCCTCCTGCAAAAGATAAGCACGAACCAGATTTTTATGGTAAAAACAACCTGTTCTTAATAGTTTTACAACCCTGACCATAGCTCTCTATACATTGTAGTTTCCGTTTGTCTATTTTTTATATTCTTTGTATAAATGGAATCCTACAGTATGGTGTGTATATTGAGAGATTTTAATTTCAATTTTATAGCATTTGAAATTCAGGTGCAAACATTGCACCCTGTATCAATAGTTGTTCCTTTTTCCATAGACCAGATTTAGGAAGCGGTAGACTTTAAAAAGGAGCTCTGATGGTGTAGTGCCTAAGGCGTTTGACTGCTAACCAGAAGGCTGGCCGTTCAAAACCATTAGCCACTCCTTGGAAGGAAGACTGGGCTTTAAAACATAGGTGTTTGCTTTGGAGGCAGAAAGATTGGCTTGCTGAAGGGGAGGGAGAAGCAGAACATCCTATATAAGATTGGTCAGGTTGGCTTTTAGCAGGCCTCTCTGAGTTCAGATGCTCAGAGCACACACTTCTGTTTTCTTAGGGTGTCAGTTCTTCACGAAGTGTCTTCAAGCAGCTATGTAGGGTAGTGGGAATTATAGGAGCTCTGGAGTCAGGAGACTTGAGTTTGAAATCAGTCTCTACTACCACTTCACAACTGGTGACCTTAAAAGAACCCAAAAACCAAACTCACTGCCATCGAGTCAGTTCCGACTCATAGCAACCCCTCCTTGGGTTTCCGAGGCAGTATCCCTATGGAAATAGATATACCCAGTGTTCCTTCTGAGGAGTGGCTGGTGGGTTTGAACTTCCAGCTTTCTGATTAGCAGTCAAATGCCTTAGACGCTTGTTGTTGTTGTTATTTGCTGTAGAATCAGATCTGACTCATAGTGACCCCTCCTTGGGTTTCCGAGGCAGTATCACTACGGAAGTAGATTGCCCAAGCTTCCTTCTGAGGAGTGGCTGGTGGGTTTGAACCGCCAGCCTTCTGGTTAGTCGTCAAATGCATTAGACACTACACTACCATTATTTACCTTCTCTGAACTTAAGTACACATCTGATCAGCATAATACTACCTGTTATCCAAGACTGCTGAAATGATTTAAAAAGTGACTACACTTAATAATGCTGAGTGAAATAAGTTAATCACAGAAGGACAAATATTGTATGAGTCCACTATTATAAAAAGTCAAGGAAAGGCTTACACACAGAAAGAAACTTTCTTTGTTGGTTACTAGGGATGGGAGTGGGAGGGGAAGAGAGGGAAAATTGCTAGCAATGTAAGAGGTACATATAGATTTGGGTGAAGGGAAAGGCAGTATACCAAAAGCAGATGACCAGAACAATCACTCTTAAGTAAAAGGATGACATGGAGAGATGCACAAGAGATATGGAAACAAAGGTAAATACTTTAACATACACAATGCTGTATTATCAGTAATAACAAACATTAATCCTATGGGTAGATACATAGGTAGACAGGCAAGATGATCAGATATGGCAAAGAGAATGTACCCATGACCATGTATAGGTTTGGTAGATGATATTTCTGTACACATACTTGTATGTGCTATAAAAATGTCCATATATATTCTGGAGCAAAGTAGTATGTGCATAAATAACTTCTTAGCCACAACCAAGCACCTTGAGGGAGTGAGTCACTGGGCCCGCAGGCTGAGGATCATGGTCTTGGGGGACATCAAGCTGAATTGGCCTAACATAGTACATAAAAACATTGTTCCACATCCTACTTTGGTGAGTAGTGACTGAGGTCTTAAAAGTTTGTGAGCAGCCTGGTCTCTCATCTGGAGCAAAGAAGAGTGGAGAAAATCAAAGATACATGAAAACAATCAGTCCAAGGGACTAGTGGACCATGGGAACCACAGGCTACACAACCCTGATGTTAGAAGAACTAGGTAGTGCCCGGCTACCACTGTGAACCACTCGGAAAGGGATCAAAATTGGAGATTATAGTTAGAGTGAGAGAAACATGTGGAACAAAACTCAAAAGCATGAAAAAAGATAGGGTTACTAGTCTGATGGAGACTGGTGAAGTGCCTGAGACTATGGCCTCTAGTTACTCTTTGGGCCTAGAATTGAATTCATTCCTGTAGCTTAACTTTAAGCCAGATAATAGACAGGCCTACAAGGTGAACAATTCCACCAGGGAGGTATACTCCTTAGAATAATCAACCCTGGAAGTTCAGAAGGGCAGCATTTGTGTAGGGGGACAGCTCAGAGGGCAGGAATGCATAGAAAAGAAGGACACAGGGAAAAGGTAACGACAGAGAGGAAGTGGGAAGAGAGCTGTTGTTACGTTGTGGGGATTGCGGTCAGTGTCACGAAACAAACTGTGGAAGAGAGCTGTTGTTACATTGTGGGGATTGCGGTCAGTGTCACGAAACAAACTGTGGATGAACTGTTGAATGGAAAACCAATTTGCTCTGTAAACTTTGACCCAAATCACAATGAAAAGTTTCGGGGGGAAAAAAAAAAAGAAAAGCTTAAAAACATATGTTCCCTCTGAACTTTGGAAGGTTTTGAAACCTTAGCTTTGAAAAATTGCTCTCAAAAAGGTAGACTAATAAGAAAAGTGACTACACCTCAACGAGCTCTGGTGATGCAGCACCTGGTTACCCCGGCACACATCCTCTGTGACAGTGCCTGTCACTGGAGGGCTGCGTGCTGACACACTCTTGTGCTTTCATGGAAAGTGTGAGGAGTAGAGATGAAACTGCCATCCTGCTGGAGAAATAAGCATTGCATCAGAGTAGATAAATGTCATCAGAGAATCCCTGAAACACACTCCCTACATACACAGGCTCTTTTCTCCTCAGACCCCTGAGCTACCGACCTCATGAGCCTTATGGAATAGTAACTGCTCCCCAGGTAGCTCTTTGATTTCTGGATACAGATGGAAACCCAGTGTTAAGTGTGGGATCAACCATCTGCTCGGATTAGGCCATGTTTATCTCACGATGCTGTGGCTTCTGCACACGGCCTGGTGTGGTCTTACGTCCCTGGCCACTCCCGCCTGAAATAGTGTGGCTTCTATTTTGATATCAATTCCCATTCCTCCTTTCTCAAAGACTTAAGCTCTTAATTCTAACCATTCTCTTACTCCATTCATCTCCCTACTCCCAGTTTACTTCTTCCTCTCTTACCTTCCAGCCCCCTCACTCCAGACACTCCTCCTTCTATTGCCCATTTTCCTACCCTTCAGTTCTTTGTTGCACATCGTCCCATGCTCTCGATTTATCCTCTATTTCTGTAATGGGTAATGTTCGTAGTTTATAGTGTGAAAATGAAATAATACCCAGTAGTAACCTGTGTGTTTGTGTATAATAGAAAACATTCCTCTGTAACATGTACATCCCATCTGCATTCAGCCTAGTTGTCTGTCTTCAAAATCCAGAAACAAAAGGGAAAAAGCTGACTGGTGCCAAGTAGATGCTCAGAAACTCTGGACGCTGAAGCATATGTGTTTTGTTCTTAGGAGATGTTAACTCTTAATTTACTCACAGTGCTAACAAGTTCTTTATCTGGAGTCTCCTTGTTTGCTTGTTGGTTTGATGTCCAAATCCATGATTGATTAAGAGTGGCACATTACAGGGGCTGAGGGACAAATATAAAGGCCAGTACAGGAGGGCATCTCTGGAGCTGGGAGACTGGCTGGCTGCTGAGAATGCAGGCAGAAACGTACAAAAAGCAGATGTGAACTTCAAAAATGCCAGCAGCCTGGATGCATTTAGTAGAGGAACGGAAACCCACACCCCCAAGTAACTCAAAGGGTGTGTGTGTTCAGCAAGCAGTGCTGGCATCCAAATCCATATAATGTACTTCCTTCCATGGGATTTCCAGGGAATTGGGGCATGTACAAGGAAGCTTCCCACAGGGAAAACAAGGCATTTAATGAGTATTTCCATGTAAAATAGCTAAAGCATGCACAGAGAGTACATTCACCATTTTTCTGCCAAACTTGGCTTTCTCTGATTGCTTTACCCCTCAGCATTGTGAACACACAGCCATTGTGTATGTTCTGCTGTGTTCTTTTAGCTCATTAATGGTTGAGAGTCTGTGTGTCTCTATCTTTCTTGTTCCTAAGGCCAAGTATACTATAACTATAGTAAACACAAGAGTTATAATTTTTTTTTTTTTTTTTTTGACTAATAGAAACTAAGGAGAGTTTAGGCTTAATCACACTTGAACAGTGTTTTCCAAGTGCTTGATTATTGGTTTCCTTTTATCCAAGGAAAGTGTATTCATTCATTCACTTTTTAAGTAGACAATTTTTAGAGCAGTTTTAAACTTACAGAATATGTGAGCAGAAAGTAGTGTTCCTCTCCCCTACCCCCATTTCCCCTATTATTAACATCTTGCATTGGTGTGGTACTTTGTTAAAAATGATGAACCAATACTGATGTAGTATAATTAACTAAAGCCCACAGTTTATATTATGGTTCATTCTTCATGTTGCTGTCCTGTGGATTTTGGAAAATGCATAGTGTCACATACCCTCCATTACAAAACCATCCTAAAAATATCTTGTCTTTCATTTACTCATCCCCCAACCCCACAACCAAGTTTACTTTAAACAGCAGTTGTTGAGCATCTACTCTGTACTGTGTACCTGGCCCTCTGTTCTTATTGCAGAATAATTTGATTAGTATGTTCCTGACTAGAAGTTAAGATAAAATGGATGAAAATGGTTCTAGAGAGAGGACCAGTAGAGGATCGTTTTGTTTCAGGGTCAAGATAGAGTGTCTCATGGAGTCAGGAGATTAGTCAGGAGATTGAATTTAATTAAGCCCTTTTCTCAGGGAGAAGAATACACATGTAAGGTCATTTAACAATTGTGATTTAAAGGACTTCATTGAATCAAGGTTCTACTTATTTGTGTTGGGTATACTTGCATACTTAGGCAAGGACTTCACAAGTTGTAACTTTTCAAAGTCTACCGTTTACTTTCTTGAGAATACCAATTTGAAGTAAAAAGTACGGTGCCTAAGTAATTGTTTTGACTACGCAGATCTTCAGTGTTTTTCAAACTGTTTTGGCCACAAAAATGCATTTCACATGGTTACACAGAACACCATCACGAAGGAGTGTGTGCATATATTTTAAAGAGACAAAAGTTTCATGCAATAATACCTTTTTTCTCTTTTCTTTGTCATTTTTCAAAAAATTTACTAATTGTATTTCAGGGCGTACTACTGAGGGGAGATCCACAGTTTGAAAAATACTCTGATAAATCTTTTATGCTAAAGATGTAAATATGACATTTACAAATGGAAAGGATGAGAATTCAGTTATCTTTTTCTTTTCATGAGTATAACACATGTGGACCATTAACATTGAGCGAGGTAATCTGGGCTTAGAGACAGATCATTTTAAAAAGTCCTTCTGTCAGCTGTTCACCGGCCACGGCAGACAGGTAATGTGTTTATCCTGCTAAGAAGGGGAAGTAGAGGGGAGCATTTGGCTTCACAGGGACACCACGCCTGTGAATCTCTTCAGAGGTAGATTTTCTCTCCTCTCCTGGAGTGAGGCTTTTACTAACATTCAGGCTTCTAATACATTTACCTGAAATTTCTTAATATCCACACAAATTGCTGAGACATTTTTCTTTGTAGTAAAGTGAGTCTCTTAATTTTCCCTGAGAAATAGTGTTTCTGAATAATTTTACTGAATCATCAGTTCACTGATTCAGATGCAAAGATTGTGCAAGAAGATCTTAATCTACCCATTGCCATGGAGTCGATTCCACCTTATAGTGACCCTAGGGGACAGAGTAGAACTGCCCCATAGGGTTTCCAAGACGGTAAATCTTAAAGAAGCAGGCCACCTCATCTTTCTCCCATGGAGCCACTGGTGGGTTCTAACTGCCACCCTTTTAGTTAGCAGCCGAATGCTTTAACCACAGCATCACCAAGGCTCCTTAACAAGATCTTAGAAAAGTTAAAATATTAATGGACTGGCAAAGCAATGCTTATTTATTCTCAAATGTTAATATTTAAACATTGATGGAACTCAAGTCCTTATTGTCAAAAGACAAACCATTTTTTGTCTCCTTTAATGTGGAAATGATTGTTGAATGCCCCAAACCTTCCAGAAAGGATTACATTAGGGTTTTACATGTGTGTGAGGCTGATTGGTAAATGTCAGTTGGTGCAGCTTTCAGAGGGTTGCCACCATTGTCACCAGATACATAAGAACCTGTGGTTTTTGATCCTGATGTTAATTGCCCACCCTTCCCTTGTCAGTGTTTGCTGTGCTTTGATTCCTAAAGACAGTGCCGTGGCAATGAGATGCCCCCACGTGTTAAGTTTTAAACCCAGGCTTTGGTTATCAACTTGATGATTATACTGCCTCAGGTGATGAATGAACTGTGGCTGTGTCTCTAATTCTATGTATGCTTTTGTTCTAAGAGCTGTTCTTTGTTTTTGTAGTTGGCCAATTTTTAGTACCACTGAGAGGATACAATTTTATCCTTGTCTATATTATCGAAAGGGAGTAAAAAAGGATGAGGGGAAAAATAGAAATGTTGGTGAAGTTCCTTTATACAGAATTCTGTATTGGGATACTTTTTTTCCTTCTACAGTATCCTTCCCACCTCCAAAAAAGATCATTAAACTTGATTGAACTTTGCAGTTTCATAGTCATTCATTTACCATTGGAGGTGTGCCTTGTTTTGTCCTGGCTTGTTTGGGCTGTTTGAAGTTTCCTGTTGCTTTTGTTTAATTTGAGATGTCTGAGGTTGATGAAGAGAAACAAAGACATATCAGAACAGATGTGATTATATCAGTCAATATCTCAAAAGTGTTAGCCTTGGGTACTTACATTACCATTGTTCTAATTCTTTGTGGTTAATAAAATTCAGAAGTGGCTGTAGATAATAAACAAATAATAAAAATGGCAGCGTCATAATATGGGAGATTTCTGATTGTGTTCTGAATTGTCTTTTTTAACTGTAGGTAATTGGTACACCTCAGAGACCTGCAGCGCCAAATACTATCCTGGTAGGAAGTCCACACACCCCTAACACACATTTTGTATCACAGAACCAGGCTTCAGACTCCTCACCTTGGTCTGCTGGGTGAGCAATATTCCTCTCAAACTATTAGAATTAACAAAATTGCTTAGAGTTTTAATCGTAAAAGTTCTCCATTGTGGCCAAATATGTTGTATGATCATGCAATAGGTTCCCTTATAGATTTATTTTTTTCTAGAGCTCGTAATAAACTCAGTTTGTTTTTCATTGGAAAAGTGCATTTCATACCCAGAAGAGACCTGTAATCAAAGATCTACTTTCACCTCAGTAAATGAGAAGTCAGATTGCTGGGAAAGCAGTTCCCCTTCTGTAGGGCTTTGGTATATTGTTACACTTTCAAGGGTTATCAGTTTTGGCAGAAGAAGAAGAAGAAGAAGCTGGCTTTATCAACTCAGTGGTAACTTTAAAACTTTTCATTGTCTGTACTGGAAAGTAACAATTTAGGAAATAAGTATTTATAAATGTGATCGCTCTTACAGCAGCTTCATCCATAACAGTAAATTTAACTTACGAGATGCTGAGGTTTATGGACCATTAGTGTGTCCCCTCTTGTGGCCCCACCAGAATTGTTATTTAGATCATTTCTTCCTCTAAAGCAGAATCTGATGTGAACACTATTTTACTTGGTCAGCCATATTTCTTTCCTTAGAAACAAGCAAATAGAAACAAAACAGAAAGACTGTGTCTCTATAAAGCAAAAAAATGGTCAGTCTCATTTTAAAAAATTTAGCCAATTAGAAACCAAGAGTGTTCCTTTTCTTTGATATGCTGACTCAAAAAGTTTAGAATTTTGGATTTACCCTCTCGATCTGAAACACTTCATGTTTTTAGCAATTTGGCACCCATTCTCATGGGGGCATGCATCACAGCTTTGTCTAATAGCTTGGTGAAATTTCCACTAAAAATTCCTACGTTTATACCAGAACTTCTCAGAATTCTGATGCTGGTTGATGTCTTAAAAATGTAATGTTTCATGCAAAGATGTATATACATACCAAGATACAGTATCACTGCCTGATCCCTACCTCTTTGGATAGCTGACCCATTTTCCCAGACATTTGAAGATAGAGATGTGAAATCTGGCCTCTTAAATGTACATTTTCTGACCTTGAAAGAAAAAAGCCCAGAACACTGAACACGTGCACTAACAATGTACTACCTCCTTTGATGTAGCTAATTTTCCTATGACTTGGAATAATGAGGAAATCTTGGCCTGATCCTATGAGATCTACTGTACCAGTTGGACTTGGGCCCTTGTTGTGTAGCTTATTACATCTTTTAGGTAATAGTGTATCTTAATTCAAGGTTACCTGTGAAGAATGCTAATGACTGTTTATGTTTTCTTTTGTATTTTTGAAGGAAACGCAACAGAAAAGGAGAGAAGAATGGCAAGGGTCTGAGGCATTTCTCAATGAAGGTTTGTGAGAAGGTTCAGAAGAAAGGAACCACTTCATATAACGAAGTGGCAGATGAATTGGTCGCGGAGTTCAGTGCTGCTGATAACCATATTTTACCAAATGAATCAGTGAGTATATATTGGATGGTCTCGTATGAGACTTTACTTCCCCTCAGAACTCACCTGCTTTTCATAGCTCACTTTTTTTAAATTTTTTAAATTTTGAGTAGTTTCAAACGTGGAAATGTGCCAAATACAGTGCAATTTTTTTTTTTTTTTTTTTTTTCCTGAATCGTTTGAGGGTACATTGCTAATAGGATGTTTCATCAGTCCTGCCCAGATCTTTTAGTGTGTTCCTGGATGGCCCAAATGGTTAACTGCTTGCCTACTAATCAGAAAGCTGGCAGTTCAAATCCACCCAGAGGCACCTTAGAAGAAGGGCCTGGCAGTGTGCTTTTGAGGGGTCACAGCCATAAAAATCCTATAGCAGCAGCTCTGCCTTGGAACATATGGGGTTACCATGAGTCTGAATCGACTCAATGGCAACTAGTTTGTTTTTCATTTTTCTCCCTTCAAACAAGTACATTCTCCTACATAACCACCAATATAGCCATTAGAACCAGGAAGTTAATATCGAAATTATTATAATCTAATTCTCAGACTTCTCCATTTGTTTTACCACTTGTCCCACTAGATGTTCTTTATAGCGAAAGCTTCCAGTTTAGAATCACATGCTGCATTTAATTGTGTTATCTCTTCTGTTTCTTTCAATCTGAAATACATCCTCAGTCTTGCCTTGACTTGCATGACCTTGGCACTTTGAATGTCATGGGACAGTTGGTTTTGTAGAACGTCTGTTAGTGTGGATATGTCTGATGTCTCCTCATGATTAGAGTCAGGCTGAGCATCTTTGATGGGAATGTCACAGAAGAGGGGCTGTGTCCTTACAGCTGATGGGAACTTTGATATCTGATTAAGGTAGTGTCTGCCGGGCTTCTTCACTGTCAAATTTCTCTTTTTCACTTTGTAACTAATAAGAATGTGTGGGGATTACTTTGAGACTCTAAATATTCTTATCCTCGTTAGACTTGCAATTCATTCATTCATTTATATCACTGTACATATACTTTCCTGTTGTGTTCCGTTAACCAAAAAGTTGACGTTTCAAACCCACCCAGCAGCTCATTGGGAGAAAGATCTGGGGACCTGCTTCCATAAAGGTTATAGCCGAGAAAACCCTATGGGGTGGCTATGAGTTGAAATAGACATGATAGCACTTAATAACAAGGGCATTTTATTCAGTGGCTTCTAAGCTGTAACTATCATTTTTTTGTTATGTGCTCAAAAACAGTCCAGATTTGACCAGTGGGAGCCTCTTCCATCTGGCTTATCTGTATTTATTGAAAGCCATCATCAGTTCACACTAATGACAGAAATTCCAAACCATACCCCAGGATCCTTTCTGGCTTCTCCCTTTCTGTGTTCATAACTCCCTCTCTGACAATGTGACACTTGACTCCCATTATATTAATTAGTACTTATTTGATAAATACTCAGAATGGAAGCAGTCCTCTAATGCCCTTCCTGTCCTATCTTCTGCACAGGCATCCCCTTGGGCTTTCCTTGTCCTCTAACACCATTACCAGGCTTCAGCACCCTGCTGTGGGCTTCTGTGGCTCCCTGAGGCATCCCTCCCCCAACACACATACACACACACACACAGACATACACACATCAAGCACTGACCACCTCCCTTGCCTACTCCACCCTGTGGCTTTAGAACTGAATTATTCAGCAAGACTATAAAATTAGGAGCTTCAGTGATAGGTTTATACCATATGAAATGAATTAATGAGACTGTTCATCTGGTCTGAAATTTGAAATGTTAATGTACAAGCTGTGTTGGATCTTTTTGGGAGATTAATACCTGTCTTTACCAGGCTTATGACCAGAAGAATATAAGACGACGAGTCTACGATGCCTTAAATGTCTTAATGGCCATGAACATTATCTCTAAGGAAAAGAAAGAAATCAAATGGATTGGTCTGCCTACTAACTCGGCTCAGGAATGTCAGAATTTAGAGGTATACTTGTAACCTTTTCTTTTATTTAATGTTCATGTAATGTCCAAAAATAATTCAGGCTAAAGCAGGAGTATTTTTGTTCTCTGTACCTTTGATAACTTTGTAAGATTATTTTGCTATATGATCTTGTGCTGTTTGTGCCTAGCACAGACCAGCTGAAGAGGCAGATTCTTAACTCTTCTTGTATAGTTGTTCCCCTCTATTTCTCGGCTCTGATGCTAGGCAGTAAATGAGAAACATTCCTGCCACTTTCTTCCTTTCCTCTTTTAATGTTGGAGAAGTATGCCCAGCCTAACCAAGCTAACTGTGCAAACCCTCAGCTGTTGGTAGAGTTAGTCATGTTGCACTCAGATTTAGTTTAAGTGTGTTGTTGTTAGGTGCTATCAAGTCCATTTCTACTCATAGCAACCCTGCATACGACAGAATGAAACACTGCCTGGTTGTGTGCCACCCTCACAATCCTTGCTATGCTTGAGTCCATCGTTGCAGCCACTATGTCAGTTCATCTCATTGAGGGGCATCCCTTTTCCACTGACCCTTCACTTTACCAAGCATGATATCCTTCTCCAGGGACTGGTCTCTTCTGACAACATGACCAAAGTAGGTGAGATGAAGTCTGGCCATTCTTACTTCTAAGGAGCATTCTGGGTATACTTGTTCCAAGACAGATTTGTTCATTCTTCTGGCAGTCCATGGTAAAGTCTATGTTAAAGTCATGGCAGTCCATGCTGATGTCTAGTGTAGGTAAATTGTGAATCCTTGTTTGTGAGTTATTATTTATTTTAAATCTCATAGCCATATCTAAGGAATAATAGAAGAGAGGGAATAGAATGTGTGATTTTTAAATTGAACAAAAACTCATCTGTAATGTTTTGTTATATGTGCGTGTATGTTTATATATCACACACACATATATATATACTAATATATACACACACACACACCACAATTTGAAAATCGAACAAAAAACCTCCTGTTTCCTATAGCACCTGGATTCTCGATTTGTCTGTTTTCTCACATTTAAATTCTGGACGAATGTTTTTGGCAAAAACCTACTTAGGTGGTGATGTGTTGATACGGTTTTTTTTTTATATTAAGTAAATTGTGAAGATTTCTTGTATTTGTTTATTTTTGAAGGTAGAGAGACAGAGAAGACTTGAAAGAATAAAACAGAAACAATCTCAACTTCAAGAACTTATTCTACAGGTAATAAATTTTATCTTTGGAGGCAAGTAATTTCTTTTTTTCTTCTACTAATTTAGTTCTTCTAACAGTAGTATCTTGCAATTGGAACTTATGCTCCTACATGGTAAATAAAATCTCTGCTTTGGATTGAATGTGAATTTCGTAAGTATTCATTGAACACCTCCTGTCCAGGTATTGTCAGGAACATGGGCTCACGGGACATGAGCCTTGTTCCCAGAGAGAGAGAGAGTGCATTTGGACGAAAGAGAACTTTGTGTGTGTGTGTGTGTGTGTGTGCGTATTTTATGTTACGTGGAACAAAGTGTCTTCATTGGTAGCAGGCATGGCTTCATGGAGAAGATAGCATTTTTTTTTTATATTCACTCTGATACATATGAAGTATGTGCTGAGTACCAGGCACTAGACTAAGTGTTTGGGATATAGTCATGAGCATAATAGACATGGATCTTGTCTTTTTGGAACCTACACGCTAGTAATTGAGGCGGACAGTAAACAAAATAAATGAGACTTGATTAATGCTAGTCAAGAAGCAGACGGGTTGCTTGGTAAAAGAATGAGCATGTGTATTAGGCCTATAGAGAAGATCTACATTGTGGTAATGGAGCCTGTGGAACAGAATGTAACGATTAGAGATTGGAAGGAGGAGGCATCAAAAGAGTGAGGTATGGTCCTGGATTCCTGGGGAAAGGATGGGTCCAGTAACCCAGACAGAGGATCAGTAGGAGCAGCTGCTTGACACTTGGTGATGGGAGCAAGAAAGGGAGAGGAGTTTCATCGCTATCAGGTGGAATTTGAGTTGCTGGGAGAAGTCTTGGCAGCAGGCCGAGGGACCTTCTTGAGTATGAGTTACCTCTGCAGAAGGGATGTTAGCCACTGTGGGGGAGAGTGGAATCAGTAGAAGGAAGCATGCAGAGAGAAGGGGCCTAAGAACACAGTCTATACTCAGGAGAAGAACCAGAAGGAAAAGCTAAAGGGGTAAGAGATTTTAAGGAAGACGTGGAAGGCCATTTGTTGCACATCTAAAGAAAGGCCAAAAAAGAATACTATGGGAAGGTGGGACATTTGTTTTAATTGGGGGCCATGCCAGTGGCCCTTAGACATCACACTATAAACCACTGTTGACTGTGTGTATTTTACTCCCAGGCAAAGTTGCTAGTAGTTAGGGGAGGAGTCTGCTTATTTGCATAAGGAGGTACCTTATTCGAAAAATGGATTACTTCATAAATTAAAAGTTTGTGAAGAAGAGTTGTCTACGATCCAAGTATCCTGGGAGAGGTTGGGTGTATGGTCACTCATGTCTTTGTGTCAAGGTAGCCCTCCAAGGGATGCTTCCAAGTGGAAACTGTGGAGGGTTGGAGCAGGGAGGTTGTGTAGAGTTGATAGAAGGGGTGAGGATGGCTCAAAGAGCAGAGAGGCATAGATTTCTCGTTCTCCAAACTTAAAATGGTGCAAGAGTAGGAATGGGTTGGATTGTTGTCACCTCCTCTGGACTCCCCATTTCTTCCATTCAGTTGCTCCCTAGTAAAATGAATTACTCCCTTTTTCTTTGTTGTCATAGCACATTGTAGCAATTTTTAGAAACCTGAGTGGTTGCTACCTCCCTCCTACAAGCTGTAAGTTCCTGTGGGGCAGGTCCTATGATTGTATCACCAGCACCTTCCTTGGGGCACAGTAGTGGAGCCGTAGGTGTGGGAGAAGCAGGCAAGGAAATGAGTGAAAGCCAATTTCCTAGCTTTAAATTAACAAGAACAAAGTTATCCTCAATGTAAAAACATCCAATTTAGGGCACTGAAGCCTTAACTTTCTTGAGTTAGACCCACAGGACTCTTCCTGTCACCTTCTCACAGGTCTAAAATAAATGACCTCCAAGACATGCACCACTTGACAAGGGCAGGTGCCTATAGGTGTAGGAGGTGTGGGTAAGCTTATGGAGTCCCTCCTTTAGAGGAGCAGGGGATAGAGGAAGAATAAGCGTGGAAAAGCAAGACAGGGAATTTAACTTCAAAATTGATTTTTCTTTCTTTTGATTCTTTTTCTTGGAATATGTTTTTTATTTAAATTGTATGAGTGTTTGCATATCCCACATTCTAAATTCTCCTTTGAGTATTTGATTTTTCAGAATGGATTTTCTTTACCCAGGCTACTAAGTCTTCCTAATACTAAAGAGATCACATGAATTAACCAGGTGTCTGCAGTCTTCGAAATGTTCACTATGATCTCTAAAGGAGAGTTCAAATAAACTCCCTCTTATCTATCTTGTGGGGATGTGGGGAGGATTATAAAGAACTCCTCGGAGAAAAGGTATTATATTGCTACATAACATGTACAATATTATTGTTCCTACCGGTGACTAATATGATTAGTATGTAAATTGGTCCATTTTATTTTAGCAAATTGCCTTCAAGAATCTGGTGCAGAGAAACCGTCAAGCAGAGCAGCAAGCCAACAGGCCACCTCCCTCCAACTCCGTCATCCACCTACCGTTTATCATTGTGAACACCAGCAAGAAGACAGTGATTGACTGCAGTATTTCTAATGACAAGTAGGTGGTTCGTGGAAAAAGAGAAGTTTTCCATCCACCCTTTTGTTTCAGCTGTTGTTTCAAAGCAAAAGTGAAGAAGTGTCATGGTCAGTCTTGTTAGAAAGAAAATAGTGCCTCTGGTAAAATTAGATGTTTGTGATTATGAAATACAGTCTTTTAGTATAATTAATATTCAGATTTCTCTCGCATTTCCATGATCATCTATCTCTCTTTTAAGGAAAACAGATAAAACTTACTGGGGTTGTTATTAGGACCAGTTTCTTAACATTGCGTGAATAGCCAAATAGTTATTGTCTATGATGGAGTGGTGACAGAGCCTTAATTGGAATAGTCCATATACCAGGAGCAGGTGGTTTCCTAGTATATTCACGTCTGTAGTTTGTAGACAGTGACTTATAATACTGCTTGAATCAGTAATGTCTTTTATTTTTGTGGTTATTCATTTTCTGTAGTTTAGAAAATTTTTAAAGAAACACAAGGTGGAAGGGAATCAGAAGGATTGCGTGTGTTAAGAGTGAGTGAGCAGGCTCTGCTTTGGGCCCCCTAAGCCAAGAGTGTGTGTGCTGCCTGTCATCCTTGCAGTTTGTGTTGTTCTAACGGTGAGCTTTTTCCCTTTCAGATTTGAGTATCTATTTAATTTTGACAACACGTTTGAAATCCATGATGATATAGAAGTATTAAAACGAATGGGAATGGCTTGTGGACTAGAATCAGGAAGCTGTTCAGCCGAAGACCTTAAAATGGCAAGAAGTTTGGTACCTAAAGCTCTGGAACCTTATGTGACAGGTCAGAACCACTCTGATGGCCCCAGTGTATTTGCCAGATACACTCTCACTCCTCTTGGATTCCTCCTAGAGTTAATGAATGCTTGGCTTCTCTTTTGCCGAGTTTGACTTCAAACATTTAGATACCAGAGCAATAAGACAAAAAGAAGAGAAAAGTAAAAAAGAACTAAATTGACAAAAGGGATGTGGGTGATTATGGAAGAATGAACGGTGGTGGGCCCTATATAAATGTAAGTGGTCTTACAGTGGAGTAAGATAATAGTCCTGTTAGGTTGCCTTGCCTGCTGGGATTTATTGCAATTTGAGAGTATAAAGCAGCATTTTGTGGCTTTACCCATGTAGTTTATATGATGAAGGTGTTAAAAACAATTAGGATTTCATCTGCCAAATGTTGATCCAGAATTGGGGAAACATTGAAGTTCTTTGAGGAGTGTAACAGGCATGGTGACCCCCCCCCCCAACAGCCCTTCGTGCATGTGCACAAATCGATCACCATAACCTAGTAACCAAGAAAAGCATTTAAAAGTTACTAAATACTCAGTTCCTATAAATGATGTTCCTGCTTTGGAATATGAATGACAACATAAACATGGAAGTTTTTTTTTTTTTTTTTAAGAGCTCTTTTTTCTTTTAAGAGCTTTTATTTTGGTCCTGAGCTTTCATTCTGGTAACTTCCTTAGCTGTGTTGTCAGGGTGCTGGTCACAGACTCAAGGGAGGATGGCTTTCTAACAAAGTGGGAAATAGTGATGTGTGCTGTCTGTTTTCCCATACTTCTCTCATGGTTTGAATTACTCCTTGAGAATCATTGTACTAGAAGAGGTCAGAAAAATTCCTCTTTGTAGCTGGAGGTTTCCTAAGCCTCCTCAGAACAAATGAAAATCTGTCCTGGATTTTAGTACCATCCAGTAAAAACCAGTTCCTTCCCCATTTGCCAGTATCTAGCAATGCGCGCTGATCTGAGTTCTTCATGGTACAGGTTCATTTAAACGCACTTCATTTTGTCCTGTCCTTGGGGGAAATTAACCCACCATCTGGTATACCAGTAGTCTCCAAAATGAAGTGCGGGTACACAAAAGGGCATGTAAGATGATTCTTGGAGAACAGAAAGAAAAATAATTTGTATGTGTATTATTTTACATCCTTTGATTTCTATGTTTGGTTTTAAATGTAGTACAGCAGCACATGTATATAATATGAAGAAACGTACGTATATATTAAAGATTTCCATGCCTTACTAGAAAAAGACTCAGAGATTCTGATCAGCGAAGCTGGAGACTAACACACTAGACACAGTAAGCTCCATGAGGTCAGGGGCTGGGCCTGTTTCCTTCGCCTTTGCGCAGCCTGGTACAAAGTACACATTAAAAAAACATTGCATACATAAGTGCACCCTCTGAACCATTCCTCACATACTCAGAGTCTTCATAAGTTACCCCATTGCCATATTAATATATGTAACTTCAGTTTCTTTAGATTTTCGATGCATCATATGATAATTGTACATTTTGTGAAGTTTATTTTCTCTTTCTTTTCAGAAATGGCTCAGGGATCAATCAGCGGTGTATTTGTCACATCATCAGGTTCAACTTCAAATGGCACAAGGCTTTCTGCCAGGTGACAGCAGTTTATAGTCCTGTATGAGAGTGGGTAACAGAACCTGAGCTTTACCTCGTGTTGGGGCTTCAGTGCAGTGTGGTGCCTAGAGAACAGAATAGTACAGGGCTGCCGTGGTGGACATGGTTGGTTAGCTAGGTCAGGCTGTTCTTTGCCAGTAATTCCGTTTTTAATCTCTATAGTTACAGTATCTATCGAGGCAGTGTGAATATTTCACTTGGCAGTATGAAAGTTCCCTTGATAAATCCCCCAAATTATATGATAACCTAAATTCCTTAGCTATTTAGAACTTGATTAATTCTGTTGAGACAACATAAATTCTCACGTTAACTGATCTCCTGATTTACCTCTCTCCCTCCCAATTCAGAGGTAACTTCAGAAAATGCAGGACTTTAGGACATTACACTACTAGGTTGTCCTCTTGTGTGGCAAGTAGCTTTCTTTTTCTGTTTTTTGTTGGTTTGTTTCCACTTACAAATTATATGTGGGTTTTCTTTTTTTTAAGATGTAGCACACAATAAGCCACCTCTGGGTGGTGCACATGGTGAAGAGCTTGATTAGCCACATGGTTGGCAGTTTGAACCCACCCATGGGCGCCTTGGATGATAGGCCTGGGGATCTACTTCCAAAGTCACAGCCTTCAACCCTCAGGAGCAGTTCCACTCTGCACACAGGGGGTCGCCACGAATCAGAACCAACTTAATGGCAGCTAGCAACAACAATCACACAGTAAAGCAGGGACAAAAATCACCCCAAATCCCACTACTCGGGTACTTACAAATGACATAATGGAATATTTCTTCCTACTTTTTGTCTTGTCTTTTCTATTTTCAAAAACATAGTTGACATCACAATATACTAAATTTATGCCCACTTTTTTTACTTGACATTTTATCATTTATGTGTTTTTTTGTTATTAAAAATAGAGACATTAATATCACACGCAAATAAAATTTTGCTGAAAATAATTCAGAAATGGTTGCAGCAGTATATCTACAGGGAACTGCCAGAAATTCAAGCTGGATTCAGAAGAGGATGTGGAGTAAGGGATATATCATTGTGGATGTTGGATGGATCTTGGCTGAAAGTGAAGAATACCAGAAAGATGTTTAGCTGTGTTTTCTTGACTATGCAGAGTCAATTGACTGTGTGGATCATAACAATGATGGATAACATTGTAAAGAATAGGAGTTCCAGAACACTCAGTTGCACTCATGAGAAACCTGTATATAGGTCAAAAGGCAGTGATTCAGACAGAACAAGGGGATACTAAATGGCTTAAAATCAGGAAACGTGTACAGTAAGGTTGTATCCTTTCACCATACTCATTCAGTCTGTATACTGAGAAAATAATTCAAGAAGCTGGACTTATATGAAAAAGAATGCAGCATTAGGATTGGAGGAAGACTCATTAACAACCTGCAGATATGCACATGACACAACCTTCCTGCTGAAGATGAAGAAGACTTGAAGCACTTATTAATGAAGATCAAAGACTACAGTCTTCAGTATGGGTTATACCTCAATATAAAACAAAATTCCTGACAACTAGACCAATAAGCATTGAACTGTTTCAGGAGGTGGCATATGATCAAGAATCAATGGTATTGACACCAACCAGCAGAGGCAGCACCCAAAGCAGCCACTGCCTGTACCTTCTCCTGACCGCCTGCCCTCCGCCACCCTCCACCTGCCCCAGAATCTCTTCCCTCTTCTCCTCCACCCCCCTTCCTCCTCTGCACACCCAAAGGGTCCCCCCTCATCTGCCCACCCACCCCTATTGTTCTGCCCCCAGCCTCCTGCCCTTCCCCTTCCCGCCCACTCCCCTTTTCCTCCTCAGTCGCCTTACGCCTGCAGGCTTTGGCTTTCACCTCCTACCAGTGACTAAAGAATTGACCACTCAAAAGTCCATCTTCCCAGAACACTGCTTGGCATGGACACTGGTGTGATTGAAGGTAGATTAAATGTCACTCTCACATCTGGTTACTTACGCATGGAAAGAAAGTTGGCAGTGTCACCAGAAGAAAAGGAGAATCAGTTAAGAAGACGTGCAAAGAGAGTGGTGTATGTATCAACACCTCAGAAGGGAACTGTCCTGAGAGAGTTATCACTTTGGTTGGACCCACTAATGGCATCTTTAAAGCCTTTGCTATGATCATTGACAGGCTGGAAGAGGATATTAACAGCTCTGTGACCAGTAGCACAGCGGCCAGTAGACCCTTAGTTACCCTGAGGCTGGTGGTCCCTGCTAGTCATCGTGGCTCTCTCATTGGGAAAGGTGGTTGCAAGATCAAGGAATTATGAGAGAGTGTAGGGGCTCAGGTCCAGGTGGCAGGGGAAATGCTCCCCAACTCATCTGAGTGGGCCATCACTATTGCTGGCATTCTACAATCCATCATTGAGTGTATCAAACAGGTTTGCATGATCATATTGGAGTCCCCCTGAAAGGCATGAGCATCCCATACTGGCCTAAGCTGTCCAGTTCTCTGTCATCTTTGCAGGTGGTCAGAATGGGTATAGCACAGGCAGTAACAGCGCAAGCTTTCCCCACACCATACTGTCCATGTGCCTCAACCCTGACCTGGAGGGACCACCTCTTGAGGCCTGTACCATTCAGGAACTATATGCCATTCCATAACTAGATTTGACCAAGCTGCACCAATTGGCAATGCAACAGTCTCATTTTCCTATGATGCATGGCAACACCAGATTCAGTGGCATTGAATCCATCTTTCCAGAGGTGAGAGGCTATTGGGCAGTTTTAGATGCATGTGCTCAGACTACTTCTCAAGAATTCAAGAATTCATTCTGGGCCTGGAATAAAGCTCACTCCCAGGAGCTGGCTCTCAGCCCAATAGTAAACAAGATGTACATGCAGACCACTCAACCCAGGGTGACGCATCCACATACTCTATGGAAATGCACCCCTTGGAGCAGTCAACCACGGGGCACCAGAGGGGCAACATTCACACAAAGGAAATGCAGGACAAACAGGAGTGTATAACTATGAGGGACATACGGGGAGAGTTACTGGGCAGGGAGGGGAGGAGACTGGGTTAGGGTTGGGGATGATAAATGGGGAGTGAAACTAAATGTACATGTAACGTTGAATGTAAACTCTTAAAATAAAAAAAATTTTTAAAAAATTCACCATTCCAAATTATTTGTTTGGCTGCGTAATTGGGTGTCAGGGTGTCAAAATCAATGAGGTCTGTCAGGTGTGTGGGGCACAGATCAAAATTGCAAACCCAGTGGAAGGATCTACTGATAGGCAGGTTACCATCACAGTATCTGCTGCCAGCATTAGCCTGGCTCAATATCTAATCTGTGTCAAGCTTTCCTTGGAGATGGGTGACATGGGCAGCAGCTAGAACAATGCAGATTCATCCATTAATCCCTTTCTGCTGTTTACCACCACCCATGACCCATCTGTGTAGTTTCTGAACAGTCAGTGATTCCAGGTTTTTAATAGTTCGTAAATTTTCATTTTCTACACTTAAATCATCCACTCATGATTTTTTAATTAAAGCATTTTCATGCCTAAAACAAAAAAGAACCAATGGTATTGAAGGAAGAAGTCGAAGCTGCACTGAAGGAATTGGCAGAAAACAGGCTCCAGAAATTGTTGGAATACTCACTAAGATGTTTTAGCATATAGATGCCACGCTGGAGGCACTTATTCATCTATGCCAAGTAATTGGGAAGACAGCTACTTGGCCAACTGAATGGAAGAGATCCATATTTGTATCCATTCAAGAGAAAGATGATCCAGCAGAATGTGGAAATTATCAAACAATATCATTAATATCACACGCAAGTAAAATTTTGCTGAAGATAATTCAAAAATAATTGCAGCAGTATATTGACGGGAAACTTCTAGAGATGTTAAGTTGGATTCAGAAGAGGACATGGAACAAGGGGTATCATTGCTGATGTCAAATAGATCTTGGCTGAAAGCAAAGAATACCAGAAAGATGTTTACTTGTGTTTTATTGACTGTGCAAAAGCATTTGATTGTGTGGATCATAACAAATTATGGATAATATTGAGAAGAATGGGAATTCCATAACACTTAATTGTACTCATGAGGAACCTATATACATAGATCAGGAGGCTGTCGTTTGAAAAGAACAAGGGGATACTGAATGGTTTGAAATCAGGAAGGGAGTCTGAAATGTTTAACCGTGGTAATTCTGAGAGATAAAATTTGGCTTTAAAAAAAATCGTATTTATATAGTTCTTTTTATTAAATTTTCAAATGCTTACATGTCAGTTTTTATGAGGAACACAATAAAGCCATTGTCACTTCAGAGAAAACACAATTTTAATAGCATGATATTAAATTTTATGAAAGCACCATAATTTATGTAGGTGTTCTCATGTCTTTTTGGCGATTTAGATGGTTTCTTGTTAGGAAAAGTTGCAATATTAGTAGCTTTTGGCTAAATTTTTTTAATCATTTTTTGTTTTGCTAGGCTGGATTTTCCAGATGTTGAATTATTCTGTTAAAAAACAGAACATTTAATAGTTTTTGTTATACAGCATTAATAAAAACCAAATAAAATGTATTAGAATATATGCATATGGCTTTATGTTAATATTTTTAATGTTAGAATGCATTGTTGAGGTCTGGCCTCTATGCTAAGCTTCTGTGATGCTATGTGAACCATCCAAATATCTTTACGTAATCATTTCATGCCCTTCAAAACTCACTTTATTTATTTATTTTTAACATTTTATTGTTGTTTGGCTGAAAGTTTGCAGAGCAGAGTCATTGCCCATTTAACAATTTATATACGTTTTGTTTTCTGACATGAGTTGCAGTCCCTTCAGTGTAGCAGCACTCTTCCCACTTCCTCCCTAGGTTCTCTATTTCCATTTGTCCATCTTTCCTGCCCCTTCCTGCCTTCTGAACTTTGATTTTGGGCACATGATGTCCTTTTGGTCTCATGTGGTTGATTGTTCCCACGAAGCATGTTCCTCATGGGTATTATTTTACTCTTTATAAGCCTGTGTCTGTTGTTTGGCTAAAAGGTAATCCCTGGAATGGGTTCAGTTCCAGATTTGCAAGGTGTCTAAGCACCACAGTCTCAGGGGTTCCACCAGTCTCAGACCAGTAAGTGTGGACTTTTTTATGATTTTTAAATATCACTGTATGTTTTTCTCCCGCTCTGACCAGGGCCTTCTGTTGTGATCCCAAGCAGAGAGGTCAGTAGTGGTAGTCAGTCAGGCACCATCTAGTTCTTCTGGTCTCAGGCTAGTGGAGGCTGTGATTCATGTGGTCCATTAGACCTGTGGACTATAATGATTATTTCCTTAAGTCTGTGATTTCTTCACTCTTCTTTGTTCTGAATGGAAAGAGACCAATAGTTATATCTTAGATGGCTGCTCACAAGCTTTTAAGACCCCAGTTGCTACTCTTAAAGTGGGATGTAGAACATTTTCTTTGTGGACTGTGTTAGGCCAGTTGATCTAGATGTCCTCTGAGATGCTGGTCCTAAGCCCACAAGCCCAGTGACTCAGTCCCTCAAGGTATTTGGTTATGGATAACACGTTTGGATTACTTTGCACCCGTTTGCTGTACTATATACTTGGATATATTTGCCACGCATACAAATATGTATGTAGAAATATCTTCTGCCAAATCTACTATGTTCATGAGTGTACTTTCATATACTCTCCCACACCTGTTCAGCTTGCATATCTACTCATAAATTACTGTTGATTATTACTATTACTGAAAGATTGTGTATGTAGTAGTATTTACTTTTGTTGCTTTTTACTCTTGTGTACTTTCCAGTGTCTTCCTTTGTCTTGGTTGCATAAAATTCACTGTTTCCAAATATTATAATGACCACGCTCCCAATATAGTTCTAACTCTTTTGTGTCCTGATAACTTTGAAAGAGTTAAGCTGTTTAAAAACCAATTTTACTCATTTTTGGGGGAAAAAGCACTTAAGTTGAAATTGCAGAGGGGATTTGGTAGTTGTATTTGAGACTTCTCTTGGGGGTAAATTTCTTAGCATGTTTAATTACAGTAGGTGTTTTCAGCTGTCGATAATCTATTTGATTGATCCATATCAAGTTTTAAGTTCTAAGTTCTCATCCCTTCAGCACTTGGTGTTTCTTAGAATACCTTTTCTTGGTCTTCAACTCAAACGTGCCAAGGAAATCCGAATTACATTTGATGATAACCTTAACAAAAACCTCATATAAGTTCTAGGCCAGGGTTTCTCAACTGTTGGCACTGTTGACATTTGGGGCTGGATAAATGTTTGTTATTGGGGGCCATCTGATGCACTGTAGGGTGTCCAGCACCGTCTTCTACCTCAGAAGCCTGTGGCACCCACTACTCCCAACTGTGACAACCAGAAATGTCTCCGGACATTATCAGATGTCCCCTGGGGTTAAGAATCACTGGTTTCAGGTTGAGACTCACAGAAGCATATTAAAGGGTTAGATAGGTACTAGAGACCGTACCCAAGGACCTTTTGCCTTGGAGAGCCTGGTGGTGGATAGGGTTCATTCTGTACCTGCCTTTATGCACTGGTAGCACTTCCATATGGGCACCTCTTGCACCTTCTCCCTGTCAGAGACCATCTACTCTGATTTCCAGCAAACACATTCACAAGTATAAGGCTGTTTCTCAAAGCGCAGACTGTAGACTCCTTCCTTAAGAACTACCTGAGGGCTTCTTAAAGCTGCAGGTTCTTGGCTCTGCACCAGATATACCAGAAGAATGTTGAGGATGGGGCCTGGGAGCCATCATTTAAACAAACATGTAAACAAATAAGAAAGAGCCCTGGGCGGCTTTTCTATATGCTGTGGTCCAGGAAGCCCTGCCTTTGAACGTGTGTGGCTACGCTAGTGCTCTTGTAGCCAGCCGGTCATCCTGTTCTGCAGGATTGCCTTTTCCCCTCACCTGATACCACCTCCTTCTCAGAGATTAAAAAAATAGCATATAAGTAAAAGGTCTGGAAAGAAGGATCTAATGTTTTCTCAAGCGTGTGTGCTTTGAGGTTTTGTTTCTGGTGTGATAAGTGTGTGTTGGGGGGAATTGTGACCCTGCTAACGTGTTGTTGTTGTTAATGTGCCCTTGAGTTGGGCCCGACTCATAGCGACCCCTCCTTGGGTTTCCAAGGCAGTATCACTATGGAAGTAGATTGCCCCATCTTCCTTCCGAGGAGTGGCTGGTGGGTTTGAACCGCCAGCCTTCTGGTTAGCAGTCAAGTGCCTTAGCCACTGTGCTACCAGAGCTCCCCCTGCTAACATTAACATCATATTAGTTGTTATGTATTCGAGAAAAGGGCTAGAGAGAAAAGAATGAAAATTAATAATAATAGAGTGTTGGGATTTTGTGTTATACATACTCAAAAAAATTTCTGTTTGTGATTGAGGGGAAAAAAAAAAAAACCAAGCCCTAAACCCTAAACCTCTGGGTATTTACCGAGCCTGTCATTTGAAGTAAGGTCATGTGTTAAGGTAGGAAGAGGTAGACTGCATGCAGCCCCTCACTGACCACTTCTTTTTCTTGCAGTGACTTAACCAATGGAGCGGACGGGATGTTGGCCACGAGCTCTAATGGGTCTCAGTACAGTGGCTCCAGGGTGGAGACGCCAGTGTCTTATGTTGGGGAAGATGACGACGACGATGATGACTTTAATGAAAATGATGATGAAGACTGATTGTGTTGGCTTGTAGATTTCCCTTCTCCCCTTCAAATTCCACTTCAGGAAAAAAAATTTGTTTAGGGAAGAGAAACTTTTTGAAAAAATGTGGGTTTTTCTGTTTCTTTTTGGCCTTCCCCCAAGAAGATATTGGTAAGCTATTGAATTTAGACATGCACCTCCAATAAGCAAGCAAGGACTGTTTTTCATAGGATCTTTACAAATGTGGTGTGAATGTGTGTTTTGATACCAGTGTGCTGATGCAGATTCTTTATTTACTTCCTAGGATTTTGTGCTTTCATTTTCTAAATTTTTTTTCTTTTAAAACCAGAGTTCATTTTTTTGCCCCTTAACAATTCTTGCTGAGTTTCCTGAAGAAATTGTACTTCATCCACATCATTGAAAATAAAACGATATCCTTTTGTGGATACACTGAATGGCCATTTGTTTGCAGTGTGTTTGGAATGGTACCACCAACTGAGGGATAGCAAGATTACATCATGAGTTTTTATTTTGTTAAATCATGCAGTGTCCAAAGAAGAACCAAGCAGAATAGCAGAGCTCTACCTTTCAAAAAATTAAGCACCATAAAATTTTATTATGACTTTATTTTTTCTTAAATTATATTGACTTGTGATTTCATTGAGTTTATATCCCCCTCCCTTTTTTTTCCCTCCCACTCTATGTCACAGCACACAAATTACAGAAGTTTTTTTTGTTTGTTGGTTTGGTTTGGTAAAAGTTTACTGCCATGCTGGTGCAGCTATATAAACGTTCTTGAAGGCTTGGAATGGATTATTGCTTATGGTAAAATTTGCCTGATTTCTTACAGGCAGAGTTTGGAAACTTTTTATTATATAGTTGTTTACATACTTATAAGTCTATCATTTAAAGACATGTACTGAAACAAATGTTGTATTTGTTTCGTAAGCATCTTCCTGTAATCTATTATAAAGTTGAAATTAAATATAGAGAATGTTTTAACAGTTTTTTAACTCAAAATTTGTCAATCGTTTTTAATAGTTCTTTTTTTATAAAAAGAAAAAGGAATTTCGGGACAGGCAGTAGTCTCTTTTAAAATTTATTCACAAAACCATTAACTGCACAGTTGCTGTTAGCTGCCTGTTCTAAAACAATAGTCTTTTTATTGAAACACAAATAAACTTTTCTGTAATATTTTATGGAATATAAAGAGACTTTAATTGTTTGACTTGTTTAACTTGGCACTATTAGTTTTTATTAATAAAACGCGCATGGGCATTTTAAACAAGCTCTGTGTTTTTCTAATTCAGGATTATTATCTAGAAATCATTTCATCTTGTTAGTCTTGCTGTACAATTGAGTGAAAAAGCAGGTTGTCAGGGCCAGTGGTGTGTTGGTATTTAATGCTAGCTGGCATCTCATTCCTTCCACTGTCCCAAGTCCTCTAGTAGGCACTCTGCTCCTAGCCAGCAGTGCTCTCATGGCTTGTTCTGGAGTTCTCCTGAACGTTGTGGGAGGCAGGGAGAACCAGGGTGTCCCTCTCCAGCCTGTGGAAGGCTGAGGGAAGGAAATTGTGGCGTGCATAGCGCAAAGAGATCTTCCTTTTCTGGGAGAAGTTTGTTCCTTGACTTTTTCCTGAACTCTAAAAATTGAGACATTTTTTTGACTTTCAGAGAAAGAACAAGATTGTAAGGTATGGAAGGGAATTAAGCATTTTATTTGAGTTGACTGAATAAATCACTGAATGTTTAGGCTTCATAAACGGGTCTGTTTAGAAGAAGGAAGTGGAAACTACACTTTTTTCTTTCCCCTAATCTTGAGTTTCTTTAAATTATCTTGAGGGTTGTTGGTGGTGGTGATGTGTGCCATCAAGTCAGTTCCAACCGTTAGTGACCCTGTAGGATAGAGTTAAGCTGCCCCCAGGTTTTCTACACTGTGATCTTCATGGGAGCAGGTTGCCAGGTCTTCCTCCTATAGAGCTGCTGGTGGGTTCAAGCTGCAGCCCGATGCCTAACCATTGTGCCATCAGGGCTCCTAACCTGAGCGTAGTAGAATATAAGTGGTAGGGAGCAGAACCTTAGAATTTTCTGTGGAGACAGATACACGGTTAGCTTTTTCCTATTTATGTACATTATCTGGCAGCTCCATTTTTGGTGCCTTCATTCAGCCCATGAGCTTATGTCGGAGTTGGGTGTGTCTTGCCGTGTGCCGAGGCACAGAGGTGACTGTCAGGGCCATTAGGTGGGGCATTGTAGCTGAGGTATGGGGGTTTATCCTGAAGGTCATGAAGATTTATTTATTGGTGTCCGTGTAGAGGCTGACTTGGAGGAGTTGAGGCTAGGAGTGGGGAGATGGGGTTCTAGTATGTCTCAGGTTGAGATGGACTAAAGCAGTGACTTGGGGAAAATTCAAGAGGTAGCATTGGCAGGACTTGGTTATGGCTTGTTGTTGTTGTTGTTAGCTATCGTGGAGTTAGGCCCCAACTCAGGGTAACCCCATGCACAATGGAATCGGACCATTGTGATCATAAGATTTGATTGGCTGATTTTTTGGAAGTTGATTGCTAAGCCTTCTTCCTGGTCTGTCTTGGTCTGGAAGTGCCACTGAAGCCTGTTCAGCACCATAGCAGCATGCAAGCCTCCGGTTATGGCTTAAAAATCAAAACTAAACTCACTGCCATCGAGTAGATTCTGACTATAGCAACACGCATTGGGTTTCCAAAGCTGTAAATATTTATGGAAGCATACTGCCACATCTTTTCTTCTGTGTGTGTGTGTATTTTTATACACACACACACACACACAAAGCGCTGACCTTTTGGTTAGCAGTCAAATGCCTTAACTACTACATCACTAGAGCTCCTTCTGGTTGAGTTAGATGTTGTTACTTTGGCTTTGGTGGACTACATTGCTGGAGTATGTTAAGTTTTGGCTGTGCAGTGCTGAGTTTGAGGATCTTGGGGAAACTCTTAGTGGAGGTGGCCTGCATGTTTGGAACCCCGAGGAAAGGTCTGGCAGAGATACTGATTTAAGAGTGTGAAGTGGTGGTTAGGTTGGGAGAGAATCTGATTACTGGTGGAGGAAACAGTGTGCATGAAGAGGTAAGTAGGGAACAGAGCTCATGGGGTCAGGGAAGGCTTGAGAGGAAGAGAGTGCATAGAGAAGGACATGAGTGTCAAGTCCTCCAGAGAGGACTACAGTTCCTTTCTGGGATTTTCCACGTAGGACCTTGTTGCCCACCGTAACAATTTCTTTGGTGAGGTGGCCAAAGCTAATTTTGGTTGGTTGAAGAATGAATGGAAAGTGAGAAAGCTGAAAATGTGGCAATGCATGGACCATTCTGCAGAAAGCTTAGCTTTGAAAGTAAAGAGAAAGTCAGAAGTCGGGTCTGGGAGTGTGTTTAGGAGGTTGTTTTATCAGTTTTGGGAAAGGAGGCAGTGGAAGGGCACAGGTGGAAAGGATCTGGGACATTGGGAAGGATGATCCCTGAGTGTAGGATGGGTCTTCCAAAAGGTAAGATGGATAAAGAAAAGGATAGAGTTCATTTCTATTTCCTCTGGGAAGTAGGAGGGGAGAATCTGAGAGTGAGAAGTAGACAAGAAAGTAGATTTCAAATTAATTAATATGAGTATAGTTAATAATTGGCAAAATACTTGAGATCTGTCCATATTATCCCATCTGCTTTTCCTAATTAATAATTGGAAGTGCTCTGTTGGTGACTGGCTCCTGATAACCTTATATTTTCCTGGGTTCTCTTCACAAGTCTGTGTTTATGCATAATAAAATTGTATGGCAGAACCAACTATTCAGAAATCTGTTTTATACTTAAGTAATATGAGAAGTCATAACAATTCAGGAACTGTTTAATAAGCAACTTTCTACACACATAACACATACTCAGAGGAGAAAGGGGAAAATGGAAAAAATGTCACTGGGGACTTCTGAACATTTGTACACCTGTCCCCTGTTGCCTCCTCACATGTGCTTCCAAAGCCTGAATAGTGTGGCAAGAGAAGCCCAGGCGTCCCAGGAGGCCGGGGGCTCAGTGAGGTTGATGCTCTGCCGAGCAACACTTCCCCTCTGTCCTGGCATCCAAACCTGGTCCTCAGCCACTGTCCTTGCATATTAGTGCTCATCTAGTACTAAAATGTCCTGGTGGTCTTTTGAAAAACTGGTCTAAGTATTCTGTAACTTAAGGGTGACATGTATTTTGAAAGATTCAGCTTTATAAGGGTTAACACATTAAAGATAAGTGAGTACTTCTAAAAACATGAACACTTTTGGATATTTGGATCAGAGTGTTGAATTTGTGGTATGTTAATACGAGAATAAGAATGTTAGTTGACATTTATTCAAACACCTGCTTTGTGCCTAGCACTGTGCTCAGTGACTATATATATATAAACTAAAACCAAACTCGCTGCCATCGAGTCAGATCTGACTCATAGTGACCCCTCCTTGGGTTTCTGAGGTGATATCACTATGGAAGTAGATTACCCAATCTTCTGAGGAGTGGCTTGTGGGTTTGAACTGCCAGCCTTCTGGTTAGCAGTCAAGTATCTAAGGCACTATGCCACCAGAGCTCCTAATATATGTGTGTGTGTGTCTGTGTGTATACACACACACACATATATGGAGCTCTGATGGTGCAGTCCCTAAGGCATATGACTGCTAACTAGAAGGTTGATTCAACCCTATCAGCTGCTCTGTGAAAGGAAGATGGGGCAGTGTACTTCTGTAAAGATTAACCACCTCAGAAACTCAATGGGGGTCACTATGAGTTGGAAACAACTCAATGGTAGTGAGTTTGGTTTGGTTTGGTTTATATATATATAATTATCAGGAGCTCTGGTAGCATAGTGGCTAAAGCACTTACTGTTAACCAGAAGGCTGACGGTTCAAACCCACCAGCCACTCCTCGGAAGGAAGGTTGGGCAATCCTACTTCCGTAGTGATACTGCCTCGGAAACCCAAGGAGGGGTCGCTATGAGTCGGGGCCGACTCGACGGCACATAACAACAACAATATATAATTATTGTTGTTAGGTGCCATCAAGTCATCTCCAACTTACTAGTGATACACTGCCTGGTCCTGTGCCAGCCTCACAATCCTTGTTGTACCTGAGCCCATCGTTGGAGCCACTGTGTCAGTCCCTCTTTTTGAGGGGCTTCTCTGTTTTCGTTGACTCTCCACTTTACCAAGCATGAGATCCTTCTCCAGGGAATGGTCCCTTCTGACAACATGACCAAAGGAGCATTCCAGCTGCACTTCTTCCAGGACAGATTTGTTAGTTCTTTTAGCAGTCCATGGTACTTTCAGTAGTCTTTGTGAACACCACAACTCAAAAGCATCAACTCTTCTTGTTGTTGTTATGTGCTGTCGAGTCGGACCTGACTCATAGCGACCCCTCCTTGGGTTTCCGAGGCAGTATCACTATGGAACTATGGAAGTAGATTGCTTAGGTCTTCCTTATTCATTATATATATATATGGAGCTCTGGTAGCGTAGTGGCTAAGACACTTGCCTGCTAACCAGACAGCTGGCGGTTCAAACCCACCAGCCACTCCTCGGAAGGAAGGTTGGGCAATCCTACTTCTGTAGTGATACTGCCTCGGAAACCCAAGGAGGGGTCGCTATGAGTCGGGGCCGACTCAATGGCACATAACAACAACATATATATATACACACACACACACACACATATACATATATATGTGTGTGCGTGTGTTATTTTACAGCACCCTAATAATAGGTATAAATGAAGGAAGTAGAGAGTCAGAGATAAGACACTTAGCTGGTAAAGAGAGGGAAATGAGAGGTAAAGGTCTCTGACTTGAAAACCCGTGCTCTTGACTGCTGTGCTATACCACCTGCAAGAATGTTAGGATTGATCCCTTTCTCAGGCATATTCTCAAATTATCCCACATTTTCAAGAATTAATAGTTGAAGAATTTCTTTCCAAGGGCAGATTTAGTGGTTCTGTGGTACAGTGCTCTCAAGCATATGTGGGGAGAGGAGAGGGGAGGGATTGGCAAAGGTGGAACCAACAGCATTACAAACTTTGTTTTACTAAGTGAAGATCTTTTTTTAAAGAAAAAGATCAACTACCATGCACTATCACCATAATTTCATATAACCTTTCTTTTCCAAGAAAGGACAGTCTCTTAAACTGTGTGGGTTTTAGACTTTGTGATCTCAGTTTCCTTATCTGTGAAATAGGGCACTCTGGTGGTACTGTGGTTAAAGCATTGGACTGCTAACCAAAAGGTTGGCAGTTCAAACCTACCAGTCACTCTGGGAGAAAGATGAAGCAGCCTGCTTCTGTTAAGATTTACAGACTTGGAAACTATGAGGCAGTCCTGCTTGGTCTTACAGGGTTTCTGTGAGTCAGAATTGACTTAATGGCAATGGGTTTGAGTTTTTTGGTTTACCACGTAGGATAGTGAGGGCTAAAAAGGACAATCCATGTAAGATACTTAGCAGCAGGTGAGCTATTACCACTTTACTCTCTCCCCAGCCCATCACCCAATTCTGAGTACTCCTGGAGTTCTCATTAGTCCTGATGACTTTGGCTGTTGGTTCTGAGGTAACATGTACAACCCAATTCACTCTCATGCTTCCAGTCCCACATTGCATCCTGTTGGAGGACGCATTCATTTGAATGTTCTGCTGTCACCTCAATCTTTGTAACTAGTTTTCTTCCGGTTCACGATACAATTTTCCTCTAAATCTGAGTCAAAACTACCTTTGTCTGTTTTGTTTCTCTCCTTTCCCTATTTGCCAACTCCATCAAATCAGCAAAGTCAAATGTCTCTCCCTGCTCATGGAGCCACTACCAGGGGTCAGCTGTAATCTCCTCCCTCCTGGTTTCCAGTAACAGTCTCCTTTCATTCATCTTGCACAGCAATTTCAGATGAGTTTGATAACAATACTTTCATTCTGTTTCTGGACTTGCTAAAAAGAGAAAATCCTCGATGATTGTCTTCAAACACCTTCCCATCCATTAGGACCTTAGTACCCAAACTACTGAGTTCACCTGAATGTATATTAGAAATGCAGAATCTTGGGCCCCACTCTAGACTTGCACAATCAGAACCTGCATGTATTTAGCAAGAACCTCAAGTGCTGGATGTACATGCTGGAGTGTGAGGTGTGCTTCTCTGAGCTCTGCCTTTTGCATAAAACCCCACTAGCAATCTGGAAATAGTAGTTCCTGTCTATGGTAACTATTGTGCATAATACTAATTTGATGCTTGTCAATTATTGCTGATATTTTCAGACATCTTGTCATAGGCTTATATTCTTTGCTACTATATATGCTGCAAACCACTCTTAGTTGTGTCTTGCCCTTCACTATATACAGGAGTAGTCTCTGAAGGGGGTTTGGGGAAAAAAATGTGAGACTTCGAATTTACATTGTTTATATCTCCTTTAAAAATGCTTTTTGCGTGTTTTATAAAGTAAAAAATATATCAGTGTAATAAAATAGCTGTGTAATATATAATTACGTATGTATTTATAAGGAGCTTTGGTGGTATAGTAATTAAGGCATTTGGCTGCTAACCAGAAGGTTGGCTGTTTGAAACCACCAACTGCTCTGTGGAAGAATTACTAGGCAGTCTGCTTCTGTAAAGATTTACAGCCTTGGAAACTCAATGGGGGTTGCTATGAGTTGGAATTGGCTTGATGGCAGGGAATAAAGAATTCTGGTGGCAAAGTGGTAAGAACATTTGGCTGCTAACCAAAAGGTCAGAAGTTCTAACTCACCAACTGCTCAGCAGGAAAAAGATAAGCAGTCTGCTTCCATAAAGATTTACAGCCTTGAAACCCCATGGGGCAGTTCTCTCTGTCCGATAGGGTCTCTATGAGTCAAAATCAACTTGATGACAGTGGGTTTGGTGGGATTTTAAAATAATACAAATCAACATAAACATTGATAATGTTGCCTCAGAATTTCTTTATTGATAGGAAAGAGCCATGAAAAATGTTTGATACCATGTTTTACATAATGTGTTGTCACGTGTCATGTGTCATGAGCCATCCTCACAATCATTGCTGGTTTGAATCCATTGTTGCAGCCATAGTACAATGGCTCAAATTAATTCAGTTAACCTTACACAATTTTTATAAGTTTCTTTCTCTAGATACTTTGTTTTTAATGAGATTTCTCTGTTAATTGGATTCTGAGCTGGTTTGCTACCACCTGCTTGAAAATGTGTTATTTATAGGTTGGTAGGTTTTTCATATACCAATCAGTTGTATGTAGCTTTGTATGTAGGTCTATTGGAATAACATTAAAGTTGACACTTGTATGAGATTTAGAAAGACATCTGGGTCTCATACAGTTATTTGGGTAGAAAGCAAGTAATATTTAGTGAGAATTGGTTTGTTTGGACAGAATGGAATTGCAGACTTTTATACTCTTGATGGTTGGAGGATGGATAGGGGTGTTAGGCTTGTGCTTAATGAAAGGAAAAATGAGTATTTTTAATTAATATTTTTAAAGTTATGTCAGATGCTAATATTCTTTTTTGTTTCTTTTTAAATTTTTATTGTGATTTGGGTGAAAGTTTACAGAGCACATTCCTTTTCCATAAAGCAATTCATACACATTTTGTTTCTTGTCTCTTCCCACTTCCTCCCTATAGTTACCTCTTCCCTGTGTCCTCCTGTCCTGTGCATTCCTGCCCCCTGAGCTGTCTCCACTAACATTGTTCTTACCATAGCTATTTCTGTCCTGGAAGTGTCCTTTGCTGTACTGTCAGTATGAGTGAGTGTTCTTAGTTGACAGCTCCCACACCAACATTGTTTTGAAAATTTTCCCAACTTGTAACGGAAACTTTAAAAATATTTTTTTAAAAGAAAGTGTTTAATTTTAAGTTACTTTTGTCTCTATATCAGAAGATACGACCTTTTTTTGCATAGAATAAGTGATTTTAATGTTTTTACAATTTAGGAATTGTATTCTTCAAAGCAAGGATTCAGAATATACATTATCCTGTCATGTTTTATATCACTGCATTAATAGTTTTCAATTAAAATGGCTAATGGTTCATACTGAAATATAAAAACCAAACAAACTCACTGCTGTCGAGTTGGATCCGACTCATAGCGACCCCTCCTCGAGTTTCCCGGGCAGTATCACTATGGAAGTCAGTTGCCCTGTTTTCCTTCTGAGGAGTGGCTGGTGGGTTTGAACTGCCAGCCTTCTGGTTAGCAGTCAGATGTCTTAGGCACTACACCACCAGAGCTCCCATATTGAAGTACAGGGAAAAAAACTAGTAAAAAACGTGACTTCTCGGAATGAGATGAATCATCTTGGTGTCCTGTTGCTTGGATAGTTGCTACCTTACTGTTACCATGTTAGATAAACATTTTTATTGTAGCTATATATTCTATCTAAAGAAATAAGAATAAAGGTGTAATAAGAAACAGCCAATACTAACCACAAGTACTTAACATCTAAAAGCTTCTCTGGAATTACCAAATTGACTTTAGGATTGGCGTTGTAAAATGTTTTTAAAGGTAATTTGGAAAGGAACTTGCAGGTATATTAAGACCAACCAAGAAATTGATGGTTTTGTAAATTAGGCTGCAGGTTATGAACCATCTTCTTGAGTCTTACCAAAATTATTATATACCTACTCTTGGTAGTTTACTTCTGGATTTTGAGTTTGAATTCCACTTTTCCTTCATATGGGTCATGGGGATTGTCGAAGGTAACATGTTCTGCAAGGATTTTACACACGATGACAACTTGTGTATTCTTGGGGATGTTGAGAAATTTGGCTGCAACCAAAGGGTTTGTATATTGTGGCTGAAACAGAAGTACAAAAAGCATCGATGTTTAAAGAATCTCTTGACATTCAAGGAAAAATCATATAAACAAGGGTTGTTTTGTGCCATTGAGTCAAATGCAATTCCTAGCAACCCCATAAGACAGAGTAGAACTGCCATCGTAGCGTTTACAAGGCTGTAATCTGTACAGACTGTCGGGTCTTTTCTCCCACAGAGTGGCTGGTAGGTCCAAGCAGCTGACCTTTCAGTTAGCAGCCCAGCACTTAACCATTGCATCACCATGGTTCCTTATAAGCAAAGGAAGGATCAATATCTAGTTAAATTGATAGCAGGGGCAGAAAATTTGATGAAGAGGTGTTCATTTACGTATGTCCTGTCTCTGAATCAACATTGAAGTTCAGTTTACCTTCCCTATTTAATAGATTGGTATCAGCTTTAATACATACATGATAAAAATGTTTCCTCATTTAGAATTAGTCTAGAGGGGACAGGCAAGTAACAGTTGCCAGTAAAAATAACAGTTGATGAAAATTAATGTAGAAATGAAGAGGGAAAAGCAAGAGATAATGGAAGAAAGGCTTTAGAATGGATAAACTCACTGCTGTCGAGTCGGTGCTGACTCATAGCGACCCCTCCTTGGTTTCTGAGGCGGTATCACTATGGAAGTAGATTGCCCAACTTTCCTTCCAAGGAGTGGCTGGTGGGTTTGAACCACCAACCTTCTGGTTTGCAGTCAAATACCTTAGGCAATACGCCACCAGAGCTCCCTTAAAATGGATAGGTGGTTGTCTAAAAGGATTTGAGAGGCTCTTAGAGTTACATTTGATGTGTATTTCATGAGAAACTAAAAAAACCAAACCCATTGCCATCGAGTCAATTCTGCCTTGTAGCGACCTGCATTGGGTTTCTACAGCTGTAAATCTTTACAGAAGCAGACTGCCTCATCTTTCTCCCATGGAGCAGCTGGCAGGTTTAAGCTTCTGACCTTTTGGTTAGCAGCAAAGTGCCTTAACCATCACCAGAGCTCCTTATTTCATTGAGAGGAATATGTTCTTCAGGTAGTTAGGAGAACATGGGTTTGGGGAACATTGGAGCATCAAGTGGTGAGGACTAGCATTCGTTAAGTAATGGCTTTATTTCATTTTATAAATAAAAACATTGCTTTCTTTGTGTTAAGCCTTGCTAAATTGGAGATGATTTGGGGGAAAGTGGTGGTTGTCAGGGGAAAAACAAAGCAAGCATACCTGAGCTTTCTTCCCATAGTAAGGGAAGTAGTGTAGACTGAAGGTGCCATTGGGTGGGTAGTACTCGACATCAAGGGGTTGGCTGTCCTTGTGCTTCTCCTCCTGAGGAGAAGAAACCAGTATGTATTTAGAGTCTTGTCCATGTGCGTTGCTGTGCAGGTGATGACATAAAGACTTTATTGCAGTTAACTACAAAAGCGTTAGTCTTTATAATCAGTATGGAGGTCCTATTGGGAAGGTAATTTGTTAGTATGCAAAACCCTGGCTACTTTAATCGAAAGTTGTATATTTACTGTTTTGAAGCCTTAGTCAGAAAATGCAGGTATATAATTAAGCTGAGCATTTGCTTGGTTATCTGCACATGGAAATGGAAGCCGTTAAAGCTGGTTTGCTGAAACTGGTTTCAAAGTTGGAGTGACTTTCTGGGAGTTAATAAACATGTTTTCCTGAAATCTATCTTTTTTTTCATTATCAGAATTAGCAAAATGTTCAGTGTATATAGTTTAAGCTTGAAGACTAGATGAAGAATGCTTTATGTCAAAGTTTCAAGTCAGTTTACATATATGGATAAAATGACTAAAAGAACTACGGAAAGAAACAAAAATAACCATAACCAGGAAAGAATGAAACCTTTAAAGCAATGTAATGTTTCTGTTACATTGTAAATTTATGTTGTTCAGTTGTTAATAGCAACAGAACTTTTGGTTTCTGATACAATGGTCAAAAGAAAGGTTAGAAAGTATTTTATGAAAGCAAATTTAAAAAAATTTTAATGCTGTACTTTTAACTAGTTTTGAAAATAATTGGAATATACCTGAGATTAATGCCAACCCTCTGTATCATAGTGTACTATTCAGTAATGTAGGCGCTCTGGTGGCATAGTGCCTGAGGCATTAGACTGCTAACCAGAAGGCTGGCAGTTCAAACCCACCAGCCACTCCTTGGAAGGCAGGTTGGGCAATCAATCTACTTCGGTAGAGATACCACCTCGGAAACCCAAGGAGGGGTCGCTGGTCACTATGAGTCGGATCTGACTCAATGGCAGTGTGTTTCTGGTTGGTAATGTAGACTTTTTTTTTTTTTTTTTTTTTTTTGTGATTTAGGTGAAAGTTTACAGAGCAAATTGGTCTTCCATTCAACAATTCATATGCATTTTGTTTCATGACATTGATTTTAATCCCCATGGTGTAACAGCACTCTTCCCTCTTCCTTTGTTTACCATTTCCTTTTGCCCTTCCTTCTTGCCTTCTGAGCTTTAACCGACTGCCATTGAGTTGATTCTGACTTACAGTGAGCCTATAGGACAGAGTGGGAGCTCTGGTAGCGTAGTGCCTAAGGCACGTGATTGCTAACCAGAAGGCTGGCAGTTCAAACCCACCAGCCACTCCTCGGAAAGACAATGGAGCAACCCACTTCCGTAGTGATACTGCCTCAGAAACCCAAGGAGGGGTCACTGTGAGTCGAGTCTGACTCGACGGCACATAACAACAACAGTAACAACATAGGACAGAGTAGAGTTGCCTCATAGGGTTTCCAATGCTGTGAATCTTTATGGAAGCAGACTGCCTCATCTTTCTGTCAAGGAGCAGCTGGTGAGTTTGAGCCACCAACCTTTTTTTGATTAGCAGCCCAATGCTTTAACCACAGCTCCACAAGAGCTCTGCAAATGCTGCCCTTTTGATCACCGTGGTTGATTGTTCTAAGGAGTGCATACCTCCCTGGTGTTACTGTTCATCTTAAGGGTCTGGCTGACAGTTGAGCCACAAGCTTGAGTTCATTCCAGTCTTGAAGAATATCTAAGGGCCATAGTCTCAGAGGTTCCACTAGTCTCTGTAAGACCAGTGAATCTGGTTTTTTCTATTATTTTGAATTTTGTTCCAGATTTTTCTCCTACTGTATCCAGGAACTTCTATTGTGATCCCTTTCAGAGCAGTGGGATGTGGTAGCCAGGTACCATCTACCTCTGGACTCAGGGTCGTGGAGGTGGGGGTCATGTGGTCTATTAATCCTTTGGACTAATTGTGTCCAGGCATCTTTGATTTTCTAATGTGGACTTATTTTTGCAAATAAAAGAATAAAACCACATGCTAAAAGTATCTTGGTTTCCCCACATCACCATTAAACATTCTAAACTATGTTAGTAATAAACTATTCCAGGTGCCTTTGAAGCAAATCAACAATAAGGAAGACATTTCTTAACCGGGTTTTTATGTCTTGTGACAGACTTTTAAATGATGGGGTATGCTATTTGTACAATTGACTGACTTGGCTAAAACTTGAGATCTTTTTAGAGGAAACTTGTAAATGTTATAGTAAAAAAATAAATAAAACTCACTTCTAACCACTCCTTTCCTGTAACAGCCTGAGAGAAACATATAGAAACAAGGACTAGGAAGAGAAGATTCATACTCACCAGGAATGTGCAGTCCACTCTGGGAGCGATGGTACCATTGCTGGGGAGAAAGTTGACAATCTAGAAGGAGGGGAAAATACATTTATATTCACAGACATACTGAACCTGGAACCTCTTAGTACTGTGGAAATGCACACTGCGGTCCCTGTCTATGAATGTGAAAACAAAGCCAAGCTGCCTCCCTATTGAGGGCCTGAGGTTGGGCCATTTCAAGGATTTTGTTTTTCCAGTTGGGGAGTGAGGACATCACCTTTGGTCTGGCTAGTGGTTCCTATTGTAATAAACCCCTAATAAATATAAGTAACTGATATTTTAAGACAAGACTAATCCCTCCAGAGTCTGCTTGGCCTAGGATATAGGGTCTTTGCTCTGGTTTACCAAGCTGCTAAGTGGCAGAGCTGGAACAGAAGCTCAGGTCTGCCTGCCCAGTCTGTAGTGCATGATCTTTGCCATCACTATGGATTTCTTAGTTTGACTTCCAGGCGTAGCCCTCCATAATGTATTAAAATACAGCTTAGTGTCTGGTTGGTAGTAGACATCAACATACTGTTCCCTGTCTCTTTCCCCTTCCTGCATAGTTTACTTTCCCAACCTCATTGTGAGCTCCTTTATGCAGACATTCTTCTACCCATCTGGCCAACTTGCCTTCCAAACATGCTTTGTGCTTTTCCAAACCCATGCATTTACCTCCCATCTGAAATCCCAGCCTTTCGTTTTCACCTGTTTGTGCCAAAAACTTGGTACAGGGCTTGCCTTTCCCATAAACCTTCCTTGAATTTTCTCCAGCCCTAGCCTTTCCCTCCTGTAAGCCTCTGGGGTCCTTCTTATGTGCCCCTGCGTGTTAAAACCAGCTGTCCTCAAGGTGACTGACTCATGGTGACCCCGTGTGTGTCAGAATGAACCTGTCTCCATGGACTGGTTTGGTTTGGCTGGTTTGTCACAAGCAGATTTCCAGGCCTTTCTTTTAAGGTGCCTCTGGGTGAGCTTAAACCTGCTGCAACCTTTTGGTTAGCAGCTGGGCACTCTATTAGACATACACATCAGTCAACTAAAGGCCTGCCAGGGCTCAGGGAAATGAGTCTAACCTGTCAAAGAGCACTGATGAAGTTCCAGCTCAAAGTAAGGACCCTTGATGTCTACACCAGTGGAGTGTATGGCTTTAGACTTTTTGAGATAGAAAATAAATAGTTCCTGTGCCCTGGCTAGATTAGTGCTATTATGCCCTTCTCATCATTTGCTCTTTTTATGGCCGTGAGAGACACCAGGTCTGCCTTGGGGACTGTTGACACCCCAGCACCTCCAGTACCTGACCCTGAAGTACTTAGTAAATATCATATGCAGAAATGAATCTGTGATCTACATTGGAAACCATTGCATTAGATGATAGCCAGATCTCTTCCAACTGAGACCATAACTCTGCCTTACATCCTGCCTTGGCCGCCTTGGAGTTATATGTACGTGTGCTTCTCCACTTAGCCCTGAAGGTAGGGCCTAACTTTAAACAATTCTGCTGTATTCTGCCTGACAATATCCAAACGCTGTATGTACTGATGGGAGCTCTGGTGGCATAGTGCCCAAGGCATTTGACTGCTAACCAGAAGGCTGGTGGTTCAAACCCACCAGCCACTCCTTGGAAGGAAGACTAGGCAATCTACTTCCATAGAGATACCACCTCCAAAACCCAAAGAGGGAGTCCTATGAGTTGGAGTCAACTTTCTGTCAGTGAGTTTATATGTTTATATAAATAAATAAATAAACACATATATGTGTGTATACACACACACACACTGATGAATAAATACTTGTGTCTGAATGGTTGGCCTTCAATTTGTATTTTAGAGAGTACGCTCATGAGCCAAACGAAACGGACACATGTTGAACCAATATATGCAAATGTGGTAAATGGCTTGAAACCCTGGCTAGGAAACTTTATTCCTCAATCTGTGTGTTTCAATGTACAGCAGTTGAACATCATGATCCTGCTATTTCAGTGTGCAGCTCTAGAAGTTTTCACCGGCAGTCTCTGATCGTGGTACTCTCAATACTCACCCTGTTCATTTTAATAATAAAGCACGGCTTTCCTTCTTCAAATCCAAAGTTAGGATCCGTCAGACCCGAGCAGTTTTGCAGCATATCTACTGTGAACTTGCAGGAATACTTGGTGTGGTTTGGAGCCTCAAAACTTTCCTGGAAGTAGTATTTCTCCGAAGAGCAGTTTTTGTTGGCCTTCTGGGCTGCTGGAGAATAAGCTGCCCAGATCACAAAGGCACAAATGAGTAAGGAAACTGACCTGGTTTGTCTGTTGCTGGCTTCTTTGGCTGCTCTTACTCTACAACACTGGTTAGCAGAGGAGCATTGGTGGTGCACTGGTTAAAGTGCTCAACTGCTAACCAGAAGATTGGTGGTTTGAGCCCACTAGCTCCTCCATGGGAGAAAGATAAAAGAGTCTGCTTCTGTAAAGGTGGTTGTTGTTATGTGCCGTCGAGTCGGCCCTGACTCCTAGCGACCCCTCCTTGGGTTTCCGAGGCAGTATCACTATGGAAGTAGGATCGCCCAACCTTCCTTCCGAGGAGTGGCTGGTGGGTTTGAACCGCCAGCCTTCTGGTTAGCGGTCAAGTGCCTTAGGCACTATGCTACCAGAGCTCCTTCTGTAAAGATTAGAACCTTGGAAATCGTAAAGGGAGGTTCTACTCTGTCCTATAGGGCCTCTATGACTCAGAATCAATGCAATGCCAGTAGGCTTATTTTTTTGGTTGGTGGTTTTAAGGATTTTTATCCAGACTAGGTTGTGTAGAAGTTTTAACTTGGTCTTGAGCTTCTGAGTGAAATTTAATTTAGAAAATGAAAACAAAAGTATATGAAGTCTTTTTTTTTTTTTTCTTAACCTTACCTGCCAGGAACTTGTGAAGAGTGTGTGTTAGGTCAGTCCAGGTTCTATTATCAGAAACATTGTAGGAAATGTCCAGACCTTTATCTCCATAAACATCTGGCCTTAAGGTTACCCCTGGAAAGAGAGAACATCATAGTTTTTATTTAGTTTCTTCTAATCTATTCAAGCAGTTTTCTATTAAATTGATGAATAGAATGCAGAACTGCCCCACTTTTATGGGTGCATAAACCAAGGTTTTGGGTGATTTTGGTCAAAGTTAATGTCTGGAAGCAGGGACCCAACTCTTCTAAAGTTCCTTAGAATTTGAGGAAGGAAACCCCATGTACAAGGAAAACTGCAAACCAGACTTCCTCTCTTGGTTTATTTAGAATTGAGTTAAACTTGACAGCAACACAATGAAAAAAAGGCCATATGTATGGTGAAGAATTAAAGACCAGCACCAACCAACCAGTTGCTGACGAGTCGACTCACTTATGGTGACCCCCTGTGTGTCACAGTAGAACTGTGCTCCATAGAGTTTTCAATGGCTGATTTTTCACAAGTAGATGGCCAGGATTTCTTCCACAGTGGCTCTGGGTGAACTCAAACCTACCACCTTTTGGTAAGCAACTGAAAATGTGAACCAGCTGAGTACCGTAAATTGAAGGCTCCTGAGAACTCGCTGATGATGGAATTCGTGGGATTCATGACACTAGCCAGAGAGTTTGGTGCTCCAGTTGACCCTGAGAAAACTGTGTATTCAATGTGTTTTTCACAGGAGCACGATGTACTTGTTATCTCTGATTCATATGTCCACAGTAGGCTCTTCACTGTCTCAATTCTGTCTTGAATTTGCATAGGGCTCCCTCAGGTTGCCAGTTCTTGAAACATGCCTCATGACAAGCAACTTTGAGCTGCAAGACAGGACATTGTTTTCTTCAGTGCTTTGCCCGAGTAAGCATTTACCTCAGCTGTGGTTGCCCTTTTCGTCACTGTTGTTAATGGTACTGAGTACTCCAGAATCCAAGACTGAGTTTCTAAATGAAATTGTATTTTAACACACATTTGAGAAGTTTTCACTGGTATTGATTAAGGACAGAAGTAATCTAACGACATGTTAATTTTTAAAAGGAAAAGTGCAGAAGTGTAGTAAGTTTAAGAGCAAAAGTCATCACTTTCACCAGTCTCAACAGTTTAGTGTGCATCCTTTTAATACAAAGATGTAGAAATGTGTACATGTGTATATCTATATATCTATATCTGTATCTATATTTTGACTCACAGCGACCCTATGAGGCAGAGTAAAACTGTCCCTTAGGGTTTCCAAGGCTGTAAACCTTTATGGAAGTAGACTACCTCATCTTTCTCCCACAGAGTATATGTTGGGTTTGAACCACTGACCTTCTGGTTAGCAGCTGAATGCCTTAACCACTGCACCACTAGAGCTCGTTGTTCCGTAAATAGCATTGTATCCATATATACTTTCTTCATTTTTCAATGCCAATTTAAAACATCTTTTCAATTCATAGGCTTGCTACATTTTTCCTATTGATTGCATAATAGTTGCATAATTGTGTGAGTTGAGTAGTGTACAATTTATTTAACCGATTTCCTATTGGTGAGAATCACTTTTCACATTTTTAAGCCAGGGCTTTAACTTTTCCCTCACATGTGCTATCTTATCTTCTAGCTCTCTGTCTAACTGTCTTGGATCATTTGTTCACTTTCAGCCTCCAGACCACCAGCTTGGCTTTGCTTATTGCTGACCTACCATGAATTGTTTTCATGATATTTTTTATTTTGGCATTCATATTTTTAATTTCTAGCCATCTTTTTCTTTGCTCCTTTTTCATAGCCTGTTCTTGTCCAATGGATACAACATCTGTGATCTTCCTGAGGATACTAGTTAAAATTTATTTAAATTCTCATGTGATCTCTGATTTATTGCTGCTACTTCCAGGTTCAGTTCTGCTTTTTCTTCATGGGTCTTCTCTTTCTTGCTCCATCCCACCCCTAAGTTACCTGAGAATCCTTAGCCATGAGTTTAAATTTGTGAATGAAGAACTGGGTGGATTTGTTAGAGGTAGATGGCATGCGTGTCCTGTGGTTGTGTAGGTCTGTTGCTCCAAAGGCTGTGCTCTTTACTGGAAGGTCTGTTGCGGGCTGTGGGTAAATAGCAAGAGCTGACAGGTGGGCTTGGGCAGCTCCACAACTGCTAAAGCACAAAGCTTAATCCGAGAGTTACGCACTTTATTATAAAGTTCTGCTTAGTGTTTTCTTTGTCTTTCCTCTCCTCTTTCCCCAGTTCTTTGGCTCCAAGGTGGAGGTCTAGAGTCACTCCAAGCTTGCTCTGCTTCTCACCTAGGCCCCAACATCCAATCTAGGTGTTACCCAAGGAGTAACAGCTTTTGTGCATCCTTGGGACTTGGGAGGGATCTAGCAGTTTGCAATGTCCTGCGGGTGGCCTTCAGGGTCCACCCCTTTCTCTGTGCCTGTGAACTCCAGCCTGGGCTTCTCTGTGCTCCTTAGGGAAACAACTTTTATCATTGATCTTTTGGGTGGTGGTTTTCTCTGCTCTTAGTTTTCTTCTTCCTTATCTTTGGTATACTCAGTCAATCTGATCCTGTGTGTTGTTGCCTTCTAAATTTTTCTAAACATTTCTGATGTGTTATGGTTTTGTTGTTAATTACTTTCTATCATTCCAGTGCTGCCTTAATGAGAGTGGAGTGTATACTCGTCTACCATCTTGAACCTTTGGCTCAAGCCTTTAACTTAACTTTGACTCCTTTGTCAGTGTTCAGGGCAGTGTATGGCACATAAAGAAAATTTAATATTCTGAATTTTAATTTTTTATTATGAAAGTAATATATTCCCACAGAAAAAAATCATCCAATACTGAAGGACATTAAATTGAAAGCAAAAACTCTTTTCTCCCTTCCAATTCCTTCATTTCAAATCTTCTGGGCCTACTTTCTGTTAAGTTTCTTGTTTATCCTTCCAGAAATTTTCTATGTGCATATATAAGAATATAAAGAAAGTGAATATAAATCTCATTTGTTTTTCCCCTGTGTAACAAAAAACCTTCTGTTTCAAAATTAAAACTAAAGCCAAAATCAGACTTTATAATTTGGGGTCATCTTCTTCATAGAAGGAAACTGACTGGCCATCTATGCATGCACTTGGGATGTTTTCCAAAGCCAGTTAGGCAGCTGAGGTGGGTGTCTTCAGAAGTCATTGCAGACATGAGCACAGAGACCCCTCTTATTGCTGTCCAGCACTGACCCACTGTCCATGCAGCCCTGTGGGCCCAGGCAAGTGCTTGCTTCTCTGGGCTTCAGTCCAGAAGAGAAAGTATTTTATGTCTGACATTATATTCAGGACTGAATGTTATTACTGCTGCTGCAGCTTTGCTATGGATGTCAATGTCTAGAGATTCTGGTCTCTGGGCATACTTGATACTGGGCTAAAGAGTTCAACTCTAATACTTACCTGGTGATTTTAATTGATCCTGATAATCTGGTGTGTATGGGTCGATTGTCCACATTAATGTGTAAATGCACAGTGCAAAGATCCCTGTCATCACCACGTAGAAACCCACATAATAGAGGCTGATCCACACTGTGAAGAGCAAACAATATTACAAGCAACTAAAAAAAATTGTTTATGTTACATAAATTCACCATTTTAAAGTGTACAATTTAGTGGTATTTAGCACGGCATAGTGCCTAAGGCACTTGACTGCTAACCAGAAGGCTGGTGGTTCAAATGCACTAGCCACTCCTCAGAAGGAAGGTTGGGCAGTCTACTTCCTAGTGATACTGCCTCGGAAACCCAAGGAAGGGTCACTGAGTTGGGTTTGACTCGACGGCACATAACAACAACAACATCAGCACATTCTCAATGTTGTACAACCATCACCACTATCTTGTTCCAGAACATTTCAGTCACTCCAAAAGGAAACCCTGTCCCCATTAAGCAAGCAGTCACTCCTTCCCCTGACTCCCCACAACCATCCTCTATCCCAAGCCCCTAGCAGCCACTAGTCTGCTTTCTGTCTCTGGATTTGCTGTCCTAGATATTTCAAATAGATGGAAACATACAATATGTGACCTTTTGTGTCTGCCTTCTTTCACTTCAGCCAACATTTTAAGTGTAATCTTAGTTACACTTGGTTGCACTAGTAATATATAATCATTACATATTATTATATATTATAATAATAAAAAAATGACAACCACTAACACTAACTGAGCACTTACTACATGTCAGGCATGTTATAGACATTACCCCAATCTTAACTGTGAGGTGGAGTTTTTATTATCCCCATGTTGTTTAGGAGAGGAAACTGAGGTCAGAGAGGTTAGGTAAGTTCCCTGTCAAAGGACACAGTAAGTGACAGAGCCAGGATATAAATACAGGTCTATAAGCTCACAGCTCTTAACATATAGCTTCTGTTTTTCCAGAGCTCCTTGTTTTTGCTTTTTTTAACCTCCTGCCTAAAATAACCACCACTCAGTCTATCAGTTTGTCATGCTGTGGTGGCTTGTGCATTGCCATGAGGCTGGAGACTATGCCACCGGTATTTCAAATACCAGCAGGGTCACCCATGGTGGGCAGGTTTCAGGGGAGCTTCCAGACTAAGACAGACTCAGAAGAAGGAAAGGGCCATCCACTTTTCAAAGAATTGGCCAGTGAGAACCTTATGAATAGCAGTGAAACACTGATTGATATAGTACTGGAAAACTTTATGAATAGCCCTGAAACATTGTCCGATGCAGTGTTAGAAGATGAGCCCCTTAGTTGGAAAACCAAAAAAACAAACCAAACGCACTGCTGTTGAGTCGAACTCGACTCATAGCGACCCCTCCTTGGGTTTCCGACGCGATATCACTACAGAAGTAGATTGCCCAACCTTCCTTCCGAGGAGTGGCTGGTGGGTTTGAACTGCCAGCCTTCTGGTTAGCAGTCAAGTGCCTTAGCCACTACGCTACAGAGCTCCTCTCAGTTGGGAAGGCACTCAATATATGACTGGGGAAGAGTTGCTTCCTCAAACTAGTTGTTGTTGTTGTTATTTGCCGTCAAGTCGGCCCCGACTCATAGCGACCCCTCCTTGTGTTTCTGAGGCAGTATCACTACGGAAGTAGGATTGCCCAACCTTCCTTCCGAGGAGTGGCTGGTGGGTTTGAACCGCCAGCCTTCTGGTTAGCAGTCAAGTGCCTAGGCACTATGCTACCAGAGCTCCTTCCTCAAACTAGAGTCGACCTTAATGACATGGACAGACTAAAGCTTTTGGGGCCTCCATTTGCTGGTGTGGCATGACTCAAAATGGGAAGACACAGCTGCAAACATCTATTAATAATTGGAACATGGAATATAAGAAGTATGAATCTAGGAAAATTGAAAGTTGTCAAAAATGAAATGGAATGCATAAAGATCAGTACCCTAGGCATTAGTGAGCGGAAATGGACTGGTTTTGGCCATTTTGAATCAGACAATTACACGATCTACTATACCAGTAATGACAAATTGAAGAAGAATGGTGTGGCATTCATTGTCACAAAGAATGTTTCAAGATCTGTCCTGAAATACAATGCTATCAGTGATAGGATAATATCCCTATGCCTAAAAGAAAGACCAGTTAATATGATTATTGTTCAAAATTACTCACCAACCACGAAAGCCAAAAATGAGAAAATAGAAGATTTTTTTTTTTTTTTTACCAACTTCTGCAGTTTGAAATTGACCAAACATGCAACCAAGATGTGTTGATTATTACTGGTGATTGGAAGGCAAAAGCTGGAAACAAAGAATCACCAGTAGTTGGAAAATATGGCCGTAGTGACAGAAATGACGCTGGAGATCGCATGATACAATTTTGCAAGACCACAACTTATTCATTGCAAATACTTTTTTTTTCAACAACATAAACAGTGGCTACACATGTGGACTTTGCCAGATGGAATACACAGCTATCAGATCGACTACATCTGTGGAAAGAGGTGATGAAGAAGCTCAATATCTTCAGCCAAAACAAGGCCATGAGCTGATTGTGGAACAGACCATCATCTGCCCATATGCAACTCAAGTTGAAGCTGAAGACGATTAAAACAGGTCCATGAGAGCCAAATTATGACCTAGATTATATTCCACCAGAATTTAGAGACCATCTAAAGAATAGATTTGATGCATTGAATACTAAATACTGAAAACCAGATGAATTGTGGGATAACATCAAGAACATCATACATGAAAAAAGCAAAAGGTTATTAAAAAGACAGGAAAGGAAGAAGAAACTAAAACAGATGTCAGAAGAGACTCTGAAACTTGCTCTTGAACGGAGAGTAGCTAAAGCAAATGGAAGAAATGACAAGATAAAAGAGCTGAACAGAAGATTTCAAAAAGCAGCTTGAAAAGGCAAAGTAAATTATTATAATGAAATGTGCAAAGACCTGGAGTTAGAAAACTAAAAGGGAAGAACACACTCGACATTTCTCAAGCTGAAAGAACTGAAGAAAAAAATTCAAGCCTCAGGTTGCAATATTCAAAGATTCTATGGCAAAATAGTTGATGCAGGAAACACCAAAAAGAAGATAGAAGGAATACACAGAGTCACTGTACCAAAAAGAATTGGTCGATGTTCATCCATTTCAGAAGGTGGCATATGATCAAGAAGGAAGAAGGAAGAAGCTTCACTGAAAGAAGTGGCAAAAAACAAGGCTCCATGAATTCACAGAATACCCATAGAGCTGTTTCAACAAACGGATGCTGCTCTGGAGGCACTTACTCATCTATGCCAAGAAATTTGGAAAATAAGTACCTAACTGCAGTGAATTGCTTGATGTGGCCCTTCTAGCCATTGTCCTCCATTCTGTGGTGTTTCGTAAATCCCATTATCCATGCCTGTTTGGGG
>NW_006921676.1:4831097-4834232 GCF_000298275.1 Orycteropus afer afer | reverse complement strand
CTGAGCAAATAATCTGAGAAGCTGGATTATATGAAGAAGAATGTAGCATCAGGATTGGAGGAAGACTCATTAACAACCTGTGATATGCAGATGACAGAACCTTACTTGCTGAAAGTGAAGATGACTTGAAGCACTTATTGGTGAAGATTAAAGACTACAGTCTGCAGTATGGATTACACCTCAAAATAAAGAAAACAAAAATCCTCACAACGTGACCAAAAAGCAGCATCACGATAAATGGAGAAAAGATTGAAGTTGTCAAAGATTTCGTATTACTTGGTTCCACAATCAACACCCATGGAAGCAGCAGCCAAGAAATCAGATGATGGATTGCACTGGGCAAATATGCTGCAAAAGACTTCTTTAAAGTGCTGAAGAGCAAAGATGTCTCTTTGAAGACTAAGGTGCTCCTAACCTAAGCCATGGTATTTTCAACTGCTTCAGATGCATGTGAATGCTGGACACTGAATAAAGAACACTGAAGAAGAGTGGATGCTTCTGAGTTGTGGTGTTGGTGAAGAAGACTGAAAGTCCCATGGACTGCCAGAAGAACGAACAGATCTGTCTTGGATGAAGTGCAGCTGGAATGCTCCTTGGAAATGAGATTGGCCAGACTTTGTCCTACCTACTTTGGTCATGTTGTCAGAAGGGACCCCTGGAGAAGGATATCATGTTTGGTCAAGTGGAGGGTCAACAAAGAAGGGGAAGGCCCTCAACTAGATGAATTGACACAGTGGCTGCAATGATGGGCTCAGGTATAGCAAGAATTGTGAGGCTGGTGCAGGACCAGACAGTGTTTCGTTGTGTTGTACACAGGGTCTCTTTGAGTTGGAGCAAACTCGATAACCTAAAAGAAAATAACCACACATACAGTGAGTGCTCTTAGAACTATGTCAAGGGTTCTCCATCATAGACACCGATACCTCCATCAGGTATTGCTGCTCATGGCCAGTGGGCCAACGACATCCTCTGTTTTCCAAGGGAGGAAAAGAGTAGCAGCAATGTGATGCCAATGGAAAAAGTAGACACAATCAGAATTTCCTCTCCAGCCTTGAGGCACACGGTAACCTTGCTTCACATTTCAGTGTAAGAAAGAGGAGAGAAATGGGGACGATGGATAATTAGCGCTCTTCCCAGAAATATTTTTCCTAAGAATGCTGACTGTTCAGATAAATGTGAAGAGGTCTCAATTTTGTTTGACTCTAAAACACACTTATATTTTTCTCCTTGGAGAGTCAGAACCAAATGGAAATAACTGTTCCCTTTTTTGTAATGTGTGACTCCTGGACATTGAGTTAGCTGGATAGATTTGATCTTTCCCTTTTTAAATTAACTTGCATTGACCAAAGTTGTTTTTAAGAAACAAAATATCAGGATGTGGATTCTTTCGTGCTTGCTATGGCTTTGGGCTTTCTGGAAAAGTCTATAATAAAGTGGGCCCATTCTTTTCTTTCCTCATGATGTGGGTGTAGATTCTCTTTAGTGACTCATTCTCCAATGACCTTAAACATAATTAAAGGACAGGAGCCAAATCAGTAAGAAGCAAGGGTGGGAGTGGGGAGGCCATTTGGCTTGAGGCAATGAGGAAAGATCTGAAATACCATGTTTAATGCATGTTGGACTCTTGTTCCTGTGGGACCTCCCTGACCAATTTGGTAACATTAGCATGTCTCTCTGGGCCTTGCCAAATACTGACCTGTCTCAAAAGTTGTGTTGATCGCTTATCAAGGTCATTCATCAGTAAATCCCTGATTGTAAATCATCTTAGCATAGAAAAGCCAAGTGACAACATTTCCTGTCCTTGCCCTTTCTCCCCTGATCTGGAAATTGTGTTGCAGACATTTGGGTTGGGTTGCTATGCCCTCGCATTGCTTATTTATAAGCTGGATTATGATGTTCATTTATTAACTTGGTTTTAGACTCATTTTAGTTTTAGTTTGTGCTTCCAAACTTGTAGCAGTTAGGGACTAGCAAGAGCAAAGAGGAATCTGTTATGAACCTGACTGCACCATGCACATTTCCACTACAAGGCTGCCTCCTGTATCATCAGCTGGAAAGGCTCTTCCCCCAGATCCTTGCATAGCTTTCTCCTTTGCCTGCCTCAGTTCTCTGCTAATGGATCCTCTTCTCCGTGGGGCCTTTCCAGACTATTTATTCTCATATCCCTCTGGTTTTCCCCAATTATCGCCATCTGACATCTCTCTTACTTACCCCATCTCTTTTCCCCAACTAGAATGTAGGCTCTGTAAAGGCAAAAAATTTTGTGTGTTTTGTTTACTGCTTTATCCTAAATACCTAATACCTAAATACCTATGCTTGGCACATAGTAGGTACTTAGTAATTGTTGAAGGAAAGCATGAACATGGTAAGTTTTCTCAGTTTATGATAATTAAGAAGGCAGAGAAGATGCATAGCAATTTTTGCCAGATACGTCACATGGGTCTTCCCAGGTATTTGTCACAATGCTGTGAGATACACTCATCACCCCATTTTACAGATTAGGAAACTGAAGTTAAAATGGCTTCCATCAAAACCTGCTCAATGTAGAGCTATGGTGTTAGCCCAGGCAGCTGTTCACAACACTTTTCAATTGACCGTCTTTCCTGCTGCCTTCCACTTGGTGTGTACCCACACAGTAGACTGGACATGTTTTAGTTAACGTGTAAAAAGTTGTGAAAAGAAGTAAGAATCAGAATCAATATTGCTGTGGCAGGTGTAGAATACAGTAGCTTGGAGAGTGGCCGTGAAGCCAGATTGCCAAGACTTCTGGTTTGGCCACTTGTATGACCTGAGGCAAGTTACTCGCTGCCTCAGCACCTCAGCTTCCCCATCTGAAAAATGGGAATGAAAATAGTTCCTAACTCTTAGGCTTATTATGAGGAATAAATGAGCTATTATAGGTAAAGCCTTTAGAGCAAGGGTTGGCACATACTAAGCACATATATGTGTCAGCTATTATTACCATACAGCCTTTAGTTACCAAAACACACACACACACACACACACACACAAACAACCCTCAAATTGTATAAAAGGTTGTTGTTGTTATTTGCCATCGAGTCGGCCCTGACTCATAGTGACCCTTCCTTGGGTTTCTGAGGCAGTATCACTACGGAAGTAGGATTGCCCAACCTT
>NW_006921676.1:4821343-4830997 GCF_000298275.1 Orycteropus afer afer | reverse complement strand
AAGTAGGATTGCCCAACCTTCCTTCCGAGGAGTGGCTGGTGGGTTTGAACCGCCAGCCTTCTGGTTAGCAGTCAAGTGCCTTAGGCACTATGCTACCAGATGGCAAGGAATTGTGCTCAAAATAATAATGACCTTAACAGCGATTAGCACTGCAGTTTTCAGAGCATCACCACATAGTCTTCCAGCTGCTTTATGAAAGAGGTCCTCCTCCACCTTACCCTTTCTAAAGAAGGACATGTCCTTTTCCTTTTGCTTTTATAATTTTATTTGACTTATGTTTTCCTTGGTTTCTGAGACTCTTTCACCTCCAAACCCCGAGGCCACATGTTGGGTGGTAAAACGGTTCCACCACGTTCCATGAAGCATTGCAGCCCAGTGAGCCTCTGAAGGTTGTGGCTATAGCTGTTTAGACAGAACTGCTCAGAAGATTGGGCTCCTGAGGGAAGGGGCCACTGCCAACCCCAGCTTATCCCTTAGATACCCTTATCTGCTGTCCCTTACTAAAATGACTCACGCAGCATGGGAGCCTACTATGTCCCCTGGGTTTCCCTCAGGCTCTGCTGTCCTGGTGTCTTTACACAGACATCTTCTTGGCCCAAGAATGTCCTCTCCTCTCCTCTCCCTCTGCCTGCTGGAATGCTTTCTCTCCTTCAAGCCTTGGGCTTGATGCCATTTACTCCAGCAAGTTGTCCTAGCTGTTTTCCCATCTGCCTCCCCAGTGAGTAATCTCTCCTATTTTAAATGTCATTTTCATTTCTCTATAACATTTATTATAATTTGCACTTATATTCAGTTATTTAGGTTCTTTAGGTATATGTTTTGTGTCCCTTACTAGATTATATAGCCTTAAGTTATATAAGCTATAGAAGATAGGCCTAGATAAACCCTATCATTACATCTCCTTTAGCCCTAATATTTTGTGCTCACACACACACACACACCCCAGACCAGTTGCTGTGGATTTGATTCGGACTCAAGGTGACCCCATGTGTGTCAGATTAGAACTATGATCCACAGTATATTTAATGGTTGATTTTTTTCAGAAGTGGGTCACCAGAAACATCAGAGACACTTCTGGATGGACTAGAACCACTGACCTTTTGGTTAACAGCTAAGCACTTAACTATTTGCATCACCCAGGGATTCCTTGCACACAATAAATACTCAACAAATTGCTGTGGAGTTGGAATCAGTTCAATTGCCCCAGGAGGTATTCTTCAAATGGCAGCAAGCTCTATGAAATCAAAGCAGTTTTTCCTAAGATCTGGTCTCTTAGGGGAAAAAAAAAGAGAGAGAGAGACATTTTCTTCCTTTTTTTCTCACTCCATTAAGACTAGGGAGATAGGAATGGTGCCCCAGAGCAGTGCTTCTCAAACTATAACATACGCAAGAAACACCAGGGCAGCCTGTGATACATAGATTCTGCCCACGGAGATCTGAAGTGGGGCCTGAGATTCTGTGTCTTGAACATTTGCCCAAGTGATACCCACGTTGGTGTTCTGGGACCATACTGTGAGTAGCAAGGACTTACAGGGAAGGAGAGAGAGTAGGTAACAAAGGACAGTGCTGGGCCAGGGTAAGCTGGCATTTTTCTAGGAGGTGAATGACAAGAACAACCAAAAAAAGGCAAGCAATTGTTGTCAAGTGGATTCCAACCGATGGCGACCATGTGTATGAAAGAGAAGAATTGCTCTATCTGGTTTTCCTGGCTGTGATCTTTATGAAAGCACAGCACCAGGGCTTTCTTCCCTGGTGACACTGGATGGGTTTGAACCATCAACCTTCAGGTTAGTAGTCAAGTGCAGCTTTCTTTTTAAAAAGCAGGAAACTCTTTCCCAGCTAAGAGGAACAGAGATTGCATTCTTTCTGAATTGTCAGTCCAAAGACAAAGCGTGTGTAGGGAATTTTGTCTTAGAAACACCATTTCTAAGGCCAGTTGTGATGGATATCACATTCCATTGTTAGGGCTTGTGATGGATGGAGTTGTAAGAGGGATGTGTGTGTGTGTGTGTGTGTGTGAAATATAATTGAAGTGGGAGTTCAATGTATTTTTTGCTTTTTAAAGACTTGCCTTAATAAGGAAATTTCCAACCCTGCCAAACTAAACCAAGCTCACTGCCACTGAGTTGATTCTGACTCATAGCAACCCCCATTGAGTTTCCAAGGTGGTAAATCTTAGCGGAAGTAGATTGCTCAGCCTTCCACAGAGTGGCTGGTGGGTTTGAACTGCCCACCTTGTTAGCAGTCAAATGCCTTAGGCATTACGCCACCAGAGCAGTAACACATAAAAAGTTGTGAACTGGTTCTTGATTGCTGTCCCTTCCCACAAAATCTTCCATCAAATGGATCTTTACTTTTGCTTTCAGTGAAGGAAAGACGAGACCTAGGTTACTTTATACCTCTTTTTAGGAGGATGAGGGAGGCAGACAAACTCTAGCCTGCCACCTGGGGCCTTTGCCTCCTAAGTGGACTGTAGACCATTACGTTCAGGAGATATTTAAGAGATGCATCCTTGAGAGAAGGAGCTCTGGTGGTGCAGATGGTTAAGCATTTGGCTGTTTAACAAAAGGCTAGAAGTTAGAACCCAGTCAGCAGCTCTGCAGGAGAAAGATCTGGCGATCTGCCCTCAAAGATTACAGTCCAGAAAGCCTTATGGGGCAGTTCTGCTCTGTTGCTTTGGTTACTATGAGGTGGAATCGACTCCAAGGCACTGAATAACAACGCTTGAAAGAAAGAGATGCCATGCCAAGTAAGTTTGGGAAACTGACATACAGTGTCTTCTAATACACGTTAGCATGTTAAGAGCTTAGAGAACTCTAGAAATAAAGCAACTTGTTTAACTTAATTAAGTAAATCCCTGTGTCCCAAATCTATTTGACCAAAGGACCACCACAACCCCTTTTAAGATTGTTTAAAAACTATGATCAGTTTCAAACATAGCTTTGGAAATGCTGATCTCAAATATAAGGCTGAAAAATTGGGGGCAGAGGCCAGTTCTCAGAATTTTCACACATTGCTGGCATCATAGAATCAGAGAATATCAGAGCTGAAATAGACCTTTGAGATCATCTCCTTAAGCCCTTCATTTTTTCCCTCCCTTGATAAAATGATGCCCAGAAGGGAAAATTTCTTGCCTGAAGTCACACAGCTAGTACCCAAGGTAGAGCCTTGGGTCTGGTGTGCCCCGTACACACCCAGGCTCCAAACTTTGCCTAATTGATAGTCTTTTCTCTCTTGCTTTCTTTTGTGACAGAGTCTTCACTGGACTCAGTCTCAGTGCTGTCCCTGTCCCTCCTTCCCTTCTAGCCACCACACACCTCAGCCCCCAGGCCTGGAGCTCACTGAGTTCACAGTTTAATGCAGCCCTCACCAACACCATCCAGGCCATCAGCACGTACCCCACCTAGACAGAGTCCGTCCCAGCATCTGCCCCGTGTCTGGGTTCCAGCAGTAGCGCTGGAATTCTTCCATCCTCTGGCTGCAGGTCTTTTTTTCTTGTAAAGCTGCCATTACCCCTTATTTTGGAAGATTTTCCCCTCCTGAAGAATGAGAGAGTCTGTTTGTACCTCACTTTGAGAAAAGAAAATACCTTTCTTTGCATTTTTATAGTCTCCTCTTTTAGAGGTCAAAGGAATTGTGGGTAAATAGATTCTAAGGAAAGTACCTAAGAGGTGTTATCATCCAGCCCTCAGCTATCACCCTTTCCAAATATGAGGGATTGTGCACGGCCCCCGGTGAGCACTGGAAGGTTCTCTTGTTATCAGGTGCCCTTCCACTTTCTCTCCTCGGGCAAACCTGGGTGGCACCATGTTTCTTACCATTCCTCTGCCTTTTGGGGTGCCCTTGACTGGTAACTTTATCTGTTCTGATAATGACTAAGGAGAAATACTTTCTTGGCTGAAATGTACAGTCACTCACTAAGTTTTCCCCATCCAAAAATGTACAGCCACTCACTAAGTTTTCCCTGTCTGATTACTTCCTTCAGGAGGAGAATATAAAAAGCACGTCAGAGCTTGAACAGACCTGACTTTGAATCCTTGTATGTACTGCCATTGACTGGGTTTGCAACCTTCAGATTGCTATTGACCTGAGACATAACTTCCTTCAACTGTAGCAATATCTACTGCTCAGACTTGTTAAAACCAAAACCAAACTCACTGCCATGGAGTCAATTCTGACTCATAGTGACCCCCATTGGGTTTCCAAGGTTATAAATCTTTACAGAAGCAGACTGCCTCATCTTTCTTTTGTGGATCAGCTGGTGCATTCGAACCACTGAACTTTTGGTTAGCAGCTGAGTGCCTGAACCACTACACCACCAGAACTCTTAGAGTTATTAAGAGGGTTAATTAAGGTAATGCATGTACTTATGTTGTTGTTGTTGTTATGTGCTGTCAAGTCGGACTTGACTCATAGCAACCCCTACTTGGGTTTCCGAGGCAGTATCACTACGGAAGTAGATTGCCCCATCTTCCTTCTGAGGAGTGGCTGGTGGGTTTGAACCGCCAGCTTTCTGGTTAGCAGTCAAGTGCCTTAGGCACTACGCTACCAGAGCTCCCGTATGTACTTATGGGTGCTCCATAAGTGAGCTCCATAGCCCTTAGCATTATCATTCATTGGAAAGGATAATTTCTGACAGCAGATAGCGCTGAATCACAGCTGAAGCAAAGTCAAGATGTAATCTGCAGTAGGTATTTAAATGTTATATGAACAGAGAGCTAGAAAATGTTATTCCCAGATAAGATCATTCAGAGTCCCCAGAGGGTTTTTCTTCACCTCCTAACTCTTTTGATGCTCAGTTTCACTGTGATGATAATGTCCTCCTGGATTCATTGTTGGGAGAGAAGGAGTTGAAGCACCTTTAGGACCTTTTTGTTTCTCTGAAGGAATTCACAATTCTCACAATTTAATGTGCACATAAATCACCCGGAAATCTTGTTCAAATGCAGATTCTGATTTACTGGGTCTGGAAGGGGCCTGACACTCCATTTCCAACAAGCTCTGAGGTGGCGCCCATGCTTGATGGCTGGAGGATCACAATTGAGTAGTAAAGGTATGTTGTTGTTGTTGTTATGTGCCGTGGAGTCGGCCCCGACTCATAGCGACCCCTCCTTGGGTTTCCGAGGCAGTATCACTATGGAAGTAGGATTGCCCAACCTTCCTTCCAAGGAGTGGCTGGTGGATTTGAACCGCCAGCCGTCTGGTTAGCAGGCAAGTGTCTTAGCCACTATGCTACCAGGGCTCCCAGTAAAGGTATAGGCCAGTGATTCTCAACCTTGGTAGCACATTGGAGTCACTTGGGGAGTTGTAAAAACTACTAATGCCTGACTCTACCTCCAGAGATTGTGATTTAATTGATCTGCGCTGTAGCCTGGGCATCAGTACATTTAAAGCCACAGATAAGTTGAATGTGCAGTCAGGTTTATGAGCCATTGGTATAGAGACTTCAGTGTTTTGTTTTGTTTTTTAAGGTTTTATATAGCTGCTGTAGAGACTGTTGTTGTTATGTGCTGTTGAGTTGGATCCGACTCATAGCGACCCCTCCTTAGGTTTCTGAGGCAGTATCACTACGGAAGTAGATTGCCCAAACTTCCTTCCGAGGAGTGGCTGGTGGGTTTGAATCATTTGATTGGTTAGTAGTTAAATGCCTTAGGCACTATGCTACCAGAGCTCCCGTTGTAAACTAGGTCATCCATATCTACTTAGGTTGAAAGGGGAATACTGTTCAAAAATAATTTATCTCAGTGGCCTTTTTATAAATATCTAACCTGATTAAAATGATGGGTGTTATACACAAAGATCTAGGAATTTCATTTGTTGTTACACATAGGCTTTCCCTCTCCGGAACCCATATAACCCAATTTCGAGGGTTTCTTTGTGAAGGAGACAGAAACGAAAAATCATCTAGCCATTATTCTGCTGTACTTTCTCTGTGCATGGGGTCACTATGAGTCGGAAACGACTCGACAGCACCTAACAACAACAACATAACTTTCTCTAGGATGAGTTAGAATTTGCCAGCAAACCAAACACCTTAAAAGGAGCCCTGTCGGTGCCGTAGTGAAGCACTCAGTTGCTAACTGAAACGTCAGCAGTTTGAACCCACTGGCTGCATTCTGCAAGAGAAAGAGGTGGCAGTCATCTCCTGTAAAGATGTGCAGCCTTGGGAAACCTATGAGGAGAGCTCTACTTTGTCATCTAGGGTCTCTATGGCCCTTGGAATTGACTCAAAAACAAAAGTTTTTTGTTTTCTTTCTTTCTTTTAAAATGCTTTACCTTGGACTCATAATTTCTTACTGAACCAATCCTGCCCATTTTTTCTTAACAATGTTCCCATGAACAACTTTGGAATTTTAGGACAATAAAAAAGCAGAGTGTGGTCATGGGATAGAGTCTAGTTGTTCCCAGCACATGGACCTGGAACAATGGGATGTGGCAAACATTTTCTGCAGAATAAATGCCTATTTTGTGAACTACAGAGATACTCTTGAAATTAATAGAACAAGAATTCTTTCTGAAAGTCTTTGACCTTCATCTTCCTTAGTTTCTGAATTCCCAGTAACATGCACTTTACATGCTGAACTGTACACATGTTATCAAAATGACCTTCTTTCATTTGTGGGATGGACAAGCAGGAAGAATGACATTGGTAGAGGACAGTTTTCCCTAAAGCATACTCTGAAAATGTAGGACTGGGTGCTCTATATGAAAATTGATTCCAGATAACGTGGAGAGCCTGGGCTTTCAAATGCACCTGGTAGTAGGTACTCCTTCCCCTTATCACGTGGGTAATGTCTGTGGAGGCCTAGTGGAGAGATAGGACTTTCACCATCACTCAACTGTCACAAGACAACCATTGTAGTTTCAGTGGAAACCATATGGAGAGCCAAAACTCCTGCCCTCCACCCAGCCATTACAAGAGGTCCTCCCCTCAATGGGTGTCAGTGGAAGCTGAGTAGATAACCTGGGCTTATATTTCCACTAGCTCTGGTGGCATAGTGGGTAAGACATTTGGCTGCTTACCAGAAGATTGGTGGTTTAAACCCCCCAGCTGCCCCATGGGAGGAAGATGAAGCAGTCTATTTCTGTAAAGGTTTATAGCCTTCAAGACACAATGGACATCGCTATGTGTTGAAATTGACTCGAAAGCAGTGGATTTGGGCAGTAAAGATGTGGTACCCCACTCTTCCACTACAGTAGAGTCAGAAAAAGTAGCTAAAACAGAAGGATTAAATAAGATCTAGAGTCTCATAACAATACCAAAATGTTGAGGATTCAACTGATAATCATTTATCAGACCAAGAACAAGGAAGATCTCAAAGTTAATTTAAAAAGAAAGAGAGAGAGAGAGACAATTAACAGATGTCAACACAGAAATAACATAAATGTTAGAGTGCTCTGACAAAGATTAGAAAATGATAAAACCAGGATAAAATGTTTCAATGAGCAATTACAAACATGCTTGAAACAAATTGAAAAAAAGAAAGCCTCAGCAAAGAAATAGAAAGTCTAGGCATAGAGAGAGAAAAAAGAAGAACCGAATGGAAATGTTAGAACTGAAAAATACAATAACGGAAATAAGACATTCAATACGCTCAACAGCAGAGTAGAGGTTAACAGAGGAAAGAATCACAGAACTAAAAGATGTTGTTGTTGTTATGTGCCGTCGAGTCGGCCCCGACTCATAGCGACCCCTCCTTGGGTTTCCGAGGCAGTATCACTACGGAAGTAGGATTGCCCAACCTTCCTTCCATGGAGTGGCTGGTGGGTTTGAACCGCCAGCCTTCTGGTTAGCAGTCAAGTGCTTTAGCCACTATGCTACCAGAGCCCCTGAACTAAAAGATAGAACAGTAGAAATGACCTAATTTGGACAACAGAACGAAAATAGACTGGGGCGGGGGAGGGGGGAGAACAGCTCCTCAGACATTCGTGGCACTATAACAAAACATAACATTTGTGTTATTGTGAAGTCCTGGAAGGAAAGAAGAAGGAGGGTAGGGCCAGAAAAAATACTCATGGCTGAAAACTTCCCAAATTTGGCAAAAACATAAATTCAGATTCAAGAAGATGAGCAAACCCTAAATGGGATGCTGCTGTTGTTGTGCTGTCAAGTTGGTTCCTACTCATAGCAATCCTACGTATAACAGAACGAAACACTGCCCTGTCCTGCACCATCCTCACAATCTGCTCTGCTTGAGCCCACGCCATTGTTGCAGCCACTTTGTCAGTCCATCTCATTAAGGGTCTTCCCCTTTTTTCTCTGACCCTCCACTTTACCAAGCGTGATATCCTTCTATAGGGATTGGTCCCTTCTGGTAACATGACCAAAGTAGATGAGACAAAGTCTGGCCATTCTCATTTCTAAGGAGCATGCCAGCTGCATTTTTCCCAAGACAGATCTGTTTGCTCTTCTGGCAGTCCATGGTATTTTCAACATTCTTCACAAACACCACATTTCAAAGGCATCAATTCTTCCCTCTTCCTTATTCGTTGTCCAGCTTTCACATGCATATGAGGCAATTCAGAATACCATGGATTGGGTTAGGCACACCTTAGTCTTTTGCAGCAGACTTGCCCAGTGCATTACGACATCTGATTTCTTGACTGCTGCTCCCATGAATGTTGATTGTGGATCCAAGTAAAATGAAATCTTTGACAATGTAGATCTTTTCTCCATTTGTTATGATGTTGTGAGGACACTTGTTTTCTTTATGTTGAGGTATAATCCATACTGTGGACAATGGTCTTTGATCTTCATCAGTAAGTGCTTCAAGTCCTCTTTACATTCAGCAAGCAAGGTTGTGTCATCTGCATATCACAGATTGTTGATGAGTCTTCCACCAATTCTGATGTTGTGTTCCTCTTCATATAGTTCAGCTTCTCAGATTAGTTGCTCAGCATACAGGATGAATAAATATGGTGAAAGGATACAACCCTGACACACACCGTTCTTGATTTTAAACCATGCAGTATTCCCTTGTTCTGTTTGAACAGCAGCCTCTTGGTCTATGCACAGGTTCCTTATGAGCACAATCAAATGTTCTGCAATTCCCATTCTTCTCGATGTTATCCATAATGTGTTATAATCCACACTGTTGAATGCCTTTGTGTAGTTCAATAAAACACAAGTAAACATCTTTCTTGTATTCTTCGCTTTCAGCAAAGATCCATCTGTTATCAGCAATGATATCCCTCATTCCATGTTCTCTTCTGAATCGAGCTTGCATTTCTGGAAATTCCCTGTCAATATACTGCTGCAACCATTTGTGAATTACCTTCCGCAAAATTTTACTTACATGTGATAATTGATGATATTGTTAGATAATTTCTGCATTCTGTTGGATCACCTTTCTTTGGAAAGGGGGTAAATACGGATCTCTTCCAGTCAATTGGCCAGGTAGCTGTCTTCCAAATTTCCTGGTGTAGATGAGTAAGCACCTTCAGAGGTGCATCCATTTGTTGAAACATTCCTGGAATCTTGTTTTTTTTACCAGTTCCCTCAGTGCAGCCTGGACTTCTTCCTTCAATATCATTGGTTCTTTTTTTGTTTGTTTGTTAGTATTCATATAATCTTTTTTTTTTTTTTTTTTTGTGATTTGGGTGAAAATTTACAGTGCAAATACACTTTCCATACAGCAGTTCACATACATTTTG
>NW_006921676.1:4817644-4819014 GCF_000298275.1 Orycteropus afer afer | reverse complement strand
CTCTTCTGCTGTTGGTGCATTTTGAATTATGCTTGGTAGTATGGCTCTCACTTCTTTAGGGTATATACCTAGTAATGGAATGGCTGGGTCAGATGGTATTTTAGTTCCTACTTTTGAAAGAATCACCATACTGCTTTCCACAATGGTTGTACCATTTTACAGTCCCACCAGCAGTGTATGAGAGTCCCAAACTCTCCACATCCTCATCAGCATTTGTTATTTTCTGTCTTAATGAACTTTAATACCATTGATTCTTGATCATATGCTACCTCCTGAAATGATTTGACATTGACCAATTCTCTCTGTGTATTCCTTCCATCTTCTTTTGATGCTTCCTGCATTGCTGCTCATAGAATCCTTCAATATTGCAATTTGAGGCTTGAATTTTTTCCTCAGTTCTTTCAGCCTGAGAAATGCTGAGTGTGTTTTTCCCTTTTGGCTTTCCAACTCCAGGTCTTTGTACATTTCATTATATTGATTGACTTTGTGTTCTCGAGCTCCTCTTTGAAATCTGTTCAGCTTCTTTACTTCAAAACTTCTTCCCTTTGCTCTACCTACCCACCATACAAGAGCAAGTTTCAGAGTCTCTTTGGACATTCATTTTGTTTTTTGTTTCCTTTCCTATTCAGTTTCAATCACTGGTGTTCAGTGTGTGAAATCTATTCTTCTGGTGGTCTCTAAACTCAGGTGGGATATACTGAAGGTCATTTTTTGGCTCTCATGGACTTGTTTTGATTTTCTTCAGCTTCAACTTCAATTTGCATATGAGCAATCGATGATCTTTTCCACAGTCAGCTGCTGGCCTTGTTTCTTACTGATCATATGGAGCTTCTCTATTGCCTCTTTCCACAGATGTAGCTGATTTTATTTCTGTGCATTCCATCTGCAGAGGTCCACATATATAGTCACTGTTTATGTTGTTGAAAAAAGGTATTTGCAGTGAGTAAGTCATTAGTCTTGCAAAATTTCATCATGCAATCTCCAGCATGATTTCTATCATGAAGACCATATTTTCCCACTACTGATGCTTCTTCTTTGTTTCTAGCTTTCCAATTTCAATCACTAGCAATAATCAGTACATCTTGATTGCATGTTTGGTCAATTTCAGACTATAGAAGTTGGTGCAAACTTCAATTACTTCATCCATCACTTTGGTGGTTGATTCATAGACTTGAATAATAGTTATATTAACTGGTCTTACTGGTAGGCTTATGGATATTATCCTATCACTGACAGCACTAAATAGGATAAGCTCCTTAAAATAGCCCACAAAAAGACACATCATAATTAAACTTCTGAAAACTAAAGACAAAGAAAATAATTTTCAAAGTAGCCCCCCCCCCCAAAAAAAAAAAAAAAAAAAAAAAAAA
>NW_006921676.1:4813327-4817179 GCF_000298275.1 Orycteropus afer afer | reverse complement strand
AAAAAGACAGTTATACTATATATTATGTTATAAAAGTAGGAGTGTAAAAGGAGGTAAGATTCTATACTTCTTTCAAACTATAAAATGACATCACCAGTAGAATATGATCAGCTGGTAACATAGTGCCTAAGGCACTTGACTGCTAACTAGAAGGCTGGCAGTTCAAACCCACCAGCCATTCCTTGGAAGGAAGGTTGAGCAATCCTACTTCTGGTTTCTGCTTCGGAAACCCAAGGAGAGGTCGCTATGAGTCGGGGCCGACTTGACGGCACTTAACAACAACAACGTGTATATATAATCTTATACCTAGAAAAGACACTAAAAGCTATACAAAAAGATACACTCAAAAACACCATAGATATATCTAAATGGAATTTTGAAAAATGTTCAAGTAACCCACAGGAAAACAGGAAAAAGACACAAAGAAATGAAAAACAGGGAGACTAAGCAGAAAATAAAATAAAATAAAATGGCAGACTTAAGTCCTAAAGTATTAATATTAAATGTAAATTGTTTAAATATACCAATTAAAAAGTAGAGATTGACAGATTGAGTTAAAAATATAACCCAACTATACTGTCTTCAAGAAATTCACTTCATGCAAGTGAAGGACACAGGGATAAGGACACAGGGTAGGGATAGTCACAGGGAGGAGAGCTGTTTGTTGTTGGGATTGTAATCGGTGCCATGAAACAAAATGCATATGAACTGTTGAGAGTAAAATGAATCTGCTTTGTAAATTTGTACCCAAATCACAATAAATAATTTTTAAAGTAGAAATTCAGTTCAAATATAATCAGGTTGAACAGAAAAGTGTGGAAAAATTTATATCATGTAAACATTAATCAAATGAAGCAGAAGTGGCTATATTAATATTAGATAAAGTAGACTTCACAGTAGAGAGGGACATTGCATAATGATAACAGGGTCAATTTATCAAGAACTCATAGCAATTCTGAATGTGAATGCATCAAACTACAGAGTTGCCAAAGCTGAGAACTGAAAGGAGAAATAGATAAATCCACAACTGGAGTTGAATTCTTTAACACCCTTCTCTCAGCGACTGATAAAACAACTAAATGGTAAAACAGCATGGATATAGAAAAACTCAACAACATCATCAACCAATAGGATCTAACTGACAGTTATAAAACAATCTGCTTAACAGAAGAATACACATTCTATCCAAGTATCCATGGAACGTATGCCAAGAATGAGCATATCTTGGGCCATAAAACAAACCTGAATACATTTAAAAGAATCAAAATTATATAAAGTGTGTTCTCCAACCATAGTGGATTCAAGCTAGAAATTAATATCAGAAAGATAACAAATCTCCAAACACTTGAAACTAAATAACGTATATCTACACAATCTATGGATCAAACAGGAAGTCTCAAGGGAAATAAAAAAAAATACATGGAACTGAATGACAATGAAAATACAACATATTAAAGTTTATGGGACATAGTTAAGAAGTGCTCAGAGGGAAATTTATAGCACTAAATGCATATATTAAAAGAGAGAAAAAAAGTCTCAAAGCAATAAAGCTCCCATCTCAAGAACCTAAGAAAAGAAGAACAAATAAAATCAAAGCAAGTGGAAGGAAGGAAATGGTAAAGATAAGAACATAAATCAATGAAATTAAAAACAGTAAAAGAATAGGAAAAAACTAACAAAACAAAAACCTGATTCTTTGAAAAAGTCAATAAAAGTGACAAACTTCTAGTAAGACAAATAAAAAAGAGAGAGAAGATACAATTATCAATATCAATAATGAAATGGGGTGTCACCAGAGACTCTAGAATTCAAAATGAAATAAAGGAATACTACAAACAACTCTACATACATCAATCTGACAACTTAGACAAAACAGACTACTTCCTCAAAAAACACAAACTACCAAAACTCACTCAATTGGAAATAGATGATTGGAATAGCCCTATAGCTACTAAGGAAATTGAATTTGTAATTAAAAAACTCCCCAAAGAGAAACTCTCAGGTCCAGATAATTTCACTAGAGAATTATACCAAATATTTAATGAGGAATTAACCCTTATCCTATACAATCTTTTCCAAAAAGTAGAAGAGGAAATTCCTAATTCCTTTTATGAAGCTAGTATTATCCTGATACTAGAAATAGAGAACAAAAAAACAAAGTACAAAAAGAGAGAGAACTATGGACCAACATCTCTCATGAATATAGACACAAAAAACTTTTAACAAAATATGGACAAATGAAATCCAACAATATATAAAAAGAATTATATACCACAACCAGTTGGGATTTATTCCAGAGATACAAGATTGATGCACTATTTTAAAAATCAACCAATGCAATACATCACATCAACAGGCTAAAGGTGAAAAATCAAATGATCATCTCAATCGGTGCAGAAGAAGCATTTGACAAAGTTCAACACCTACTCAGGATCAAAACTCAGAAAAATAGGAACAGAGGGGAAACTTCCTCTACTTAACTAAGACCACTAATAAAAACCCTCCAGCTAACACTATATGTAACAGTGAAAGACTAAATGCTTTTCCCATAAGATCAAAAACAGGCAAAACTCTTATGAAACAAAATATATATGAACTGTTGAAAGTAAAATGAGTCTGCTTTGTGAAAGTGTACCCAAATCACAATAAAAAGTTAAAAAAAAAAAAAGGCAAAAATGTCTCTTCTCACCACTCTTATTCAGCATAATGTTGTAAGGTTTAATCAGTATAATAAGTAAGAAAAGGAAATAAAAAGACATCTAGACCAGAAAGAAAGAAAGAAAGAAAACTGTCCTTATTTATAGATGACATGATTGTACATGTGGAAAATCCTAAGGAATCTATAACAGAAACTCCTATAACTAGTAAATAAGTTCAGAAAGTTTTCAGGACACAAGATAAACATCGAAAAATCGATTATATTTCTATTAGGAACAATGATATGGAAATTTAAAGTATTACTTATAATCACTGAAAAAGAAAATGAATTACTTAGATGTTAATCTAACAAAACAGGGACAGGACTTGTTCACAGAAAATTACACTATGCTGAGGAAGGAAAGAAGATACATATAAGTGGAGAGAGATGCATTTATATAAATAAACATAGTGAAGATGTTAATCCTCCTCCAATTTATACAGTTTTAACACAATTCCTATGAAAATTCAAGCAAGATTTATGTCAATATAAACAAAAGTATTCTAAAATATATAAATAAAAGCAAAGGAGCTAAACAAAACAAAACAAAAACTCATTGTCATCAAGTTGATTCCAGCGCATAGTGACCCCATTGGATTTCTAAGGTGGTAAATCTTTACCCAGTCTTGCTTCTGCAGAATGGCTGGTGGGTTTGAACCACAAGTCTTCTGGTAGGATACATAATAATTTTTTCTACATTTTGAATATGTATATTTGAAATATCTCAAGTAATATTTTTTGGAAGAAAGAATAAAGTGTGAGGAGTTGTTGTTGTTGTTAGGTGCTGCCGAGTCACTTCCAACTCCTAGTGACCCCACGCACAGCAGAATGAAACACCGCCTGATCTCATGCCAGCTCCACGATCCTTGCTATACTTGAGCCCATTGTCGCAGGCACTGTGTCAATCCATCTCGTCGAAGGCCTTCCCCTCTTTAGTTGACCCTCCACCTTAGCAAGCATGACATCCTTCTCCAGGGAATGGTCCCCTCTGACAACATGACCAAAGTAGGTGAGACGAAGTCTGGCCATCCTCGCTTCCAAGGAGCATCTCAGCTGCACTTCTTCCAGGACAGATCTGTTAGTTCTTTTGGCAGTCCATGGTACCTTCAGCATTCTTTGCCAGCACCACAACTCAAAAGCATCAACCCTTCTTC
>NW_006921676.1:4810268-4811632 GCF_000298275.1 Orycteropus afer afer | reverse complement strand
AGCCACCATTTGTGTTGTTGAAAAAAGGTGTTTGCAATGAACAAGTCATTGGTCTTGCAAAATTCTACTATGTGAATTCCAGCATTATTTCTGTCACCAAGGCCACTTTTTCCAACTACTGGTGATTCTTCTTTGTTTCCAAATTTTACATTCCATTCACCAGTGATAATTAACACATCTTGACTGTAAGTTTGGTCCATTTCAAGACTTATGTAGCTACAGTAATCAAGACTGTGTGTTATTCATGGAGGGGTACAGAAATAGTGAAACTGAGCAAAGAACTCAGAAATATACCTACACAGATACACTCAACTGATTTTTGACAAAGGTGCAAAAAATAATTCAATTCAGAAAGATAACCTTTTCAACAAACGGTGCTAGAACAATTGGACATCCAAATGGCAAAAAACAAAACAAAACAAAAATATCTCAATCATTGTCTCACATCTTATACAAAAATCAACTCAAAATGTCATAGGCTTAAATATAAATTGCAAAACTATAAAACTTGTAGAAAAAAATAGAAATTTTTGGAATCTGGGGCTAGGCAAAGAGTTCTTCGTTTTGACACTTACAGCATGATTCATAAATGCAAAAACTGATTAATTGGATTTTGACAAAAGTGAAAACTTTTGCTCTGTCAAAGCCCATATAAAGAGACAGAACAGACAAACTAAAGAGTGGGAGGACTATTTACAAACCCTCATAACCGACAAAGGACTAGTATCTAGAATATATAAAGAACTCTCAAAACAGTAAAAAAGCAAACTATCCAGTTAGAACATGGGTAAAAGACATGAAGAGACATTTCATTGAAGATGATATTCAGATGACAAATAAACACATGGCAAAGTGTTTATCAGGGAAGTGCAAAGTAGAACCATAACCAGATATCACTATATACTTTTCAGAATGGCTAAAATAAAAAACAATGACAACACCAAACATCAGTGAGGATGCAGAGAACTTGGATCACTCATATATTGCTGGTGGGAATGTAAAATGATCCAACTCCTCTGGAAAACAATTTGGGAGTTTCATAAAATAACTAAACATGGGAGTTCTGGCGGACTAGGCAGAAAGACTGCACAGATTCTTTTGAACAAAGAAAAGGGAAACCAATTAACACAGACTGCGGTGTAGTAAATTACATTTCTACCCATAAGTCTTTGTAAACTCCAAGGTGGAATTTGCTATGAGCAACTGAGCAGCTTCTGATTGCTAAAGTTGTCCACCTGGAGTATTTCTGTTGGGAGTGGCACAAAACAATGTTCTGGGAGGTTCCCACTCTCTCTCAGCTGCTTAGAGTTCTGATGCTATGATTAACTAGTTTGACCACTCTGCCAGGCTCAAAAGGAGGCCTC
>NW_006921676.1:4804529-4805920 GCF_000298275.1 Orycteropus afer afer | reverse complement strand
CTGCTGTATGGAAAGTGAATTTTCTCTGTAAATCTTCACCCAAATCAAAATAATAATAATAATAATAATAATAATAATAATAATAATAAAGACATAGTAAATGTGTAAAAAAAAAACCTAAACATGGATGATTAGTAACAACAACAACAAAAATGAAACATAATAAGTGTTGGTGAGAATGTGGAGAAAACAGAATACTTGTTTATTGCTTGTGGGAATGTAAAATGGTGCAGTCACTATGCAAAAAAATTGGCAGTTCCTCACAAAGTTACACAAAGTTACCATATGACCAGCAATTTCACTGCTGGGTGTATACTCCAAAGAACTGAAAGCAGGGACTTAAACAAATGCTTGTGATGTTCATTGTAGCATTATTTACAATAGCCAAAAGATGGAAATAACCAAGGGTCCATCAATAGATGAACAGATAAATAAACCCAACTCATAGCAACCACTCCTTGGGTTTCCGAGGTGGTATCACTATGGAAGTAGATCGTTCAACCTTCTTTCTGAGGAGTGGCTGGGGGGTTTGAACCGCCAGCCTTCTGTTTAGCAGTCAAATGCCTTAGGCACTACACCACTAGAGCTCCCAAATAAAGTGTATTACATGTATAATCAGCCATAAAAAGGAATGAAGAATATATGCTATGACATGGATGAACTTTGAAAACATTATGCTAAGTGAAATCAGCCAGACACAAAAGGACAAATATTTTATGATTCAACTTATGTGAAATATTTAGAATAGGCAAATCCCTAGAGACAGAAAGTTGAATAGAGGTTACTGGGGGCTGGGGAGGAAGGGAAAATGGGGCATTATTGCTTAATCGGTACAGAGTTTCTGTGGGGTGATGAAATCTGTTGCCATTGAGTCGATTCCAACTCATAGCAATCCTATAGGATAGAGTAGAACTGCTCCAAGGCTGTAAATCTTTACGGAAGTAGACTGCCTCACTTTCTCCCACAGAGTGGCTGTTGGGTTCGAACTGCGACCTTTTGATTAGCAGCCGAGCAATTAACCACAGCACTTGAAATAAATAGTGGTGATGGTTGCACAACATTGTCAATATAATAATGCTACTAAGTTAAAGAGTAGTACCTAAGGCACTTGACTGCTAACCAGAAGGCTGGCGGTTCAAACTAACCAGTCACTCCTCGGAAGGAAGATGGGGCAATCTACTTTGGTAGTGATACTACCTCAGAAACCCAAGGAGGGGTTGCTATGAGTCGGGTCCGACTCGATGGCACATAACAACAACAAGTTAAAACTAAAACCAAACCCACTACCATCGAGTTGATTCTGACTCATAGTGACCCCATTGGGTTTCCAAGGTGGTAAATCTTTACTGAAGTAGATTGCCCAGTCTTCCTTCCATGGAGTGGCTGGTGGG
>NW_006921676.1:4803612-4804209 GCF_000298275.1 Orycteropus afer afer | reverse complement strand
AAAAAAAAAAAAAAAAACCGAAACCAACTACCATCGAATCAATTTCAACTCATAGCAACCCTTTAGGATAGAGAACTACCCCATAAGGTTTCCAATGCTGAAAATCTTTATGGAAGTAGATGGCCACATCTTTCCCCCATGGAGCAGTTGGTGGGTTTGAACTACCTGCCTTATTAGTAAATGAGCACTTCACCACTGTGCTACCAGGGCCCCTTCATTTTACACAGTACCATGATGAAAACCATCACTACATTTGAACTCTGAGAGGTGGGTAGGAAGTTGTTTCAGGGGGAAAATGGAGGCTTGGAGGTTAAAGTGGATGGTCCAAGGTCACCTGCTATTAAGTGGCAGGCCTGGAACTAGCACAGGTCCTCTGGAAAAATAATATAATATTATTAACTTTAATTTTTCTTTTATTATTCACCTTAAATACATATTCAGACAATGTGCCTTGAACATTTTTTGTTAGGAAACTGTGGATGAACCATGACTTCTCAACACAGCATGTTTTCATGTCCATTTTATCAATGGTGAGGAAGGACCTCACCTGCCTTCCCTGGACCCACTTACAGAATTTCATTGCCCTCTGTGATGGTT
>NW_006921676.1:4778497-4803027 GCF_000298275.1 Orycteropus afer afer | reverse complement strand
CCATCCCATTTGTGGTATATTTCTTGTCAGAGTGGTGCTAGGTAACCAGAATACCCTCCTTGTTACTCCTCTACAATGACTGTGATTTTAGGTGGAGTAGGCTGGACCTTCTCCAAGGCCTTTTCTGGTTCAGATATTCCTTGTTTCTGTGACTCTTCAGCTATCTCTCTTTATTATTATTATTTTTAAACTTTTCATTTGGGTGAAAGTTTACAGAACAACTTAATTTTCCATTCAACAATTCCTACACATTTTTTTTTTTTTGCCATGACACTGATTCCAATCCCCACAATGTAACATCACTCACCCCACTTCCTCCAAGTCTTTTCAGCTTCCATTGATCCTTCTTCCCTAACCCTTCCTGCCTTCTGAACTTTCTCTCTGGGCAAATGGTGACCTTTTGATCTCCTATAGGTGATTTTTCTAAAGAATGCATACCTCCTTGGTGTTATTCACCGTATTCTAGGCTTGAAGGGTGACTAAGGGCCATAGTCTTGGGATTTCTACTAGTAAGCCTGGTCTGACTATCTCCTTTTTCAGCTACTCACTTCCTTGTCATTCTTTCACAAGCACTTATTGAGCAGCTATTACGTACTAAGGACTCCCTGACTGGTACAAATGGTTAAGCACTCAGTTATTAACCAAAATGTTGGCAGTTCAAATCTACCCAGAGGTGCCTTGGAAGAAAGATATACTTCTAAAACATCAACCATTGAAAACACTATGGAGCACGGTTCTGCTCTGACACACATTGGAGTTGCCATGAGTCACAATCACCTTGACAGCAACTAGTTTGTTTTGTTTACTATGTGCTAGGTGTTGTGGATACAGTGTGAACCAGGCAAGGCACCTGCCGTCATGGAACTGGCATTCCTGCTCAGTCATACCGTCCCCCAGCTTTGTCCTCAGCCGTCTTTATTTCTTCTTACACATCTGCCTATCTTAACACACAGAGGCACAGCCTCTGGGATAGTCCCTGAGTTTTCCTGCTTCCCATGCCCTAATCCCATCTGAACATTTTGACAACTCTGCTTTGGTGCAAACCAAGATGAGAAGCAGACAAATGAATTCCTTAGCAGGTCCCTGCCTTTAATACAGACTTTTACGTCCATGTTGCTTTTAAGTCTTTAAATGAAGTCCAGTGCAATATAGTGAACACAACTGCTGTCTTGGATAATTTAAAATCTCACAGTGTCAGGTCAAGATGCATATCAGTCCACATATACTGATAGAGAACAAAGAACAGATTAGCAGAGTGAATGGTTTCACCCAAGGACATCCCTAGGGAACTTTTCATTTATTTATTTTTATTTTTTAAATCTCTCTGAATTCCTACTATTTTTTTTTTTTATTTAGGATTTGGGTGAAGATTTACAGAGTAAATTCACTTTTCATACAGCAGTTCACATATACTTTGTCTCATGTCATTGACTGAATTCCTACTATTGTATTATTTTCTTAAAAGATAAAACTAAGATAGAGCAGGGAATAAGCAACCAGCCATCTTTAGTAAATTAGGTTTCTCTCCCTTTCTCCTTTTGGATTTGTGTTCTCTCCATGCCTCTCATCTGCAAGGTTCAGGTCACCAGGCAAAGACCTTTCAGCTTAGCATTGCACTGGCCAGGAAACAAACAGTCATTCCAGTTTGTCTGGTTAAGCCAGAGGGTCAAATTGAAGGGCAACTCAGAATGAGTTTATATCTGAATGCTTCAGCACTATATACCTGGGGAATACTGATGTTTGTTCTTTCTAACAGGAAAACAGAGTCTCCTAGGAAGGAATAGAGCAGGAGTTGAATGATGTGTCTAATCCGTTTAGGAGATGGCTTAGGGGATTGTCTTTTTCTGGCACTTGTTTGTCAACTCTAACTCACCCTCCCTAACCCTCAGGGCACTGGGATTAGTCTGATAGAGCTTGGCCCCTGAGATTTCTGGGGCTTTCCTGGACCCAGTCCATTGCACTGGCTGGGATGTCTTCCTTGTTCCTGTGAGGGCAGGACAGGTGCCACAGGCCAAGAGCAACAGGTCAATCCTCATCTAGACAATTGCTCTGTGGACTCAGCATTGGCCTATGGCTTCTTGTGCATGAAGCAGGCTAGGGACCAGCACCAGTATGGATTTTGGGTCCTTGGAGACTGTAGTGGCCAATTCTGCCTTCATCGCCGCCCGGGCAAGTTTTGATGGGAGCAGCACCCAGTTTTCCCGGGACAAGAAATACCTTGCAAAGCTCAAGCTACCTCCCCTCTCCAAATGCGAATCCCTCCGTGAGAGTCTCAACCTTGAGTTTGAAAGTGTGTGTTCAGAGCAGCCCATCGGCAAGAGGCTCTTCCAGCAGTTCCTGAAGACGGATGAGAGGCATGTGCCGGCCCTGGAGCTCTGGAAGGACATTGAGGACTATGACACGGCAGATACCGATTTCAGGTTGCAGAAGGCCCAGACCATCCTGGCTGAATACTTGAACCCCCAGGCCAAGCTCTTCTGCAGCTTTCTGGATGAGGGGATGATGGCAAAGGTGAAGGAGGTACATTCGGCCACTGAGGATGGACTCTTCCAACCCCTCCTGCAGGCCACCATGGCACACCTGAGCCAGGCCCCCTTCCAGGAATACCTGGAGAGCCTCTACTTCCTGAGGTTCCTCCAATGGAAGTGGCTAGAGGCCCAGCCTATGGGGGAAGACTGGTTTCTGGACTTTAGGATCCTGGGGAAAGGGGGCTTTGGGGAGGTGTCAGCCTGCCAGATGAAGGCCACTGGCAAGATGTATGCCTGTAAAAAACTAAATAAGAAGAGACTGAAGAAAAGGAAGGGGTACCAAGTAAGCAGCCGCAGTAGTTCACAGCAAGTGCAAAGTAAATGGCTTTTAGATTCCCAGGGTGGGGTGGGGTGGGGCTGGCGTGTGATTATCAGAGAATGTAATTAGAATGTAGAGGATCAGTCAATGTCTTGTGTCTACATCAGGACAGATGGAACCCCTTAGCTGGCTTGCATGCTGGAGGTAGTTGACAACTTTGCCTTGGACAGTGGACAGTATGTTAACCTTGCCATTGACCATCAAAACCTTCCCCATTTGTGCAATTGTTGGCTCATTTTCTAGAGCATCTGGGTTTAATTGTGCCTCATCTGGGTTTAATTGTGCCTCATGTTTAAATATTGCACATCAAAATTAATCCTCTTTTTTTCTGTTTGGCATTGTACCTCAGCTCTTGCTGTTTGTTGGCCAGCGTGGAGCTAGCAGGACACAGTGTCTGACCTCTACATTTCTCTCTGGTCCTGTGATTCAGCTTGTCCAGCTGCTGTTAATATGGTCAGAGGATTCGCAGACCTCCCTCCTCAGAGACCAACATTAGCACTAGCTTTTCGAGGCTGATGATGTTTCCATGTTTTGTTTTATTTATTTATTTACTTACATACACCACTGACACACTGTGGCAAACTTAAAGGGAAGAGTGCCTTATAGTGGAAAGCTGTTTAGGGGATTGTTCTTCCAGATTCTTTACTCTGAAAGACTTTCTCCAAACCCCTGGAATATATTATGATGGAAAAGAAAGCAAATTGTAACAGGACTTATGTGGTTCAAATATCATTTCTTAAAAAAATATACTATTTTTTAGTGCAATTTTGGTTTACAGAGAAATTTATCAGAAAGTACAGAGTTTCCATATATCCCTGCTCTCCTACATGCAGTCAAATATCCATTTGATTGACATGTTGACATGAGGCAGAAACCCTCCATAATGCTGCGGTGCAGGATGTTTTTTTCCTCTGTATGCAGTTATTTTCCAAGGATGTGAGTGAACGGGAGGCGTATACAGGTTGCTGTAAGTTTTATCCTCTCTACCTAACTGGCATCAGAATGTCCTTTTAGAACAGGATCAATGAAAGCTGCTTAAAATGTCTTAGGAACACATCTCCTAAAGCAGCCTCTCCAGCTGCACATTCTGCCACATGTGGTTTTCTTCTGCCCTTTCAAGTTGCACAGCACAGATACTGCTGAGGGCAGAAGAGTGTTTAAATCTAACCATTAACCATCACAACGCATCTCCCAGCTAGATGTTTCCTTGACAATGGGCTAGGCAAACCTATCATTTAGGCTCATTAGCTAGATGATAGATAGATCGATAGATGTTGTTGTTGTTATGTGCCGTCAAGTTGGACCCGACTCATAGCGACCCCTCCTTGGGTTTCCGAGGCAGTATCACTACTGAAGTAGATTGCTCCATCTTCCTTCCGAGGAGTGGCTGGTGGGTTTGAACCACCAGCCTCTGGTTAGCAGTCAAGTTAGATAGACAGGCAGACAGACAGACAGCTGCTGTTGAGTTGGCCAAGGCTCATGGTGACCCTATGTACAACAGAACAAAATGTTGCTTGAGTTTGCTTATCATGATGGCCAGCATGTTCAAGTCCATTGTTGCAGCTACTTTAAAAATTTATCTCACTGAAAGCTAGTATTAGATACTTATGGCAACCAGTTGAGTGAAGGGATCACACAAATTCCACCGTGTTCTTACTGTGAGACTTTGGTACCGTAATTTTAATCCAACAATTAGAGTACTTCTAATCTCTTTAGAAGGCTCGTCTCCCTTTTGAGTTCAGTGGTCTACTTAACACAAAATAAAATCAACCTCAAATATTTCCAATGCAGGTATAGTTGGAAAGAGCCTTCTCCAACATCAAGAATTCCTTCCTGAAGAATAGATTCAACTTTCCTTATCCAAACCAACTTTTAAAAACATATTTAAACAGAACATCATGAGATTTTAAAATTGAGATTAAAAAAAAAAAAACCACTGCCATTGGGTTTATTCTGACTGATAGCAACTCCCCTTTGGGTTTCAAAGGCTGTAAATCTTTATGGAAAGTAGATTGCTTCATCTTCCTCCAGTGGAGCAGCTGGTGGGTTTGAGCTGTTGACCTTCAGGTTAGAAGCCAAATGCCTTACCCACTATCCCAACAGAGCTCCTTAAAATAGAGATAAAAGATGAAATAGAGGTATGAGGTGACTAATGAGGGCACTGGCCAATTATTTTCTGTCTCCACAGAGGCCTAAACAAGAGGGAAAGGGAAAGATGAGTTGGTTAGACCTAAAGGAAAGCAATAAGGAAAAGTAAACACTAAACTAAGGTGTCAGAGGAAGGTAGGATCTTATTCTGATCCAGGAGCTTGCCTAATCCTCTGTACATTAATAAATTTGCCATGTCAGGTTTTCTCTCTGTGAAATGGGGAGAGTGACACTTGTTTATAAGTTATCTGCAATTACTTTTTGCAAACTATTTAAAAAAGATATTTGCATCTATGTTTCTTTGTGTGTATGTGTATAGTAAGCAGTAGGCAACACTGCATAGCTCATGGTCTTAAAGAGGTTTTCTTGTCTTATGGAACCTGGAATTTTATGACAATGGCATCTGCCCATCTAAACGTGAGTACTTATTCAACATCTTGCTTTTCAGGGTGCTATGGTAGAGAAGACGATTCTAGCGAAAGTACATAGCAGGTTTATAGTCTCTCTGGCCTATGCATTTGAAACCAAAACCGACCTCTGTCTGGTGATGACCATCATGAATGGAGGCGACATAAGGTAAATAGACCTTCTCCACATGTGGGAGAGGGTGACCTGGCTGCAACCTGGGATAGAGAGTTCAGTGAGAGAACCTCTGGGACCCAACTGAGGATGCTTCCCATGTGGGCAGAACTGACAGCTGCTCATGACATGACATTTGAGGGTCAGGAGGAAAGCCTTGTGTCCTAGTCAAAATTCTACTCTTCCTGGCTTTCATGTCTGACACCTGAAATGCTACGCCCTTGATTTCTTATGAAAAGCAGATACGCTGGGGGGGTGGGAGGGAAGTAGGCCTTTGCCTTTTTAGTCATTCATCTGTTCAAGTGAATCGGGATATATCAGGATGTTGCTCTCTTTCCTAAGCTGTGTTTGTTTTGATGTTGGGGAGGTGGGGCTGAGGAGTATAGACAGCAGGAGCATATTGTGCTATGGGTAGGGTGGTCAATCAGTGTATGTTCTTTGGAAGGGTGAATAATGAGGTGGAGGTGAGGAGCCTAAAGAAGGTGCTAGGGCTTTTCAGGAAAAGGGATTGTAAATGAAGTCAAACATGATCAACTTCCCTGTTTTATAAAGGGCAGCTCTTAGGGGATGATAACAGAGCTAGAAACATTAAGTGGCCAATTGAAGAAACCATGGTTTTTCCATCACCTGGCAGAGAGGATGAGGTTGTGTCCCAGTGCCTGGTTTGCCCTGTGCCTGGTTTGCCCTAGATTTGAGAGCCATGCCCTGGGCTCCTGAGAAGTCAATCATTGGCTCTCAGAGAGGAGAAAGGGACTCTGGACTTTTTGGGAGATTTGGATGGTATAAAACCCTGGTTGGGTTTGAGCTCAGTCACTTGAATTTTATTTTGGGGTGAAGGGAAGGAAAACTAACTCATTTACTAGCAAGGCAACCTAATCTCTCTTTGCCTCAGGTTCCTGACCTATAAAATGGGGATAAATATTAATATTTATGCTCAGAAGTTGTTGTGAGGATTAAATGAGTTAATACATGTGGAATACTTAGAAGAGTGGCTGGCACATATAAAGGTTAAATAAAAGCAACTTGCTGCTATTGTTGTTTGCAAGGCCCTGCATATCCACTCTCTCCTCTGGTTTTATTTCCATTGAAACTCCTAACGTTAATTTGATGGTCCCTCTTTAACAAATGAGGAATCTGAGGTCTAGATTAAATAATCCAGTCAAGATCACCAGAAAGAGGAAGAAAAATTCATTAGGAATTGCAAATAAAATACTTTTAAGAGAGTGGAAATGATACTTTAAATCTTTTTATATTATTATTCTAGTTGCCTTGTGTTCAGCTCTAATTTGAAGGGTTTGCTTAGGAATCCTGCTCCATCTCTACTCTCCCTGGTTGTTTTTCTAGTTTTAAATAATTGATTTCATTTGATTAATTAACCAAAAAACAAAACCAATCCTGTTGCTGCTAAATTGATTCCAACTTAGTGACCTTATAGGACAGAGAAGAACTGCTCCATAGGGTTTCCAAGGCTGTAATCTTTATGGAAACAGCTTGCCAGGTCTTTTCTCCTGCAGAGTGGATGGTGGGTTCAAACCACCCACTTTTAGGTTAGCAGCTGAGAACTTAAGCACTATGCCATCAGGGATCCTTTTTATTCATCAGGTTTTATTTTTCTGTGTAATGTAATAGTGGAAGAAATAAGAATCTATCTATCTATCCATCCATCCATCCATTCATCCATCCATCTATCTATCTATCTATGGCTCTGGTGGCATAGGGCCTAAGGCATTTGACTGCTAACCAGCAGACTGGTGGTTCAAACCCACCAGTCACTCCTCGGAAGGAAGACTGGGCAATCTATTTCCGTAGAGAATGTTGTTGTTATGTGCCGTCGAGTCGGCCCCGACTCATAGCAACCCCTCCTTGGGTTTCCGAGGCAGTATCACTACAGAAGTAGGATTGCCCAACCTTCCTTCCGAGGAGTGGCTGGTGGGTTTGAACCGCCAGCCTTCTGGTTAGCAGTCAAGTGCTTTAGCCACTATGCTACCAGAGCTTACTCCACAACCCAGGAAGGACTTTGACTCTTTAGGTTGGCTGAAATTGCTTATATATTTATATAGACTTTATATAAATTATTTATATTTTGAAATTACTTGGACGGCTTATCTAGATCTCTTTCACCTTCCTCTGTCCCTTTATTCATTCTGTTGGTAATAGTGAAATGGCCTTGGGACCTGTTTTCCAGCCTCCTCAGCCAGGGCAGCATGGTGAAAGGAAAAGGAGGGGAAATGAATTTGAGTCATCGACCCTCTCTTCTCCTCTTTAACAATTGTGGTAAAGTTTGCAAGGACATTACCACCATCAGCTAAAACGGAATCTTGGTTACTGCTTCTGGTTTCTTCTTTTGATACAATGCGGAGGCGAGGTATCTAAATAACCAGACAAGTGTCCCTCCAGCTAGATAATCCGCTGAAACAATACATGGGTCTGAAGCCTTTGCTCTGTTTTTCAGTGATTTTTCTTCCCATTAATGCTGTGGGCACACTGCTTGTAATAGTGCCTAGATAAGTACCTGCCTCTTCCGCAGTGGTCTGCCCCTCCCCCCAGGTATCACATCTATAACGTCAACGAGGAGAACCCCGGCTTTGAGGAGCCTCGCGCTGTCTTCTACACGGCCCAGATCATCAGTGGGCTGGAACACCTGCACCAGAGGAGGATCGTCTACCGGGACCTCAAGCCCGAGAACGTCCTCTTGGACAATGATGGTGAGGGGCAGCCCTTCCCCACATGGGGGGGTTCCCTTCTGATATTGGGGTGATTTTGTTTTTATGATTTGTGTGCAAATTTACAAAGCAGATTTGTCTTACACTCAATAGTTCATACACGTTTTGTTTCACTCACTGATTACAATTCCCAGAATGGAACAGTTCTCCTCCCATGTCCTCCCTGTGGTTGCCCCTTCACTGTACCTTTCTTACCTATGCATTCCTGTCTGTCTAGATTTCCCCCTATGCAAATGCTGGTCTTCTGATCTCTCTTGATTGACTGTTCTAAGGGTGCATCTCCCTGGGGTAGGTGTTTAGCTTGTAGGCCTTTCTATTGTTTGGCTGAGCTCTAACTCATGGGAGAGAGTCCAATTCCAGGCCCAAAGGGTAACCCGGAGTCTTGGGGTGATTTTATCAGTCAGTCCAGGCAGGCTGTTCCCTCTCAGCTTGTCTCAGAGATAATACATTACCTTTAAGAGGAGTGAGCAGATTTTGATAAATTTTGCTATGCCTTTAAAGGCACCATATATTGGTTGGGCAATCCTACTTCCGTAGTGATACTGCCTCAGAAACCCAAGGAGGGGTCGCTATGAGTCGGGGCTGACTCGACGGCAAATAACAACAACAACAATATTGCTTATATAGCTATAAAGAGGAGCCCTGGTGTTGCAATTGGTTACATACTCAGCTGCTAAGCAAAAGGTTGGCAGTTTGAACCCACCCAGTGGCTCCGTGGGAGAAAGACCTGGCAGTTTGTTCCTATAAAGATCACATTCTGGGAAACCCTATGGGCAGTTCTACTCTGTCACATGTGGTTACTATGAGTTAGAATTGATTGGATGGCACGCCACAATAGTAACAATATAGTTATAAAGAACACTATAGCTTTAAAGGAGCTCTGGTGGTATAGTGCCTAAGGAATTTGGCTACTAACCAGAAGATTGGTGGTTCAAACCCACCAGCCACGCCTCAGAAGGAAGACTGGGCAATCCACTTCCATAAAGATTTACTGTCTTGGAAATCCAAGGAGGAGTTGCTATGAGTCAGAATTGACTCCGTGGCAGTGAGTTTGGTTTGTTTTTGGTTTATAGCTGTAAAGGGCACATCTTAAATTTTATTATTGCTCATTCAATCATTCTGAAGCAGAAAAGTGCTGGCAGAATCTTCAACTGGACAGGATGATTTTTAACGGACTTTGGTGGAATTTGATTCCTCTAAAGATGTCTATTTGTAGATCTATTAGTAAACAGTGAATAATTTATAACCACATCCTTATTGTGCCATTTTTTTTCTTCCTGGCTTGTATGTGAAATCAAATTTAAATTCTTATCAGAAAATGAACAGAGATGTAGGCATCTAAAACAGTCTTTAAATTGCCCTCCCTTAGTATCAGTAAATCAAGTTACTACATAGGTATTCACAAAAGCTGTTACGGCAAAGCTTGGAAACAGAAAGCAGACGAAGAAACTGAATTTTGGATTGATTCGGCCCTGAATTCCAGTTGTAGAAACTGACGGAACACGGCCCCAATCCTCATCCGCAATCTGACCAGGGAGGGAATGGGACAGTTTTCCCCAGGCACCTGGGCTGCTGTGACCTCGCTGCCTGTGTGGCTGTGCAGGTGTGTGTAGAGGGTGACACTTGGCTCCTGTGAGGCTCTGGGTGTGCCAAACTCCTTTGTTCTGTGGAGCCACGTGTGACCTCAATCAATGTTTGCTTCTCAGGCAATATCCGAATCTCTGACCTTGGGCTGGCAGTGGAACTGAAGGACGGGCAGACCAAGACCAAGGGCTATGCAGGGACTCCAGGTAAGGACCTGGGGGGAGAGCATGGGCAGAAGGGATAGGGGAGGCAGCTTCTTCTGCTGCCTTGAGAAAAGTAAGCAGATGAGCACCTCTCCACGAGGAAGGGGCAAGAAGAGAGGCTTGCTTTGGGTCTCCATGGACTGGGGGTGGGTGGGAAGCATAAGCGAGGGGTGGAAAAGGCAGTAAGTTCAGGCTCCTGTATGAAGTGAGATTTCCCCATCTTTTGGAGCAATTAGCAAAAAACCAGGGGCTTTGCCAATGGGCATGCGTGGGTGTGTTAACCAGTAGCTGTTCAAAGAGTTTGTCATTCAGTGTAGAAATAATTCCCCCTCCCACCTTAAAAATGATTAGTTTTGACACATAGTGGTCTCTATGACAAAAGCTTTCTCCTTCTGGTGCCTTGATGGGCCACCCCCACTAGGAAAGTCCAGAGAGCAGATGAGACCCCAGAATGGATGTTTAGGGGTTTCTTGGCATCAGCATCATGAGGTTGTCCAGAGGCTCTGACCATGGCTCAGACTGGAGCTCTGTGGGCCTGCTCTGGATGGATCAGGGCAATATGTTCAGAAACTTAACTATTTCCAGCCATTTCTCTACGGTTCTTAACACTTGCTAACTTTAGTAAAACCCATGTGAGTGCTTCAGGGCATACACCCACACACAGTGTGATCAGACTAGAATGAAGGTCAAGAGAGGTAAACTTGCCACTGACCTCAGTATAGTCAAGGCCTTTACTATGTAAGGAAAGTCTAGTGCAGCGTGTGGAGTCCCTGGATGGTGTTAACATGTTCAGCTGCTGTTTGAAAAGCTGGAGGTTCAAGTCCACCCAGAGATGCCTCAGAATAAAAGCGTGGTGATCTACTTCTGAAAAAATTAGCCATTGAAAACTCTATGAAACACAGTTCTACTCTGAATTCACAGTTCTGCTATGAATTGGAGTTGACTTGACAGCACCTGAAAAAAAAAAAAAAGTGTAAAGTATTGTGCAGGCAGCAGGTAGAAACCCTGAAGAAGAAGGAGCTACTCTTGTTCAAATGACAAAGTCAAAGTAGACCCACATGTGTGTCAGGAGTGCCACCTGAAGTCCAACTGCCTTCTCCAGCAAATCTCCATCTTTTCTCAGTCTTACCTTTAGGCAGAAAGGGGAGTAGAACAGTGTAGAGGAAAGAGAAGACACTTCAGAGTGTCTACTCAGAGCTGGGTTCATATTCTAGGCACATTCTTTATTGACTGTGTGACCCTGGATAATTTATTCAACATCTCTGAGCTGTCACCTCTTCATCTGCAAAACAGAGCTGATAATATTTACCACACAAGGCTTGTTGTGAGAATTAAATACGACAATGTTGTCAAAGGCATCTGGCACATAGTAGTCATTCAATACATTTTAATTCTTCCTTTCTCTTTCTTCCACCTTCTTGGTAGTTCAATATTTCCAGGCTTATTGCTGATAAGATTTTTTAGCAAACATCTGTTTTTTCCTGGTTTGTTTGGCCTTAGGGAGAAAGCACTATCACCTGAAATTGCAGTGCTATATAGAGTAACAATTCGGATCTTGTTTTAGATCATTGAATCTTCCTGCTTTGAGCACGTTTTGTGTTTGTACCTGTTGCCACAGCAGGTTTGTCCACACCTGTAACATTATTTAGGGAAAGGTTATGCCTGGAAGAATGATAAGAACTGTTGTGATATTTTTCCCTCATTGGCAAGGAGGACTATGATGGCAAGAGACTTTCTATACCGACACCCCTTGAGTCTGTGTTGTATTTGTTTAGGAGAAGAATGGAGTAGGTGCTAAGTGGCTTTGGGCTCCATTTGAGGCCTCTGGAAGGTCTGAAAAGATCTTGTTGGAAGGCAGCTTGTCTGTAAGTACAGCGAAGTACTTGGGCCAACCTTTGGCCCACAGTACAGCGAAGCCTTGGGCCAATCTTTGCCCTCATGTAATAATATAAGCCTTATTCTATGTCTGTGGCAGAAATGGACTGGGAAGACTGTGTGCTGTCTTTCATGTTACTTGGGTTTTCATAGTCCTCAACCAAAACCCATGAAGGTCTATTCCATGGCATTTTTTATCCCTGAAAGCTTTAATCACAACTTTCATGGAGATGCAGATCATTAGGAGCAAACTACTGAGAACTTCTCTATGTGTCAAGATTCTCTAACAGTCTGGATCTGATGTATATAAACCGTTAAGATCATTGCTTTATACACTAAGTGTGAGAGTCAAGTTGGCCAGCAGAGGGCTCCATTGTCATTGCTATGAAGATAATGACTGTTTGCCTGCTGAACACTAGGTGGATATAAAACTTTGTAAGAGGGCATTTTCTCTACTAGTGAGGACGCACGGCATGGGCAGAAACCACGCTCTACATTTGCTATCAGCCTGAGCCAATGGAGCTTCCCTTCAGATCCTTCCTCACTTGGCTCCTCCAACGTACCTTTCCAGCTCTATGCCTATGACCGAAATCATGCAGACGGGAGCCCCACCTGTAGCTGATGCCCTGCAGCTCCCACAGGTGGTTGTCTCCTCAGTCAGTCAGTGAATCAATCACCCATTAAATAGAAATCTATTAGGCAACTTGTGTTGCTGGTCCTGAGCCAGCACAGTGGGATCCACAATAGAAATATAGGACACATTCTCTGTCCTTAAAGAATTCTTGGTTAGGCAGGAAAGGTGAGTTAGTATGGAAAAGAATTAGTCAGTAGATTATAATATGCATTCATTTATTCATCAAATGCTTATGGTCACCTGCTCTGTTCCTTTGGGATGAATGTTATGGAACAGATTAGAACTGCCCCTAAATTATTTACTCCAGGAGATGATTTGTGGCTGGGCTTCAAGTTACCAGTGATTTGGTCAGGTCTTTCTCTTGGACTCTTGATTTAATCTAGACAAGCAGTCACTTGAATACTTCTTTCTCACAGGGTGAGACTGTGTAGTGAGCAGAGTGAAACTCTGTAGTGAACAGTTTCACATAGGTTTCACCACAACATGTGAAACTTCACTACAGATTAGTAAGTAAACACAAGTAAGCCTATGTTTACCTTGCTTATTGGGTAATCCACCCTTGCCTATAGGACAGAGTATAACTGCCCCATGGGATTTCCAAGGCTGTAAATTTCTATGGAAGCAGATGGCCATATTTTCTTCCATGGAGTAAGCTGATGAATTTAAACTGACCTTTTGGTTAGCTTCTGAGTACTTAGCCACTGAGCTACCAGGGTGCCTTCTTTCATATGTAGTCTGACCGAAGTGTAAGGAATATTGTAATTTTCTGAACAAGCAGAATATAGAAAGATATGTTTAGGGCCATGTTCTCTGAAGTTTTGTGGAATTTGATTTCTTTAACCTCTTTGGGGAAAATGATTCTGTGGTCAAATCATTTTGGCAAATGTTGCACAGAACATCTCTTCCTTAGAAATTTATTGTATAATTAGCATGTTAACAGATCAGAAAATCAATTTAAAAACCAAACTCATTGCCACTGAATTGATTTCGACTTATAGCAACCCTCACTGGGTTTCTGAGGTGGTAATGGAAGTAGATTTTCCCATCTTTCTTCCTCAGAGCAGCTGAGGGGTTTGAACTGCCAACCTTTTAGTTAGTAGTCAAGTGCCTTAGGTTCTGTGACACCTGAGCTCCTTTAAAGGATCAGAGAGGACCTAAAATAAATAGACACAATTAGCTTTGCTTAACTCAGTTTCTAAACTCTCTGATCACCAGAAGCCGGCTCCCATGCCTCAGTCCATAACACCTATTTCTAGTGCCAGAGAAGTAGGAGTCATGGACCGTATTTGCTGGTAAGGAAGAAGCCAGTCTTTTCATGCTTCCCTTGCACTAGACCGAAGCCTCATACAGGTAAAAATTAGGGAATGAGAGGTCTGGAAGTTTACAAGTATGTTAAAGTTCAAATGTGGAGTGCCACATATTGTCCTGACTCTTGGATAGAGGCAAGATAGAGCAATGATGGGCATCTGAACATCTCTTGGAAGTCTTACTCGACTAGAAATAGACATCTGATAAGTACCCTCTGTATCTTTTAACTAGAGGATAGAAGAAATAAAGCACAGTGCTTACAAGCATACAGGAGTCAGGATAGCACAATAGTTGAGAATGTGGACTCTGACACTAGCCTGTTTGGGTTTGATTCCCACTCCACGACTTTCTACCTCTGTGTAACCTTGGGAAAGTTACTTACAGTTCTTCATTTGCATTATCTCATTGCCTGGGCATGTAGCTTAAAAAGGATTACTGTACACTGAGCACTTAGAGCAGGCCTGGAACATAGGCCAGATGTGTAAGTGTATGCCATTGTTACTATTGGTGGAGACTAGACAAACATCTGTGAATCAATAGGGAGAAGTTTGGGGAAGTAGCTAGCACAGACAGATGTTCTTGGGAGTGAGCAACTATGTCTTGATGCTTGTGATGGCCAGGAGCTTGGGCTGAAAATAGGAAACTTTTGATGTGAGACAGGCATCACTTTGTGGTATATCACTATAGGAGGGAAGACTATTGTCAAGGATAAAGAACCCTCAAACATGTAATTCTGACCTTGAAATCACAAATGTTCCTGTTGAAGAGAAAAGTGGGAGACATTGAAAGAGACCAGGACAGAAGAATGAAAGAAGAGCATATGGCCTGGCATAACTGTAAGAAAAAGCAGGGACATAGTGGAGCAGTGCCCAAAGTCTAAAAAAATTGTGACTGGTAAACAACACTGAGGACAATTAAAATGCAGGAAGATGGTCAAGGAATGGAGAGATCTACTGCTTTTGCCCCTGCTCAATACTGATAGATGTTTAGAGAAAGCAGCTCCTATTTTTAATTCTGTCTCCTCTGTCACAGAGGAGTAACTCAGTAAGTAATGGTAAGAAAGGTGGAATGTGAACCTGTTATGGGTGAGAGGATTGCAGGAGGCATTTAACTGCTTTAAAGTGGCTCAAGGTACCAGGTGAGGGTAAATTCTCACCTCAAGGTGCAGAGAACTTGCAAGTGAAATCTTGGAACTCTAAGGAAAGTGCAAAGTGGGAGCAGGGTAGAGACAGTACAGATGTTTTTCCGATTTCAGGGAAATTAATTTCAACAAGATAGATAGGTGTGAGCTTGATCCTGCTTTCAGGCAATAATCTAGAATAAGTTATCAAAGGGATTTTTTTAAGCATTAAAGAAGTTATGGTGATCACTAGAACGCAGCATTGATAAAAACAGAACATAAACAACTATAGACATATAAACAAGACATAACCAGATTCAATTTTTTCCTTTGTCAGGCTGAAATGACCAATATATGAAGTAAATGGAGGGAAAAACATATTTTGAATTAAGCAAAGCATCTGGAAGTGGTTTCTCAGATTCTTCTCATGGAGAAAGTTAATACCCGAATACACATATTATTTGTTTTCCTTGATATCCCAGGATAATGGTAGTGAAGGGATTTTATTAAAACAAACATGGACAAAGGAGAACAGAAGAGGATACAACAACAGCTAGAAAATAGATGAGTGAATGGTAACTAAATTAAAGACTCAAGAAAATTAAATCCTAAGCTAGCAGCAAAACCATCAAACAGCACAAAAATTGGTAGCATCATGTATGTCTGGAAGTGAGAGTGGATAATAGGCATTCCAAACAGAGAACAGAATATCTGGAGGGGAAGAGACATTAATGAAATATTTCAATAAAACTTCTCAGAATTGAAGGGCATGAGTTTCAAGACTGAAAATGCCCAGCAAAATGGATGAAAATAGGCTACTGCCAAAGCACTTTATTGTGAAATTTTAGGACAAATAAAACAATGCAAGCTTCTAGGGAGGAAAAAACAAGGCTCATACAAAGCCTCAGGAATCAGAATGGTGTTGGCATTCACAAAAGAAATACTAGAAGTGAGAGGACAATGGAAAAATCTTAAAAATTCAAAAAGAAAATGATTTCCAGCCTAGCAATTTATATACAGCCAGACTAAGAGTTAAATATTGAAAAAATAAAGGCATGCTCAGTTATGGAATTTCTCAAATATTTACTTTCCAGCACACTTCTTTAGGAAGTTACATGAACAAAACAAAAACATACAAACAATACAAGTAATATCTGGGAGTTAGAAAAGAGAGAGAGAAAAGATGTCAGGATGATAGGGAGATTCAAGGCTGCTAGCCGCACACCAGATTCAGATTGGAGCAATAAGAATATTCCACAAGACTCTCATGAGGAGGAAATCAAATAAGGTATTTGATGTATCAAAAATGATAGGGAATCAGAGAATTGTTAAATAATTGAATGGGTGGTAAGTGCATAGAAAGCAAAGAAAATTAAAAACAAGAACATTATTAGACTCTGTGAAAACCAAAAAGCATATAAGAAAGGAAACATAATTGAAGTTTAATTTTTGGTTCAGCTGGGAATAGTGCTGACTTGAATGTTGATTAACCAGAATGATACATTGGGAGGGTGGAATAGGTCAGACATGTGGAAGACTGCTGAATGGATAAGAGCTAGATCCAGATCCTCAACCTCCGGAATGGGAAGTCAACTGACAAGGTCCCAAACAGAAACATTCAAAAGTACCAATATAAACATGTTAATTAGAGATGTGGATATAAACTCCAAAATAATCAGCTAAAAGAATTCTGAAAAATGAGAATGAAGTAGAGGAGAAGGGGTCAGGAGACTATAATCTTTTAGAGACAAGCCTTTTAGAACTATATGATTCTTCATGTACATGGATAATTTTAATAAAAATAAAAGTGTGACTGGTAAACCACAATTAGATGGATAAGTACGGGCTTAACTATCATGTCTAAAGAACACTGTAGTGGTTGGGAGCGCAGATGTTGATGCTATAGTTCCTGGATTTGAATCCCGACTCTGTTCCTACTGTCACTGTTATCTTGAGCAAGTTACTTAAGCTTGCTAAGCTTTTATTGGTGGTGTGAGGATTAAATGAAACAAAATTGTACCCGCACCTGGCACAATAGAAAGCACTGGATACATGTCAGCTATAATAACTATTATAATAAGTACTATTTTGGTCATGTTGTAAGAAGGGACCATTCCCTGGAGAAGGATGTCATGCTTGGTAGGGTGGAGGGTCAACGAAAGAGGGGGAGGCCTTCAACGAGATGGATTGACACGGTGGCTGCGATGATGGGCTCAAGTATAGCAGGGATTGTGGGGCTGGTGGGGGATCGGGCAGTGTTTCGTTCTGCTGTGCATGGGGTCGCTATGAGTCGGAAACGACTCGACGGCACTTAACAACAACATCAATAAGTATTTGTTCTGGTTACCTAGTGCCACTCTAACAAGAATATACCACAAATGAGATGGCCTTAACAAACAGGAGTTTATTCTCTCACAATTTGGAGGCTTTAAGTCCAACTTCAAAGTACCAGGCTCTAGGGGCTCTGTAAAAGCCCCTAGACCTTGGGCTTCAGCACTGCCTCTTGCTCCTGGCCCACTCTTCGCTACAGGCATCTCTTCACTCAGGCAGCTAGTGGCTAACAAGCCCAAGGTCGACAAATAAAATGGCACAGTCCCGATGTTACCAAAACACACGGCAGGCCATTGATTCAAGTCCATTTTAAGTCCCAAGGTCGGCAGAGCATGGCAGTCTGCTGAACAATACAGCTACATGCAGGGTCCAAGTGTGCCATAAGCTAGAGACCATTCCCAAAATTGCTGCTTATATACGGGAAGCAGACCACGCCCAAAGCAGCTACTCAGCTGCTTGTGGTAGATCCCACCATGGAGTTGATTGCCAGTCTCATCATGGGGAATAACTACCACCAGCTGCCCAGCCACTCAACCAGGCCCAGCCAAGTTGACACACAAATATAACCACCACAGCATTATTAAAGGGTACTGGTAAATGAATCTATGTCCATCTAGAACAAGATCATGAGGTGAAGGCCACAGAGCCCTGAACTTGGCAAGCTTTCCTTAAGCTTTAGCACTGAAGTGTGTCACCTGGGACATTACCCCAGCTCTTTGTATCTTTGATATTTCTTGGCTTAAATGCATCCTTTTGTGGACAATTCAGGAAGAAAGTGGATCAAGAAGCAATTTTTAGTGCCTGTCTCTGCACTAGTCTAGTAATGCTAGATTCAGATGCTAACCAAAAAGTCAGTAGTCCAAATCTACCAGCAGCTTCATAGAAGAAGGATGAGGCAGTCTGCTTCCTTAAAGATTTACAGCCTTGGAACCCTTTGCGGTAGTTCTATTCTGTCAGTTAGGGTCACTATGAGTTGGAATCGACTTGATGGCAGTATGTTTGATTTTTCTGTTTGTTTGTTTGTTTGTTTCTGCAACCAGTCACAGACCAAACATATCCTTTGAACCCCACAAGACACAGTCACACTTCTGTAACTTAAGAGGCAAGGAAGGACTGTTGCTCTTCAGTTTGGACATAGGATAATATTCCCATCATCTCTGAGTTTGAGGTACCATAAAGGGGAATGAAAATTCACACCACATGTGTAGATCATTGGTCCTCAACCCTGGGTGATTTTGCCCCAAGGGGATATTTGGAAATGTTCTGTTCTGTAAATAATTTTGGTTACAATTGGGGTGGATTGCTATGGGCATCTAGTGGAACATCTACAGTGCACAGGTCAGCTCCCACAACAAAGAATTTGGCATTGTACTCGCGCTTGTCCTTCTGCCTTGACAGGTTTCATGGCCCCTGAGCTATTGCGAAGTGAAGAGTATGATTTTTCCGTAGATTATTTTGCCTTGGGGGTCACTCTGTATGAGATGATTGCAGCCAGAGGACCCTTTCGAGCCCGAGGAGAAAAGGTAGGAAATCTTTTCCCTGAGCAGATATCTTTATACTACTCTGGTTTTGAATTTCCTTTGCTGGGGGTGGGAGTAATGATAGGGTCTATTATTGAGGCAGAACTGGGCCTTGAGGGTTCTTCTGCAGGACCAGGTTAGGGGCACAGACTCAAATTCAGGGGTCTTGCTTCTATTGTTTTCTCTACATGGGATGACTTCTCCAGGTCCAGCTGGGGCTAACATCTAGGAGTGCCAAGGAGCTATGCAAAGAAGCTGAGAGAGAGAAGGTCCTAAGACCTGCACATGGAGTTATTGGGGGATTTGAAATCCATCCTGTTGTCCCAAAGCAGGCATGTGGCAGAGCAGATATGTTCCCATCAACATGAGATTCTATTCTTGAGCATTATTTTCCTCATGGTAGACCCTTTCTTGGCAGATGGAGAGGAAATATGATGACTTCATCTCATGGTGGCTCCAGGTCATTAAGGAGCATTTCGGCACAAGAGCTGCCTGGATCATGTCAAACTTGCACCTATGAGCAAATTCTCAACTCCCTGTGGAACTATCTGAGAGAACATGAGCATGTTGACTTATTTCCTTTGCGTGGCTTTATTGCTTATCATTTCAGATCAATGATCTGATGCTAAAAGCCTGACTGGGGTAACACATGCCATACTCACAGGCACACGAGTTTTCAGAAGTAAAATTATTGAATGTCCTGAAGGAAAATGGGCGTTCAATGTAGTTGTGTCCCTTACCCTCTGGAAACATACTCTTTTGTTGTTTCTTTTTGCTGTTTAGTCTTCTCCTGAGCATCACCTAGGAATGGTCCCTGGCTCTCTAGGCTAACAGAACCACACGTAAAGATTATAATTGGAGATGCCCAATCACCTATTCAGAACAAATGGAACAAAACTGGCTTCTTCCCTTTGAGCACTGTTATTTCAGAGAACTCAGGAATGTAATTGTTTTATTTGACCGAGAACATGATTGTCAATCAGAAGTGAGGAGGCCAGTGTCTCTGTATCATTCATGAGCCTGATATACAAGACATTCACAAGTCACTGTATATTTAGAGGCAACTACATTTCTTGCCCAAACTAACCACTCTCTTGACTTTGTCTGGAGGTTATGTCCATACTTTCCTTCTTCCTGGATCTGTTTCCACCCCTATCAGGCTTCCACACGTGTCCTCCCTTAAAATGGTTTTTGGGATTAATTAAATTCTTAATCTTCTAACAGCCAAAGAGTCTTCACAGGATTCTAACATATCTATAATCATTCAATGTTTCTGAATGGTAACAATTAACTCTCTCTCTCAAACTTGAAATCAATAATTATCCAGCCACCGATTGTCTCCTGCTACTTTGATATCAAGACTGCTTTTAGCTACTCAACTTTGTTACATCCCAAACCATCAAGTGATACTGTCAGCCTATTAAACCCGTCTCCCAACTTTTACATAATGACTAATTTGTCTGGGGAAGGCTTCATGGGTGAAAGGAAATAATGTGGGTTTTGATGAAAGGATTGGAGTAGAGAAGGTGGAAAGAAGAGGAAGGAAGTTCCCACAGTGAGGTGCTATCACCAGTCTTGAAACAAAGACCCCGATGGACTGGTTGGATTTCTGCTGAAGCTGGTCCTGATTCTATGACTTATTTTCCTCTTTTGTTTGGGAAGGGCATTCACAGGAGAACAATGTAATTTTTTGAGGCAACAATAGGTACAGCTCTAGGCTCTTTGCCCTAGGAATATTTTTGAGTCAGAGTTTCAGGGCCTATGACTGAAAAAGCCATGTTTTTTCTATGCTGTGTGGTAACATTCAGGAGGGAAAGAGCCTATCTGCAGAGCAGAGAGGCTTCAGGAAGAAGAGGTGGTAACATCTCCTGAAGTAACGGCATCGAGGACTGCTGTCACCACTGCCTCAGAGTGGTAGGACTTCAGCCTTTTAGAGATTCCTTCTAATTGGCATGTCCGGTCTCTCCCTGTGCAGAGAATCCTCCACAGGAGTTGTGGCAGAGGGTTATCCAGCTCATAGTGAGTCTATCTTGGTTTCCTGCCCTCTGAAGGACCCAGCAAAGAGCTCAAGTAGCCAAGAAAACTTGAGGCAGAATACTGTTACCATAGGGCCTGGTCCTGACTTCAAACAGCTCAGAAAAACAAAACAAAGAGAGGGAAAGAGGCTCACAATTGTTTGGGAAGCAGTAAGTTTCTGTTTATAGTGATGGAGAAGTTGGAAACTGATACTGGTGATGGTTGCATAACATGGTTGATATAATTGGTCTCACTGAATTGTACATGCAAAAAATGCAAAATTAGCAAATGTTGTCTAAATTAAAGCAAAGCAAAGCAAAGCAAACAAACAAACAAACAAAAAAACAGTATGTGAGTCACTTGCAGGTGGCCAGCTCAAGGCTCACAATAGAGGCCCCCTTTCGAGGCTGGCTAGCTCTCACATCAGGGTTGATTCAGACTCTACAACACCAACCGGAATCCCAGTTTTTCTGTGTATGAAATGAACATGATGAACTTTTATGAGATGTCCTTCTAGGAGCTCAGTCAAAACTACCATAATAAGCAGACATCCATCCAATGAAAACTCAGCAATAAAAGGAAGTGAACCATGGATCCACACAACAACTGGATGCATCTCAAACCCATTGTTTTGAATGAAAGAAGTCAGACACAGAGACTAATACTGTCTAATTTCATTTGTATAAAATTTCACAAAAGGCAAATCTGATCTATTGGGACAGAAAGCAGATCAGTACGTGCCTGAGATACGGGTTGGGGAGATTGACTGCAAAGGGCTCAAGGGAACTTCCAGAGGTGATGGAAATGCCTGTAGCATGACTGTGGTTAACTGTGGTTACAGGGGTAATGTATCAACATTTGTCAAACTTTGCACTTAAAAGGGATGACTTTATGGTATGTAAATTCTACTTCAGTAAAGTTGATTAAAAATAAGGTACTAGAGAGTCAGCCTTAGGTTTCTACCCAGTTAAATTTATATATAAAAATAAGAAGACCTCTATACCAGCTAGGGTCTATAAATTAACTTTCATAATTTCTTTTTGTTCTTTTTTCTCAAGTGTGTATGTAATGGTTATGTCAATAGACTTCCCTGAAAATACACCTTACCTCAACTTTGACTGGCACCTGGAATTTCATCTTTAGAATCTTATTCCTTTGGCTTGAGATATTGTGGCCTTTAAAATGTTAATATACCTGGGAATGAGAGCACACTAAAATGTTATCAGTCCCTTAAACCCCAATGTGAGTGAATTTCAGACCTTTTCCTGAGATGTGTTTTGTGAGAGGACAACTAGCCAAGCTGAGGTTACTGATTAGAGCTGTATCATCATTCGTTGCTTCCTAATCTTGCTTTAGGAGCTCTGGTAGCGTAGTGCCTAAGGCACTTGACTGCTAACCAGAAGGCTGGCTGTGCAAACCCACCAGCCACTCCTTGAGAGGAAGGTTGGACAATCTACTGCTGTAGTGATACTGCCTCGGAAACCCAAGGAGGGGTCGCTATGAGTCAGGTCCAACTCGACAGCACATAACAACAACAACAATCTTGTTTTGGACCAACTCTAATGCTGTTGGTAGGTTTGGCACAGGTTTAACTTGATGTGGTGTGTCCCCTGGTGTGCAGGTGGAGAACAAGGAACTCAAGCAGAGGATTCTTTCAGAGGCTGTGAAGTACCCGGAGAAGTTCAGCAAGGCCAGCAAGGATTTCTGTGAGGCGCTGCTTGAGAAGAACCCAGAGGAACGCCTTGGGTTCAGAAACGGGACCTGTGATGAGCTCCGCGCCAACCCCCTCTTTAAAGACATTAATTGGAGACAGCTTGAGGCTGGTACTGTTACACATGTTTTAGACTTGGGGCCAGTTTAGATATGTCAGCAGAGCAGAAAGTTGCATGGTGGTCTTTTCTAAAACTATCCTCCTGTCCCACAAACAATGGTACCTTCCCCTGCCAATTATTTCTTCATCCCCCAGCATGTTTCATGATTGGATATTATTTAACTGACCAGACTCTCTGGGAAAACCTACCTGAGGTCTGTAAAGGTTGGAAATTCTTCAGGGATGATGGAATGTGTGAGAAATATACTAGTTTAATTTTCAGTTAAGATTTAAATATGCTGTTTTACATCTCCATCCCCCATGTAATTTAAAGGAACTCATAATTCAAATTGAAAGGAAGATTTGAGAAATTCATTTATTCACCCAGTTTTTGTTATCAAGTTTCATGTGCAAGGTACTCTGTGTGTGTGTGTGTGTGTGAGAGAGAGAGAGAGAGAGAGAAAGAGAGAGAGAAAAAATGTTTAAGACACACGCACACCCTCTAGGCAACTATAAAAACTAAAAACCAAACTCACTGCCTTTAAATTGATTCAACTCATAGCAACCCCTCCTTGGGTTTCCGAGGCAGTATCTCTATGAAAGCAGATTGCCCAATCTTCCTTCTGAGGAGTAGCTGGTGGGTTTGAACTGCCAGCCTCTGGTTAGCAGTCAAATGCCTTAGGCACTACACCACCAGACCTCTCAGGCATCTGTAGTGAGATAGAAAATTTAGGATATGTATACATATACCTGGGGAGTTCTGGTGGCGTAGTGGATAAGACACTTGACTGCTAACTGGAAGGTCAGTGGTTCAAACCCACCAGCTGCTCAGCAGAAGGAAGACAGAGTGATCTACTTCCATAAAGATTTATGGCCTCAGAAACCCAATGGGGGCCATTATGTGTTGGAAACAACTCGACAGCAATGAGTTTGGTTTATATATATATATATATATATAACTACAATAAGTTATAAAATAAATGTTCCAGGAAGAGGTCCCAGTCTGAGGAAAGGCGTGGATGTGGGCAGCAAACCCAAAGGTATATATCATCTTAGGAATATATGATTGGGAAAGCACATATAAGTGAGTTTAGGAGAGTCTTGATTACCAAGTATAGAAGGTTGGATTGTTGAAGAGTTCTTTGTCGGAAACTGTAGAGATCAAAGCAGTGTCTGAGAAGGGATAAATAATCCCTTGGCCAAGTGAATGTAGATTACAGCAGAGGAAACTTGGAGCCCTGGCCATTACTCTTGAGGCTACTGCAATAGTGTATTTGCAAGCTAATGCTGGGATAGATTAGAGCAGTGTCAGTGTGAGCTGAAAGGAGGGGACAAATACAATAGCCATGAAGAGGGAAAAATCAATGCAAGTCCGTGATTGATTGGACAGGGGGGGTGCTAGTGGTCAGATAGGGGAGCTAGGGGGAAGGAAAGTCAACAGTGATTAATATTCTGTACCTGGCTACTGGGAGAATTCATTAACCCAAATTAGAGAAGTTGGCTTTGGAAAGAAGGATGATAAGTTCAGTTTTGAAGATGTTGAGTTTGAGGTGTTAGACTTCCAGATGAAGATGACCATCTGGAAGGCTGGCATGAAACCCCTGTATATGGGAGTCTGCAGAGGGGCTGCAGGTGAAGCAATTGAGGATATGAGATCTCTAATGAAGTAAGTGTGAGGAATAAAAGCATAGCAACAAGCAGGGTGGGGTGCATGCATTGTCCTTCATGATGAAGATTTGGGGGGAGATGCAAAGACAAGGGCCAAAATTCCTTCAAAATAATCTCCCAAGCTAGACTTTAAGTGAGGCATTTGACTGCTAACCAGAAGGCTG
>NW_006921676.1:4759371-4778147 GCF_000298275.1 Orycteropus afer afer | reverse complement strand
AACAACAACAAATGCCTTGTAAAGTCACTCTGGTGGAGCAATGGTTCAAGCATTTGGCTACTAACCTACCAGCCACCACCCAGGAGATGAGGTAGTCTGTTTCCATAAAGATTACAGCCTTGGAAACCCTATGGGACAGTTCTACTCTGTCCTACAGGGGCTCTACAAGTTGGAATTGACTCAATGGCAGTGGATTTGGTTTTGGTATATGCCCTGTGGGAGAATATCAACAAACTTAAGATGGAGTTCTTGCCCTTAAGGAGTTTGCACCTTTTAGGTATGCTTTCTTTTGGCACTTGACTGCTAACCAGAAGGCTGGTGGTTCAAACCCACCAGCCACTCCTCAGAAGGAAGGTTGGACAATCTACTTCCATAGTGATACCACCTCAGAAACCCAAGGAGGGGTTGCTATGAGTGGGGGCCAACTCGATGGCACATAACAACAACAGCAGTACACTTACAAAACAAGAGCAGCATTTTTACCTGAGCCATAGAGGAAAGAATTCTTAGGTTAAATAGCTGTTTCCTTTATATGATATGCTGTTTCACTTCTTCTGTTTTCCCTTCTCTCACAGGAATGCTGATACCTCCTTTTATCCCAGACTCCAGAACTGTCTATGCAAAGAATATTCAGGATGTGGGTGCCTTCTCCACAGTTAAAGGTGTGGTCTTCGACAAAACAGATACAGAATTCTTTCAGGAATTTGCAACTGGCAACTGCCCAATCCCCTGGCAGGAGGAGATGATTGATACAGGCATTTTTGGGGAGCTGAACGTGTGGCGTTCTGATGGGAATATGCCAGATGACATGAAGGGAATCACCGTCGAGGAGCCAGCACCTTCATCCAAGTCAGGAATGTGTCTGGTGTCCTAGAGAAAGCTCCCTGAGACTTTTGCTAAGGCATTTGCTGAGAAAGTCCAGGGAGAAGAGAGAGCCCAGTCTATGTGGAGGAAAAGGAAAATTCTAGAAACCTCAGTGTGCATATGGGTTAATCTATTGAAAGACTAAAATGCCTTTGAGATGTCAGTTGTAGATGCAATCAGGTAGTAGGCAAGTAGGATTCGCCTGTCCCAGGCCACCTTCTGTGTACTGAGTTTCCTCACCAGCATGATGAAAGAAAAAAAAAAATTAAGTATATGGGGCAGAACAGCTAGATTTTTCCACCTGGGGTAGTGAGCTTCCAAACTGTAAATAGTTCACTTATTTTGCTCCCATTTTACTACAAAAAAGACACAGAAAGTGTTCTCTGGGTGAAATGCACAAATAATAGCATGAACTTTCAAAGGGCCTTTGGCATAGATGTATAACCTAGCATTTTTCGACAGCCAAAGAGGAAATGGTTTAATGGAGTCCCTGGGTGGTGCAAGTGGTTAAGTGGTTGGCTACTAACCAAAAGGTTTGTTATTTGAATCCACCCAGAGGTACCCCTAGGAAGAAAGTCCTGGCAATCTACTTCTGAAAGGTCACAGCTATTGAAGGGGGACAGATGGTTTAATCAGATGAGTTAAATGTTTATTTTGAGTTTTCTGGCATATTAGTTGTTCATTTTCAGAGCCTGAATGCTCAGTGGGATTTTTTCTTTTGGTTAGTTCAGAGGTTGGCAAACTACAGCCTGCCAGCTCACTGGCACCCTAACACTGTGAACTGTGCCCCTATTACCCACTTCATGCTCAGCTCCTACCTCCTGGCAGCTGCCCAGGGTCTATGCTGGTCCCTACCTACACGTTGGAGACTCTGCTGTGGGCAACTGTTGAGTAGTGAATGGAGGAATCTCAACTGGGGTCACGTCACCTCTGACCCAAGCTATACTTATGCACAAGTGTAGCCATAAGCTACACTTATGGCTCTCCCTGGCAGGAAGGAAAGTGTGCAGGAATCTGGTTGTTCTTGGAGCAGATAGTAAATCTATTCATGGAGCTTCCTCTCTCACCTGCCACCTGGCAAGCCTCTGCCCCTCTGGTGGTCCTCTTCATCTCACCAATCTCCAGCTGATGATAACTGGGTACAAAGCATGGCCACTGGCTCAGAAGACCCATCCTGACTAAATGGGGGGCAAGGGGTTGACCTGGAGTTCTCTCTCTTGCTATGTAAGTACCTATATAATATCCTCTATTCTTCCACTTGGCCTGCAAGACCTATTTTCTATATGGTCCTTTCCAGAAAATATTTGCCCACCTCTAGGTTGGTTGTAGGAATCCTGGAGATGCAGTGTTTTAGCTCTCAGTTGCTAATGGAAAGGTTGGTGGTTCTAACCCACCAGCAACTCTGCAGGAGAAAGATATGGCAGTCTGCTTCTGTAAAGATTTACAGCTTGGGAGCAGTTTTATTCTGTCCTACAGGGTCACCGTGAGTCAGAATCAACTCAATAGCAGCGGGTTTGGTTTGGTGGGAGTTTGGGTTTGGGTTGGTGGATCTCATTTTCCCATGAGGACCGGTCTTCCTACATGTGGATTTGCTGAGCACAACAGAGCACAACCTTTGGCTGTGTCTGGTATTTCCAATTACACTTGTAACCTCAAATGCTCCCCAAGTGCTTTATGCATTTTGATGTGAAGAACTGAATTTTTGTTGCTTCTGCCTCTGAAAACATTCATTCCTAAATTGAGATTTGGTGGTGTTAGTATGAGCTTGAATAAGGGCCCAAATGGAGCAGCTCAAAGACTCAGGGGAGAAGTGACAACTTAGGAAGGTGGCAGACTCTTCCAGATCTCTTCTCATGGAAGAATTTATGAGTTCCCTGCAACTTATATACAAGTGGGAGAAGCAGTTATGGGCAACATTATTTGACGGTCACAGGAGAAAGATAGGAAGATAGAACAGCCCCATGAACCTCAGAGAGATCTTAGCATTAAAAATAAGTCCTACTTTCTTCTTTTTGGTGATAGGGGCCATGGCACTATTGTCTGGCAATGTAATTGTGTGAGCATCATTTGTCACTTGGAAAGGTCCTACTCTAGCAATTTCAGAAAGATGTGATAGTTCTATATCTGGTGGGGCTGATGTTGAATCCTGACGGAGACTAGAGGAAGAATTAGACAAGAGTCCTCTGTGATCTTAGCAATCGTGCTGGGGGGGTCACTGAAACCTGTTAACCAAAACAGCTGCCTCAAGAAAGTCAATGACTGTGGAAAACACCCATGACCACAGCATAGTCACCATGACATCTAGTCCTTCACCATCCAAGAGGAGAGAAGAGAACCTTGGCCATCAACAATTTTGGAGGATTACTGGCTCTGACTTAACTCATCTCTCAGGGACCCAACTAACTCCTATTTCATAGTAACACCTCTGGAGGAAAGATTACCCATTCCCTTAAGCAGTTGTTACTTGGCACAGACGTTATTAGGAGTGTATATTTTAATGAAAACCCAAGGCCAACTAGTTTTTGTGGAGACATTTCAAATGTTTTCTGTAGAGCTACACTTATACACATGAAGACTTTACTTGGAAAACTATCTTGGGCTGCTGAAATAATCCCTACAGATTTATCTTTCTATTCTGTCTCTGTTTGTATAATACTGATGAATCATAGAATATCAACTCTAGAAGGACCTTGGAGTAGTGATGTGTCCAGTAGTTTTTGGACTGTGATGTCTCAGGGGATACTTTGGTGGGGTGGAGAGCCAGGTGGGTGCTGAGACCTTATCCCTACTCTAACCAGAGCAGCTGTAATTTCATCTTTATATGTTGGAGTTTCATGTAGGATTTTATTTCACTGAATTTTTAAACAGCTTTATTGAAGTATAATTGCACATATTATTTAAGTGTAGAATTTGTTAGATTTTGACAAATCTGTACATCTGCGAACATATCACCATAATAAAGCTAATAGACACATCACCCCAAAAGTTTCATCATACCTCTTTGTAATTCCACCCTCCTGCTCCTCCTTGCCCTTCCTCCACTCCCAGGCAATCATCAGTCTGCTTTCTTTCCTTATAGGTTAGTTTCTAGAATTTAGCTACTTTCAAGAATTTCATATAAATGAAATCCTACTGTGTGTGTGTTTATCTGGTGGTGCTGTGATTAAGGCATTGGGCTACTAACCATAGGAAGAAAATGAGGCAATCTACATCTGTAAAGATTTGCAGCCTTGGAAACCCAGTGGGGGTCACTAAGAGACCCCTATTGGGGAATTGACTTGATGGCAGTGGGTGGGTATTTATACATATTCTGATGTCTTTCACTCAGTATGGTTACTTGGAGATTTATCCATGTCCTGTGTATCAGTGTTCATTCCTTCTTATTGGTGTGTAGTACTTCACTGCATGGCTATACCACAATGTTTTAATACATTCACAAATTGATGGACATTTGTTTTACTTTCTTTCAGTTTTTGACTATTACGAATAAAACCGTTATGAACCTTCATTTAAAAGTCTTTGTATGTTGATGTATTTTCTCTTCTCTTGATTAAATACCTAGGATTAGAATGACTAGGTTATATGTTAGGTTTAATGTTCTGCTTTTTGGGAAAATGCCAAACTGTTTTCCAAAGTGTTTGTACTATTCTACATTAACATTAGCAGTGAACGAGCATTTCAGTTGCTCCAAATCCTTGCCAGCATTTGATATGGCCAGTCTTTTTGGTTTTAGACATTCTAATAGGGGGAGCTCTGGTAGCATAGTGGCTAAGACACTTGCCTGCTAACCAGACGGCTGGCGGTTCAAACCCACCAGCCACTCCTCGGAAGGAAGGTTGGGCAATCCTACTTCCGTAGTGATACTGCCTCGGAAACCCAAGGAGGGGTCGCTATGAGTCGGGGCCGATTTGACGGCACATAACAACAACAACAACAATAGGGGTATAGGAGCTCTGGTGGTGTAATGCCTAAAGCATTTGACTGCTAACAGAAGGCTAGTGGTTCAAACCCACCAGCCACTCCTCAGAAAGAAGGCTAGGCAATCGACTTCTGCCTCCGAAACCCAAGGAGGGGTGGCTATGACTCGGATCCCACTTGACGGCAGTGAGTTTGGTTTTTTGAGTCAATAGGGGTATATCTACTGTGTTTTATTTGAATTTCTCTAATGACTAATGATACTGAGCAGCTTCCACGTTGTAAATTGTCTCTTCAAGTCTTTTTGCCCATTTAAAATAATTGGGTTATTTATTTTCTTATGATTGAGTTTCGATTTTTTTAAAATATATTCTGGATACAGGTTTGCTTTTATCAGATACATGATTTACGAGGTGCCTCTGGGTAGAGTCAAACCTCCAACTTTACTAGTTCAACTGTGTTTTGTGAAGGAGCTCTGGTAGTGTAGTGCCTAAGGCACTTGACTGCTAACAAGAAGGGTGGCAGTTCAAACCCACCAGCCACTTTTCGGAAGGAAGACTGGGCAATCTACTTCTGTAGTGATACTGCCTCAGAAACCCAAGGAGGGGTTGCTATGAGTAGGACCCAACTGAATGGCTGTGAGGTGTTTTTTTTTTTTATGATTTGCAAATGTTTTCTCCCAGTCTGTGGCTTGCCTTTTCATTCTCTTAATAAACCCATTAACATTGAATTGATTCGGATTTATGGCGACCCCCATTGGGTTTCCAAGGCAATAAATCTTTACAGGAGTAGATTGCCCCATCTTCCTTCCACAGTGCAGCTGGTGGGTTTGAGCTGCCAACCTTCTGGTTAGAAGTCAAGTGTCTTAGGCACTGCACCACCAGAACTCCTTATATCTTAATAGTGCCTTTCAAAAAGCTGAAGTTCTTAATTTTGATGAAGTACAATTTATTGATATTTTCTTTTATGGATTGTGCCTTTTGTGTTGTATATGAGAAAACTTTTTGCCAAGATCAGTAAAGTGATTCTTCCTTGTCTAGTAGAAGCTCCAAATGGCCAGTGATAGTTTCTTCTTCCAATGTAATGGAAACATAACTGCCTCCCCTGGCAGAAGCATCCTTTTCTTGGGTGCTAGGATTCCCATGCCCACCAAGCCTAAGTTAGTGGGAATGAGGAAAAAAAAAATATTCCAATAGGTTACTTGATATAATAGTGAGAGGGGCCACTCCTGTCTCACTTCCTTGTTTCCTAAAGCCCATATGTGTATATGTGTGTGTGTATAATTTGGCACAGGTCTGGGAACTGTACATTTTGCTCATAGTTTAAGACATATACAGCATCCTGTTGCACAAAGTCTTAATCCCACAGGTTACTACTAGCTTTTTAATTGAAACTCTTGAAAGCCATTTCATTGTTCTATCAAACCAACTTTTTGGGGGTATTGGAGCATGTAATAATACTACTAAATTCACGAACATGGACTCATCGCTGCATATTTATTTATTTATTTATTCATTTTTGCAGTAAAATGTGACCCACGTGTGGAGGCAGTGTTGTGTGGGAAATCATGGTAATGGACAAGGTGTTCTTTAAGTTCATAAGTGGTCATTTTGGCAAAAGCATAGTGGGCAAAGAAAGCAAATCTATACTTTGAAGGCTGTGGCTTTCATGATAGAAGAGATCCAATGCAATTGATCTGCCACTATGGGTCAGCTAGGACCCCTGGGGGATGTTAGGCAGAGATCAGTGCTGGTGCCGTCAGCAATGCCAGTAGCCTGATTAACTTTGGTGAGGGGAAGCCCATGCTGATGAGCCCATGTATAGCCTCCATCCCTGCCATTATGGCCACATTGAACAGTGAAGACAGGTCTGAGTCCAGGTCTCTCTGCTCATAATAATGATAACATGGACATGGATTTGAGAAGGGCTTTGCTTGTTTCAAGCTCTGGTGGTACAGTGGGTAAGGCATTTGGCTGTTAACCAGAAAGTCAGTGGTTCAAACCCACCAGCTGCTCCACAGGAGGAAGATGAAGCAACATCCTTTACAACCTTGGAAACCCTACAGAGGTCACTATGAATTAGAATCTACTTGATGACAGTGGGTTTGGTTTTTAGTTTGATTTCTTCATTGCTGTCAGTTTGCTGTACTGTGGTGACATGTATGTTGCTGTGATACTGGAAGTTATGGCACAAATATTTCAAATACCAGCAGAGCCAGCCTTGGTGGACAGGTTTCAGTGGAGTTTCCAGACTAAGGAAGAGTTGAAAAAAAGGCCTTTCTACTTCTGAAAATTAGCCAGTGAGAAATTCTACGGATCATAACAGAATGTTGTTCGATTAGCTTGCTTTGGACATATCAAGAAGACTCAATCACTGGAGGAAGACATCTTGTTTGGAGAAGAGGAGGGCCAGCAAGTGCAAGGGAAACCCTTGGTGAGATGAACTGGCACAATAGCTACAACAATAGATTAAAAAATGCTGGTGATTGTGAGGATGATGAAGGACTGGGCAATGTTTTATTCTTTTATATATAGTCTGCCATAATTTGGAGCTGACTTGATGGCAGATATCTATCTATCTGTCTATTTATCTAGCACTTGTTTAATGAGGAGTTTAAACTTTGTCCCAAGGACAATGGAGAGGTATGGAAAGTTTATAGATTAGGGATCAATGTGATCTACCCATCCTAGTACATTTTTCCTGGGTTAGGCCCAAGACTGGCCCAAGGAGAGAGATTCTATTGATTGATGAACATTGTTTTCAGGACAAATTGCTGTGTCTATTTCCTATCCCCTCCCTTTATATCTTTTAGAACAGTACATATCTATTATATAAACCAAATATAAGGGCTATACATTTTGTTTCATTATATTCTGGCACCAAGTCATGTCCTATTTCTGGTCTTTCTAAATCCATTCTAATCTAATCTGGATCTCAAATGGCCCTGGACAGACCCTCACTGGCACACTTCTTTATTCCTTGCCTTGGAAAGTGTTTTGTGTAGCTTTATTCTGATATTCAAATTAGCTAGTAAATCTCTACCTCATTTTACTTACATTGGATTGTTGTTTGTTGCTGTTGAGTTGATTCTGACTCATGGTGACCCATGAGTTACAGAGTAGAGCTGCTCCATATAGTTTTGTTGACTGTAATCTTAGTGGAAGAAGGTCGCCAGGCCTTTTCTTTTGTGGTACCAATGGGTGGGTTCAAACCACTAACCTTTAGATGAGAAGTCAAGTGCAAACCCTTTGTGACCCCTAGGAACCTTATTGTGACACCTAAGAATCCCTTTATTCCAAACCTGTGTCACATACCTGTCTAAGATCTTTTGCTTATTTGAATGGAATGGCAACTTGTGGAAAGACCAGACCACACTAGATAAAGGCAGCAGGAGGTCACCCCTACCTCCACTGAGTTAAGCACAATATATGGCAATATCTGATTGACACAATAATTAGCAATATACACAAAGAAACATACATACACAAACAGGAAATATTATTCAGTTAATGTACAACAATAGGACGTCTTTGGAGTAGAAAGCATCATATCAGATTCTGTGGTGAAGCACAAGAGAAAAAAGAAAGACAAATATTGCCTCCATGTGTTGTTTGGCTGTTTCTTATTTGTTCCTAATCTTCTCAATTAAGCCATAAGCCACTTGGGGTGAGAGAATCATCTCTCACGCTTCTTTAATATCCTCCACTGTTATATACTAGTTTTATGCCTATCTCCACACTAAGTGATAAGCAAATGCTTATCCAATTGAGGGAGTAAATATTAGTTATTATTATAAGTGAGATTTTTAAATACTCTTCCTCAAGTCCACCCATTTATACAAGTTCTAGAACCTATATAAATCCTTGGATAGGTAGGGCCTTAGATTAGATAAGGAGGCCAGTTGGTGTTGATGAGAATCCCAAGTATAAGTAGCATCATTGCATGATGAAGAATTATGGGGTTATTATGTTGGATTCCTTGCAGCACTGTGTGCAAATTGGTTTTGGTCTTTATTCTTATAATTACAAAGATAATGATATTCTCAGATGAGCCTTGAAATTCTTCCCAAATCCCATAAAATATTACTATAAGGAACTCAGCAAAAAGTAGAATCATATTTTTTTTGAGAGGCTAAGAACTCAAGTTTGTGTTTTGATTTTAAGACCACGTGAAGTAGACTTCCAGTTCCACAGAAGATGGAGTAGGCATACTTCTCTATATCCCTTCCACAATGTACAATTAAAAACACTGGACATCAAATATAAAACAAACATAAGAAGATTTTGAAAGATTGATAGAAGAAGGCTAGCGACCTCTGGATCCAAGGAATAATATACCAGTGGGTTCCCTGGGTTTTCTTTTTGCCTCCTATGTCTTGTTCTGGGTGTTGGAGAAGCCACCAATGGATACACACAGATAAACCTGCTCTCTATGGCCAAAAGAGCAAAAAAAGAGCAGCTTAGCAAAACAAGAAACTCTTGGATAATAATTGCCCTGTTCCAATCAAACAATATGGAAAAAACTATGACCCACAACCCTACCCACACTAACAAAGTTGAGTGGAGAGCTTAGACTCCCACCCTTGTCTGGCTATAATAGACATGCTTCACGGGGGTGGGGTCAGAGAAGGCCTAGTTGAAATTCAAGACTTTCACCATTTCCCAGTGGTAATAAAGAGTATTCACTCCAGGAGTGTCAACACAGGCCACCTGGGGATCCTGGACTTTCATTCCCATCCAGCAATAGAGAGACATCCCTCTCCTTCCCTGTTGTGGGGGGCAAGTGGGAAGCTGGCTGGGACTTCCACCAGCACCCAGGCATAATAAGTTCTCTCCATGTCTCCACTTCCTCTGATGTCAGTGGAGGCCATGTGAGGAACAATAATAAGATACCCCACCCCTTCCTAGTCAAGGTGGTATCAGCAGAGGTCTAAGAGGGAGCCTGAACTTCCAGCCCTATACAACAGTAATGTAAGGAGTCCCTTCCTACCAGTTATCAAAGAGGCAGAGTAGGGAACCTAGACTTCTACCTTGACGTGACAGTAATAAGGTAATTCTTCCCTTTCCCACCACGCTATGTCAGAGGAGGCCCACTGAAACAGTTGATTTAACTGAGATTCCGAGTATCATAACACTGTAATGCGGAGCTGCCGAGACACCAGGACACAGAGTTGTTTCAGAGAAGCAGTTTATTAGCACTCCCCGGCGAGGTTCTCCTGCCCTAGCCTCAAGGCCAGAGAAGTCGCACCCCCGGGCAGGGGGGATAGATTCTTATAGACGCAGAGAGGACCTAATTGGGAACACTAAGGAAATGACAGGGTCCAATTAGCTGTTGGCATGGGTCTGCATCTAATTAGCATGAGGGGACTTCACAGGAGGAAGTTTGTCATCACGTGGAACTTTCCAACCTGGGCAGGTTCTGTCACCTCCGCTGTCTTGTCAGACTGTCTCGTCAGGGCCTGACACCTGCAGGAAGCTGCCAACTGAAATATTGGTGGCTTGGGTTTACTTCGGCCTAACATTCCAACCTCTTTTAATGGATAAAGGGTGACGTGATCCCCTTAGCTTCTTCCTGCTGAATGGGGTCGGAGAGGGGGAGAGGGGTTTCATAGGTTGGAGCCTGAAAAGCCGGGGTTGTCAATTGGCAACTTGATGTAAGGACGTAGGAGAAGTTGATTCACCGCGACCCAAGATATTTCTTCGAGTCAGCTTCGGAAAAACTTGAGGAGGCAAGGGGCAAAGAGAAAAAGGAGTTATTAGTACAAGCGGTCCGATAAAGAGTAACAGCCAGGCAGTGGCGATTGGAACCATCCAAACAGTGAAGTTTCTGCGTTGCGTCGGTTGCGTAGTTCCTCTTTTAGTCAAGTTAATGTGTTAATATTCTGTTCCACTAGTCCAGATTCATTGATATAATAACAACATTCTTCTCCCAGGAAGATACAAGTTCCACCTTCCGCTGCAGTTAGGAGGTCTAGGGCTCTCCAGTTCTGCAAAGATACTTAGGCTAAAGAGGTTCGTTGTCACTGGAGGGAGGCTAAGGAGTCTGCAGTGGTTTCCAGTGCAATTTCAAGGCGGACTTGGAAGTCTTGAGCCGATATTATGCTGTGGCTCAAGGCTCTGCCTGCCATTCCTGCTGCTGCAACGGCAGAGGCTAGGCTAATACCTATCTTGACGGGTATGAAGGCAGCCCTTTTGATTCTAGTCTCTTGTAATAGTCGGGAGACTTCGGATTTTTCATATAGGGTAAGTTGGGGTATTATGGTTACTGTGAAGCAGGGACCTGGAGTGGTGGAATTTAAACATTTGGTTAAAGTTCCATTACACCAAAAGAAAGTGTCAGGTGGTGCAGAGGTGATGGAAATATTCTGTGGTGTTTGGTTAAAGGTTTTAAGTGCCCAAAGGGGTACATGCGGTAGAGGGGTGGTGCAGGAAGGGTTGAGGGTGGGAGTAGATAGTGTTAGAGTTAAATTGAAAGGTACAGCTGCAAGTAAGGGTCGCTTGAGTGGAGCACAAAGGAAGCAATGTGAAACATTGGGTCCAGTCTGAGTATAATTGAGGAGAGATAGGGAATGTTGGATGATGTGTATCCAGGAAGGTGTCAGAGAGGTCCGGACCTGTATCGGGTCAAGAACTGTTTGGGTATCTCTTTGGATCTGTTTCTGTAGGTTATGTTCTTCTTGGGAAATGTAAGTGAGAACTCATGTACGGTTGTGGGGGGTGTGGATTGTTCATTCTATTTTGATGTTCCTGCGGGTAAGGTGGCAAAGCCATTGTAATATAGTTTTCATAGTGGCTAAAGCACTTGACTGCTAACCAGAAGGCTGGTGGTTCAAACCCACCAGCCACTCCCCGGAAGGTAGATGGGGCAATCTACTTCTGTAATGACACTGCCTCGGAAACCCAAGGAAGGGTCGCTATGAGTCGGGTCCGACTTGACGGCACATAACAACAACATAACTCCGTCTGCCCACCTGCTGTTCTTGGGATCACTGATGCAGAAGTGTAATCTCATGGTTTTAGTGAAAAATGTTCCAGAGTAATCTCCGGAACTATGTATTCTGCATGACCAATAAGAACATCCACCATAGGTTGAGGAGCTTTGGTTACATTTGGGATTGGATTGGTCATATGTAAAACAGAGATAGGGGAAATTACTGGGGAACACTGATTTTGGGGAAATGGGTATTTCTAGTTCTGTCATATTTGTTGGTGGGTAGTCTGCCTGGCCAATACATTGTGGGGAGTTTTGTCCCTCCCAGACTATAAATCTCCAGACATGGTTGGGTGGGAGTTCAGTATTGAGATTGGATGTGGGTTCAGTATTAGTGAGGGTCAGGAGGACAAGGGGTCCAATTAAGATGGAGCTTAGTTGGACCTAGCATTTGGCATGTATAGGAATCATGATTTGTCTGGGCCCTTTTGATACGGGAGAGGTGGTGCCATGAGGGGTCACCCAGGAGTTTTACCGCTGTGGGGGTGATTAAGATGATAGTTTGTGGTCCAGTCCAGTGAGGTTTCAATGGCTCTGGGTGTAAAGTTTTCAGAAGCACTGCATCTCCAGGTTGTAGGTGACTTGCTGTTGGTGGTCCTGGAGGATCAGTCCCTAAGGGTTGTGGTAGATACCTGTCTGCGTGTTCTCACAGTAGTTGCCTAAGGAGAGAAAGGTACAGGAGATAGGAAGCTAGGGGAGGAGGTTGCGTGGGTAAATTATGGTTTAGGAGGAAAGGTCAGCCGTACATTAGTTCAAAAGGGCTGAGAAAGGTTGGTGCTTTGGGAGTTGCTCTTATGTGTGCTAAGGCAAATGAAAGGAGGTCTATCCAAGATTTATTGATCTCTAAGGAGAGTTTGGTATGGTGAGTGTTGATAAGGCCATTGGCTCTTTCGACTTTACCTGATGATTGAGGTCGGTAGGGGATACGGAGTGCCAGTGGACCCCTAGGGATGAGGAGACTTGTTGGGTAATCTGTGAAACAAAAGCTGGCCTGTTGTCTGATTGTATGGAGGATGGTAGTCCAAACTGAGGGACAATGTGAGTTATTAAGATATTGGCTGCTGTAGCGGCAGTTTCATTTTTTGTGGGGAAGGCTTCCAGCCACCTGGTTAGAGTGTCTATAAGTGTGAAAAGGTATTTGAAAGACTTGTGAGACGGCATATGAGTGAAATTGATTTGCCAATCTTGACCAGGTAGGTGTCCTCTCATCTGATGAGTAAGAAAGTTTGGTTTAAGGTTTCCCTGGGGATTTGTGGATATGCAGACACGCAGGTGGAACAGACAGATTCAATGGAGGTGTTAAGTAAAGGCGATATAAAAAGAGGTTGCAGGAAATGTTTCAGGGCTTTGGTTCCTATGTGGAGGGAATCATGAATCATACGAACAAGGGACTCTGCTTGGGAGTCAGGAAGGATGAGTCTGTTATGAAGGAAGAGCCATCCTTCAGGGGAGCTAGTCCCTCCTTTCTTCGTTCAGTGTGTCCATTCTTCAGGGGTGTACTGTGGATGGATGGAGGGGAGTGAGAGAAACAGGATGGGGGTTGGTGGGTTTGGGGAGTCTCTGGTAAGGTTTCGGGCTGTAGAATCTGCTTTGTTGTTGCCTTGGGTGACTAAGGAATTGTCAGTTTGGTGTCCTTTACAATGTATGATAGCTTCTTTGGACAGTAGTTGGAGGGCATTTAGGAGTTGGAGAATGAGTTTGGCGTTAATTATGGGGGAACCTTTGGCTGTTAGAAACCCTCATTGTTCCCATATAGGGCCGTGACAGTGTGCTATAAGGAATGCATACTTGGAATCCATGTAAATGTTAGCTGCCTGTCCCTTTGCTAAGTGTAAGTCCCTGGTGAGGGCGACTAGTTCGGCTTTCTGAGATGAGGTGCCTTCAGGGAGAGTGTGGGCTTCTACAATGTCATTCAGGGTGACAACGGCATATGCTGCCCTACATCGCCCATGGGAGTCTACAGCCAAGCTGCCATCAACAAAGAAGGTGATATCTGGGTGAGTTAAGGGCTGGTCAGATAAGGAGTTAGGAGAAGTAGGTAAGGTGTCTAGAATTTCTGTGCAAGAGTGGGAGTGTGGTGGGTCATGGACTGGTAGCAGTATGGCTGGGTTGAGGGGTGCAGACTGGGCCAAATGAACATCGGGATTCTCAATAAAGATAAGGTGGAAGAGTTGGAGGCGAGATGGGGATAGGAGGGAAATGGAATGGTGGGACAAAAGGTCTTTTATTCTGTGTGAGGAAAATACATGATGAGGGTGGTGGAGGGTTAGTTTGAATGCTTCCTGTGTAAGAATTGCCACTGCTGCTAGTGCTCTTAAGCAGGGTTGCCATCCTCATATTGTGGGATCTAGACGTTTGGATAGGTAGGCTACTGGGGAGGGGAAGGGATCGTGAGGTTGGGTAAGAACTCCCAGAGCCATTCCTTGGCGCTCGTGGGTGAATAAAGAAAAAGGTTTGGTAGGATTGGGGAGATGAAGAGGTGGAGATTGTAAAAGGTGATTTTTCAGTGTGGTGAAGGTAGCCTTAATGAGTTGTGGTGATTGAAGAGGACCAATGGGTGTGTCCTTGGCTGCATCATAGAGGAGCTTAGCCAGAAAGGAAAAGTTAGGGATCCAATGTCAAAAGAACCCAACTAGTCTGAGGAATGATAGGATTTGGTTGGCGGAGGTAGGGGGTAGTAGGTTTCGTATTACTTGCTTTCTATTCAGGGTGAATTCCCTGGTGGTGGGTGTGAGCCTGAGGCCAAGTTAAATAACAGAGGGAGTGGATAACTGGACTTTAGAGGGTGAAACCTGGTACCCCTTTTTTGCTAGGAAGTTTAAAAGAGTGGCATTCATAATCTTTGAATGTTTTAAGGAGGGGCTACATAGGAGAAGGTCATTGACATATAGTAAGAGAATGGATGGGGAGAGGTTGCAGTCTAGTAGGTCTCTAGCCAGTGCCTGTCTGAAGTGAGTTGGACTATCCCTGAATCCTTGTGGGAGGACTGTCCATGTGAGCTGGGAGGAGGTGTGAGTATCGGGATCTTCCCAAGTGAAGGCAAAAAGGTTGTAACTCTTGGGGTCTAGGGGGATTGTGAAAAAGGCATCCTTGAGATCTAAAACTGAAAAATGAGTGGTAGTAGGGGGAATATTGGAGAGTAAGGTATAAGGGTTAGGGACAATGGGATGCAGTGGAACTATGGCATTGTTAATAAGATGAAGGTCTTTGACTAGTTGGTAGGACCTGTTAGGTTTCTTTACTGATAAAATAGGGGTATTGCATGGGGATTGGGTGGGGATTAAGAGTCCTTTAGATACGAAGTGCTGTATAAGAGGTTTCAGGCCGAGTCGGTGCATGCGAGAGATGGGAAATTGGGGTTTGGATGGAAACTGTGTGGGATCCTTTAAATGTACCATAACAGGGGGGTGATGAGAGGCGATGGATGGGGAAGAGGTATCCCATATGCATGGATCAACAAGGTTATGGGACATGGGGAAAGCTGGTGCTTGCAGGGAGGTAGCAGTTAGTGACAGCAGGAGATAGGCAGAGTGATCCTGAGCCCAAGTTAGAGTGGTTTTAATTTTTGCAAGGAAATCTCATCCCAAAAGGGGGGTAGGGCATGTTGGTATAATGAGAAATGAGTGTGAGAGAATTTTGTTGTCTATTAAACAGGTGATGGGGTCTGTCATGGGGGTGTTTGAGGGTTGCCCGTTAATTCCCATAACAGAGACTGAGGAAGGGAAACATGGTCCCAAGAAGGAGGGGAGTACAGAATAGGTAGTCCCTGTATCAATCAAAAAGGAGATTAACTTACCTGCTACCTTGATAGTGACTCTGGGCTCAGTGAGAGTGATCGAGGTTGTTGAGTCCAGGCTCCTTCAGTCGTCAGTGGCCAGGCCCAAGATTGTCGACAGTGGGTTAGTGGACGGGGAGGATGGCCCTCTGTGCTTTGACACAGAGGGACAGTCACTCTTCCAATGTCCATTTAAACCACATGCTGGACATGGGCCGGGGGGCGGTCGGGATCCAGTTGGTCGGGGCTGAGGGCAAGATTTGGCCCAGTGCCCTTCCTTACCGCACTTGAAGCAGGATCGAGGAGCCGCCGAGGAAGGAGGTCTTCTGTCACTATGTGCTGGCCTCAGGGCGACTAGCAAGACATTGGCCTGCAAGGTGGCCTTCTGGCAGGTCCTGGCTTCCCTATCTGCCTCCGCTTTTTCCTCTCAGGTGTTAAAGACTTTAAAGGCCATATTTACTAAGTCTCTGATGGGAGTTTGGGGTCCCTCTTCAGCCCTCTTTAGTTTCTTTCTAATGTCAGGAGCTGATTGGGTTATGAAATGAGTGGCTAGGACTGTGGCTCCAGCCAGAGAGGAGGGGTCTAGACGGGTAAATTGAGTAAGGGCTTTGGTTAATCAGTTCAGGAAGGTGGCTGGGTTCTCATCTGGAAGTTCGATAATCTCCCGGAGCTTGTTAAAATTAACTGCTTTATGAGATACAACTTGTAGACTTGCCAGGAGGCATTGGAGCATTTTATCTCTGCGGGATCTCCCGGTCCGTCTGGACTGGGTATCAGGCTGGCACTCCTAGTCTGGATTTTGTGCCAGAACACTGCTCCAACAGGCATGGTGTTATCTGTCAGGTGGGTTTGGTCAGCATGTTCTTGGGCTGCACTAAGGATTCTATCTTTTTCATCTGGGAGGAGGGTAGAGGAGAGGATGACATATATGTCATGCCAAGTTAAATCATAGGTCTGAGAGAGGTATCGGAACTCTTTGATGTAAGTGGTAGGGTCATTTGAAAAAGAGCCTAAGTGTTTTTCAATTTGGGATAAATCGGCCAGGGAGAAGGGGGTGTGGACATGTACAATTCCTTCAGACCCAGCAACTTTGCGCAAGGGGCAAGAAGTTGCTGGGAATGAGTGTGGTGGCTCACGGGAGAGGAAAAAGTGGGAGAGGTAGAGGAAGAGATGGTGTCTGGGGAGGTTGAAGGTGAGATGGGAGGATAAGGAGTTGTAGGGGTAAGGGGAAGGGAGGATGGTGCTACCTGGGGGAGAGGGGGTTGTGCTGCAGCATAAGGAGGGGATTTGTGGGGTGGGGAAAAGTTTCCCAGTGGGTCAGAAAAGGAGGAAGAGGAGATTGTTGGATTGGTTTTAGAGGGGGAGGGAGGCATGGGTTTGCGAGGTTTGGGGTTTTCGTGGGCAAGGAGGATTTGGGTGGTATTACATCTCGTATATAATGAGGGTCAGGAGCGCAAACAAAAGAAGGCTTGGACATAGGGGATTTCCAGCCATTTGCCTGTGCGGTGGCAAAAATTGTCTAAGTCTGTAAGGATAATAAAGTCAAAAGTCCCATGCTCTGGCCAGCGAGAGCCATTGTCCAGTGTGTACTGGGGCCATGCTGTGGTGGAGTAAAAGATGAGGTGTTTGGGATGGATGTCCTGGTCTAGTAACAAGGTCTTAAGGTTTGTTAATAAACACCCCAGAGGGGCTGTTGGATCAATTTTGGAGTTTTGATTACCCATTGGTTCTGAGTTCTTTGGATAGGGTTCCTGGAACCCTATGCCAGTGGGACTGTTTTACGTAGGTGGACGTCTCTGCCTGATATTAGACAGTCGAACAAGGAATGACCCTCCGAGGAATGATCCTCAAGGAAGATAGGATGTCAGGCGTCCCTGAGCAACCAAACTCCCGGACTGTGAGGCGTTTTTGATGTGGTACCATGATTTTTCCCTGTGCCAGTGATGCAGAAAACTCCGGTGCAGAACTCAGACCTTTGGGCAAGTCAATTCCCCAAAAATAATCACACTGGAGACATGTCCTGAGGACCAGTCAGATGCCCGGTTGTCCGCTCTCCTCTTGGGGATTTAAGTGAGTCTTTGGCTAAGGTGTCTCTGTATAAACCCTGGAGTGGAGGGCAGAGCCATACCATTGTGCCTATCCAACTTCACACGGAAATCAACTGAGGGCCCACTCAAACTCCACGACCTAGATCTTGGAGCATCACAGAAACATTCACACAACCTCTCAGTCAGACACAGACAGATTACAACAGAACCAATTCAAACCATCTGGTAGTAGGCACTGGTTCATCGCCCAGAGCCAAAAAATTAAAATGGCCCACAGGATGGAGGACAACAGAATACAAAATGTATGTCTTCCGGTGGGCATTGAGTAAAGGGTAAGATGTGACTTACCGGTGGTGGATGCAGGGGGCCGGAATTCCCTGGTCCGGAGGGAAGAGGGAGAAGGGGAATAAGAATTCCCTTAAGTTCTACTCCTCTTTCTGGGTTTTGGCACCAAATGTAATGTAGAGCTGCCGAGACACCAGGACACGGAGTTGTTTCAGAGAAGCAGTTTATTAGCACTCCCGGGTGATGTTCTTGTGCCCTAGCATCAAGGCCAGAGAAGGTGCATCCCCCAGCAGAGGGGATAGATTGTTATAGACACAGAGAGGACCTAACTGGGGACACTAAGGAAATGAGGGTCCAATTAGCTGTTGGCATGGGTCTGCACCTAATTAGCATGAGGGGGCTTCACAGGAGGAAGTTTGTCATCACGTGGGACTTTCCAGCCTGGGCAGGTTCTGTCACCTTGGCTGTCTTATCAGACTGTCTCATCAGGGCCTGACACCTGGAGTAAGCTGCCAACTGAAATGTTGGTGGCTTGGGTTTACTTCGGCCTAACAAACACAATACCCAAAATGTTCAGGATACAATTGAAAATTACTTGTTGTCCAAAGAGCCAGAAAAATCTCAACTTGAATGAGAAAATACAATCAGCGGATGCCAACACCAATGACACAGATAATGGAATTATCTGCAAGCATTTTATTTTATTTTTTGAATTTTTTATTTTTATTTTATTTTATTTTGATTTGGGTGAAGATTTACAGAGCAAATTCACTTTCCATACAGCAGTTCACATATACATTGTTGCATGTCATTGACCACAGTTTACCACAATGCAACAGCTCCCCTCCCACTTCCTCCCCATAGTTACCTCTTCCCAGTGTCCATCCCTCCATACTCTC
>NW_006921676.1:4753947-4756551 GCF_000298275.1 Orycteropus afer afer | reverse complement strand
TCCACGCAAATTCTTCTGCTAGTTGGGGTTTAGTCCACTTCTGTATCCTTCCCTTCAAGGCTCAGGGGTCCAAGATTATCTTCTGTGTCTGTGTTAATTTGTTTCCCTTTTCTTTGTTGAAGAGGGTCTGTGCAGTCCTTCTGTCTAGTCCACCATCTTGCTGGAACCTCTGCAAGGATTTTAAAGCAATCATCATAAAGATGCTTCAACAAGCAATTACAAATATAAAACTTGAAACAAATTAAAATGGAAGATCTCAGCAAAGAAACAGAAAATCTTAGCAAAGAAATAAAACAGTATGAATGTGGGCACTATGCCATCACAGGTCAAATAAAAATCCAAACTCTACTGCTCTCTGAAATGACAAGAAGTGTTAGAAGAACAAGTTTAATTCTCTTCTCAAATGTCTGCACTGACTTTTTTATCTGACTTGGTTCTCATGTAGGTGGCTGTATCTGGAGTCTGTGGGTGATCCTCAAAGGGTCACCAAAACCAAAAAACCAAACTCACTGCTGCCAAGTCATTTCTGACTCACAGCGACCCCTGCTTGGGTTTCCGAGGTGGTAGCTCTACAGAAGTAGATTGCCCAATCTTCCTTCTAAGGAGTGGCTGGTGGGTTTGAACTGCACCCTTCTGGTTAGTCACTAGATTAGAACTGGATTTCCCAACCTGTGTGCCATGCATGAATCAGATGTGTTTGAGACATGCATTTGTTCAGTTCATGGTATCTGTATGGGGACTGGGGTGGCTGAAGCCACTTGGGTTGTCATTTCTGGCCCCCAACAGCTTCAGATCTTTGGAAGCCACCTAGAGAGGAGAAGGGCCTGACTGCATGTTCCAGCAGGAAGTAAGACAATTAGCATTTTAGTGTATCATTTTAATCCCTTTGTTTATTTTTGAGTTATTTCTTAGTGCTTGCTCCAGGAATGATAACATGCATTTTAACTCATCACAGCCTATATTAGATTGACTCTAACTTAATCCCAGTGAAATACAGAAACTTTGCTTCACTACAACTCTCTCTATTCCCTTTTCCCTCTATTTGCTGTTCTTGCCTTATATACTACATCAATATTTGTTTTAAATACTGTGTTGTACTTACTGATTTATACAATCTTCTGTCTTATAAATAAGCAAAGAGAAGAAAAGATAAACTATTATGTATACATTATTTTATATTTACCCATAAATTTACCATTTTTAATGTTCTTCATTTCTTTCTGTGGATTTAAGTTACTATGGCAAATCTGAAACTAGAGTGAGACAGGCAAGATGTACAAGGTACAACATTTAAAGAGACATTTACTCAGGCTGATGAAAGTGAGCATTGCACTTACATGAGCCTAAGAGTGACCGACACCTTCAGCTCTGCACCCTGCATACTTTGCTCATCTTACTCTAGCTGGAAAATGTTCTGCCTAAAGGATTTCCTTAATTCAAATTAATTTCCTTAATTCAAAAATGGTTGCAGCAGTATATTGACAGAGACCATCTAAAGAATAGATTTGATGTATTGAATACCAATGACCAAAAACCAGAAAAATTGTGGGATGACATCAAAAGCATCATCCATGAAGAAAGCAAGAGGTCACTGAAAAGACAATGAAAGAAGAGTAGACCAAAATGGACACAGAAGAGACTCTGAAACTTGCCCTTGAGCAGAGAGTAGCTAAAGCAAATGGAAGAAATGACATGACAAAAGAATTGAACTGAACATTTCAAAGAGCAGCTTGAGAAGACAAAGCCAATTCCTATAATGAAATGTGCAAAGACCTGGAGTTAGAAAACCAAAAGGGAAGAATATGCTTGGCATTTCTCAAGCTGAAAGAAATGAGGAAAAAATTTAAGCCTCAAGTTGCAATATTGAAAGATTCTAAGGGCAAAATATTGAATGATGCAGGAAACATCAAAAGAAGATGGAAGGAATACACGGTCACTATACCAAAAAGAACTGGTTGATCTTCATCCATTTCAGGAAGTGACATATGATCTAGAACCAATGGTACTGAAAGAGGAAGTCGAAGCTGCAATAAAGGAATTAGCGAAGAACAAGGCTCTGGGAATTGACGGAATACCCATTGAGATATTTCAACAAATGGATGCCACACTGGAGGCACTCACTTGATTATGCCAAGATATTTGGAAGACAGCTAATTGCCCAACTGTCTGGAAGAGATCCATATTTGTACCCATTCCAAAGAAAGGTGATCCAATAGAATGTGGAAATTATCAAACAATATCATTAATATTACACTCAAGTAAGATCTTACTGAAAATAATTCAAAAACGGTTGCAGCAGTATACTGACAGAGAACTTTCAGAGGTGCAAGCTGGATTCAGAAGAGGACATGGAACAAGGGATATCATAGCTACTGTCAGATGAATCTTGGGTCAAGGCAAAGAATACCAGAAAGATGTTTACTTGTGTTTTATTGACTATGCAAATGCATTTGATTGTGTGGATAATGAAAAATTATGGATAACATTGAGAAGAATGGGAATTCCAAAACACTTGATTGTACTCATGAGGAACCTGTACCTTGACCAGGAGGCTGTTGTTCGAATGCAACAAGGGGACACTACATGGTTTAAAATCAAGAAGGG
>NW_006921676.1:4752583-4753237 GCF_000298275.1 Orycteropus afer afer | reverse complement strand
GACTTCGTCTCACCTATTTTGGTCATGTTGTAAGAAGGGACCATTCCCTGGAGAAGGATGTCATGCTTGGTAGGGTGGAGGGTCAACTAAAGAGGAGAAGGCCTTCGATGGATGGATTGACATGGTGGCTGCGACAATGGGCTAAAGTATAGCAAGGATTATAGAGCTGGTGCAGGGTTGGGCAGTGTTTTGTTCTGCTGTGTATGGGGTTGCTATGAGTTGGAAATGACTCAACGGCAACTAACAACAACAACAACAACAAAGGATTTCCTTTAGTATTTCTTATAAGGGAGATCTTCTAGCAAAGAATTCTCTCAGTTTTTGTTTATTTGGAGAATTTCTTTATTTTGTGTTCATTTTTTTTAAAGCCTAATTTGGTGGATATAGAATTATTGCTTGACAGTATTTTAAGTTTCAGCACTTTGAAGATATCATTTCACTGCCTTCTGGTATCCATTGTTTCTGATGAGAAGTCAGCCATTAATCATATTGTTGTTCCCCGTCACTGATGAGTTGTTTCTCTCTGTGTCTTTGTTGTTAAACAATTTGCCTATAATGAATCTAGGTGTGTATATCTTTGAATTATTCTCCTTAGGGTGAAAATGTCTTGTAATAATAGAACCTAAGTATAATTTGTCATTGCAGATATTTCAA
>NW_006921676.1:4734022-4750570 GCF_000298275.1 Orycteropus afer afer | reverse complement strand
ATTGATACAGTGGCTGCGATGATGGGCTCTAGTATAGCATGGATTGTGGGGCTGGCGCGGGATCGGGCAGTGTTTCGTTCAGCTGTGCATGGGGTCGCTATGAGTCGGAAACGACTCGACGGCACTTAACAACAACAACAACAACAACAACAATTGTCATATCCCTGCCTTCTCCCTACTCCTCAACCCTTCACCCTCAACTAGCCACATCTTGAGCACCCTGAACAAAAGATCCTAGGGTGGTGATAGGGCTATAAGACCTGGAGATGCAATTTATAATACCTGTCTATAGTTTCTCTAGAACCAATTGGACCAAGTGACTGGGGAAAAAGGGATTCTTTGGACTAAGGTAATCTGGAGAAAAACTAGTAGCAGAGTCTTTTGGAAGCTTCTCTCATGTTGTCTGGTTAGAAGGAACCTAGGCCTTCTCCTATGGAGAGGCTGTGGAGAAGAGAGGATACCTGGGGAATGGCACAGGCACCCATGTAGGGGTCAGCCGGTGTGCTACTCAAAGAGCTCTCTACCTATATATAGTAGGAGGGGTTGTCGATGTGCATGAGACTGTACTCACAGGAGATAAGGGGTCTGGTCTGATAACTCAAACTTGAGGTAAGAACTCAGCATTTATGATTTTAGTCCTTATATCTGGTAGCATAGTGCCTAAAGCATTTGATTGCTAACCAGAAGGCTGACAGTTCAAACCCACCAGCCATTCCTCAGAAGAAAGGTTGACAACCTACCTCCATAGTGATACTGCCTCAGAAACCCAAGCAGGGGTCACTATGAGTCGGATCCGAATGAACAGCAGTGAGTTTTTTTGAATATTGTCATAGCCCTTTTTTCTTTCTCTTGTCTGAAGTTTTTTTAGACTTTCTAAAAATATATTATTTTTATTTGAGCTTAACAAAAATGAATCTTAGAAATGTACATTATCTTTGCCTGTTGACTACCTCATTTTATTTTATAATGAATAAGGCTATACCTTCCTATAGGCATTGAAACATGTGAGCAGTCTTCAATTGAAAATAAAACATACAGACCATGGTCACAAGGGACATCAGGCTCAATTGGCACAACAAAGTGCACAAAATCATCATTCTACATCCTGCTTTGATGAGCAGCGACTAGGGTCTTAAATGTTTGCAAGGTGCCATCTAAGATACAAATATTGATTTTTCCTCATCTGGACCAAAGAAGAGTGAAGAAAATCAAAGATACATGGAAATAATTAGTTCAAAGGACTAGTGGACCATGGGAACCTCAGCCTATATGATCCTGTGACGAGGAGACTAGGCTTACTGGTTTGACAGAAACTGGTGAAACTCCTGAGACTATGGCACCTAGTCACCTTTTGGACCTGGAATTGAACTCACTCCCATTCCTTAACTCTCAGCCAAACAATAGACAGGTGAACAACCACACTAGGAAGATGTATTCCTTAAAACAATCCACCATGGGAGATCAGAAGGGCAGTATTTATGCAGGGAGAAAGCTCAGGAGGCAGGAATGCCTAGGTAAGCAGGACACTAGGAAAAGGCAACCACCACAGGGAGGAGGTGGGAAGAGAGCTGTTACATTGTCGGGATTGCAATCAATTTCATGAAACAAAATGCATAGAACTTTTGATGGAAAACTAATCTCTGTAAAATTTCAACCAAATTACAATAATATTTTTTTAAAAAAGAAAACACACAGATTATAGGCATATGCCAACTGATAGAAGAGAATAACAGTTTCCAAAGGAAAACCTCAATTTAAAAACATGGAACTAAAAACAAAGATAAGATAGATTCTCAGGTGCTGTCCAGACAATTTAAAACAAATATAAGAAAGCTTGATTTGATTTTTAAATACTGAACCTCAATGCCCCAATTATAGTTAAAAGTAATGTTTTTTATTTGCTTGTTTTTTAGTTCAATCTTTTATTGCCAAGATAATAGATTGACTAGATAAATATTAACAATGGTGAGTGAGTTATAAGATTTAATTAAAATAAGCTTGTATAGTGTAATACTACCTGCTTGATTTTGGAGGTGGGGTGATTTAATTGTCATAGTTCTTTGTCCCTGTTGTTGTGGTTCCAAGGAAGCACTGAAACTGGCCTTTCTCTGCCACATCAATATTTAATATGCACCATGGACCCTGAGGCAGAATAGTAAACCAGATCTCTTTTCCTGACCTGTGAATGGCCATGATTCTCTCCTTTGAACAAGACTATGGCAAGGCTGTTATGGTTTGTTACTTTGTAGATTATTTGGCTAAAACAGGATACAGTTGACAAACAGTAGCTGCCCAATTCAAGGCCAGCAATGGCGTTCTTACTCTCAGGAGTGGAAGGGCTGGGGAAGATTTAATTTTGGTTTCACACATCACTTGAGATATGGGATCAAAAGAATCTTGAAATGTGAGATATCTGGGGCATAATCATACCTTTCCACTTAGAGACATCTGAGAGATCATGATTACAAACGCTTCTAGCAAAGCACTGACAGTGTTTTTAATTTAAAAAAATTCATGTATCTGAGAGCATCTACTGTCTCCTTCCTGCATCCTCACCTGCCCCACACTTGTATACACAGACAGGCAGAGTGGCCACCATCCATTTCCTTAATTGCTTCAAATTTACATTATTTATTTTCTGTTCTTCATTTCATGGGTTATTTGGTTACAGGATGGGAGTCATGTTTTATTGTCAACACTCCACTAATTCTTGAGAGCTGGGGCACAGGCAGAGCATACAACAGATATTTCTACAATGATTCTCCAACCTGCCAAAAGGCCCATGGTTCTGGAATAGAGAGGGGGAAACAAACTATGATTGAAGTTGAAAATGTTGACCCTCTTTTCACATTTTATGGTTCCTTTGATCAGTATCTTTCCAGAGCTGGTAGAACCATACCTTTCAGAACCTTACTAACACCTCTTTGATCAAGTAAATTGATATCCTCATTTTGTCAGGCTAATGCAATGAGTCATCCAACAAGGTTTCATGCCAATTGTAATAGTAAAAAAAATGGAACCATGAACGGGAGCTATGACAACCTGGCAAATAAGGTTGGGCAATCTACTTCCATAGTGATACTGCCTCAGAAGCCCAAGGAGGGGTCGTTATGAGTCAGATCCAACTCCACAACAGTGAGGTTTTAGTTTAGTTTTAAATAAATGTTTAAGACCAAAACCAACCCAACCCACTGCTATCGAGTTGATTCTGACTCACAGTGACTCCCATTGGGTTTCCGAGGAGGTAAATCTTTAGGGAAGTGGATTGCCCAGCATTCATTCTGAGGAGTGGCTGGTGGGTTTGAACTGCCAACCTTCTGGTTAGCAGTCAAATGCCTTAGGCACTGCGTTACCAGAGCTCTTTAAATAAATATTTACTAAATTGAATTTATTCAACATTCCCCAACACATATTGAGCAACTACTATAACCTTGATATCATTCTAAGATAACAAATAAGACAAAAATTCTTGCCCTCAACAAATTTTAGAAATAAAATTGAATATGTGTTGTGATAATCCCTTCCCATCACTCCCTCATACGTACTTTTATCCAAAATGTAAAACCTTTAATTATTAGAACTCTGCAGGGAATGTCTGTTCCATTAGTGAGGTTGTGAATCACCTCCTGTCCTATCATTAGTTGCCCCAGCCATGTTCTGTATCACCAGTGACTGACTTCAACCAGGAGAGGATTTCCCTCTTCAATCATAACAGCAATCAAAGATCAAATCTATACTGGTATGACCTGGGGAGATCTTTTTTTTAATTTTATTTTATTTTTATTTTTTTAGGATTTGGGTGAAGGGGAGATCTTTTTTTAAATCATCTTGATCATAATTTAAGATATTAAATTTTAAATTCTTCCTCTATTTCCCTCAACCCATGTTTAAGTAGATAGCCTGTGAAATTGATGGCTTCAGGGAGGGAAGCCTGTGGAAGGATTGACAGACAGTCAATCTTGATAGAAAGAAAGTCTTTCTCTCTTTTGTTTCTCCAAAGCCTAAACCCCTAGGAAAACTGAGAAGAAGTGAAAAAGAAGGAATAAGAAGATTAACAGGCATAGACAGAGTGTTTTAAAAAACCATGAAGGGCTGGCTCTCCCCACATAAGAGAGAGCTGTCAGTGCCAGAAGCGGAAGGAACTTTGCCCTGCTTCCCAGCTATAATATCACTGATGCAAGACCCAGAGAGGACTGGTAGTTGGGGTCCTTTGTCAGAAGGAACCATAAGCAGTCACCACTACAAGGATTTCTGTCCTCTGCCATGCCCATGAGCTTGCCATGAGTTCAGGAGAAGAACATCAATGTGGTCATCTGTGTGGACCAATAGCTGATGATCAGATGTGCCCCCCTGATGCAGCCCCTCTCTTCACCTGCTACCATGACATAGCAGTGACTACGACCTGAAAGTACAGAGCAAACTCAGGATATGTGTGTGCGTGCACATGTAACCCACAAGAATGATAGATTTTCTGAGAACTTAATATTTAATTAATTTCTTAGTCAGAAATAAGACAAAAATGGAAAGAATATTTCCTGTACCCCTGAGTTTGAGTACCCCTGAACTTCCCTCCTTCTATCAGCATTACTATATTTAATAGGTCTCAGGAACTCTTTACTAGGTTCTCTCTGGCCCTTGTGTTTGAAATACTCTACTGCAGGGACACAGGTGAGGAATGAGACAAAATATTAGGAAGTGACTGCCATAACTCAGAATAATGAAACTAGTGCCTAAGGCATTTGACTGCGACTAGAAGGCTGGTGGTTCAAACCTACCAGCCATGCCTCAGAAGGAAGATTGGGCCATCTACTTCTGTAGTGATGCTGCCTCAGAAAACCAAGGAGGGGTCCCTGTGAGTTGGATCCGACTAGATGGCAGTGAGGTTTTTTTTTGTTTGTTTGTTTGTTTTTTAATGGACCATGAGGAGCTCTGGTGGCTTAATAGTAAAAGTACCAAAAGGTCAGTGGTTTGAACCCACCAACTTCTCCACTGAAGAAAGATGAGGCAGTCTGCTTACATAAATATTTACAGCCTTTGAAACCCTATGGGACAGTTCTACTCTGTCCTAAAGGGTTATTATGAGTTGGAATCGACTCTGGCAGTGTTTGATGTTGTTGTTGTTTAATGGCTCATGATTTCCCACATCCATAATTTAACAACAACAATGGTATATCTCTGGAATTCTATGCTTACTCAGTTCCATCCTTCAAGGTGAACAATTCTGTCCGGGAACCTAGTCTTGACTTCTTGGCTAGAAATAATTTATACTTCTGCTTCTCTTCCTTAGTACCGTAACTGTACTTCCCTTAAAGCAATGGTTCTCAATCTTGGTTATTCATTGGAATCAGTGAGGGAGGACAGAGCTGACAGCAACTAACTAACAACAGGGAGCTTTAAACCTTTTGCTCCATCTTCTGAGAGTCTGACTTAATTGATCTGGGCTGTGGCCTAGACTTCAGGGATTTGAAAATCCTCCCAGGTGATTCTAATGTTAATCCAATGTTAAGAACCCTGGGTTTAAAGTGCTGATCAGTTGGCTAGATCTGGGTTTCTTCAAGGGATCATGTCTGTTGGGTTCACTGTTAATGCTCCAATCAGGGCTTTGAACCATTCATTCAGGTTCCACCTCCTCCTGAGAACTTGCATTTCCACCCCAGATATACGGAATCAGAATCTACACTTTACAGTTCTGAAGCTCTGATGCTCCAATACAGTAACTGAATTAATGGCATAGTCCCTAAGGCATTTAACTGCAACCAGAAGGCTGGCAGTTCAAACCCACCAGCCACTCCTCAGAAGGAACGTTGGCAATCTACTTCCTTAGTGATACCGCCTCGGAAACACATAGAGGGGTCACTATGAGTCAGGTCCAATTCCACGGCAGTGAGGTTTTTGTTTGTTTGTTTTGTTTTTTCATTATCTTTCAGATCTGTAGTGGACAGATTTCCTTATCTTGTCATAATTACCTTTTGGAAAAACTAAATTAAACTACATTTTAAAAGAACCCTTGATCCCAGACTCTTGCTCCATGTAGAGTTGTTTCATAGGTGACTTGCTACAGGCTTTCTGTGTTATGCACGGAAGGGATGCACCACTTGCTGGTGTGTATAAGGGAAGAATCAAGGGCACACTGTGCACACAGCTTGGTGGTTAAACTAGTTTAGACTCCTAGAAGTAGAGAGGGGGCTTCTGATGAATGACTTTTTTTTTTTTCCCTAAAAACATTTTATTGTCTTTGAGGTAAAAGCTTCCACAGCAAATTAGTTTCCCATTCAATAATTTATATACAAATTTTTCTGTGACATTGGTTACTGTTCCCACAATGTGTCAGCACTCTCCCCGTTTCCACCCTTCCTTCTCCATTCTCATTCCTCCAGTTTCCCTTCCCCTCCTTGCCTTCTCATCTTTGATTATGGGCAAATTCTGCCTGTTTGGTCTAGAATACTTGATTGTTCTAAGGAACACACTCCTCATGGGTGTTACTATTTGTTTCATAAGTCAATTATTTGACTGAAAGGTGACTTCTGGGAGTTGCTCCAGTTCCAGGTTAAAGCAATGTCTTAGCATAACAGTCTTGGGGGTTCCTCCAGTCTGTATTAGTCCCGTAAATCTGTTTCTTTCTTTTTTTTTTAAAATTTTTTTTAATGAATTTGAATTTTGTTCTACATTTTTCTCCTATTCTAACCAGGACCTTTTATTTTGTCCCTGGTCAGAGGAATAGGTAGTGGAAGCCAGGCATCATCTAGTTCTGATCTCAGGCTAGAGGAGGCTATGGTTTGTTTGGGCCACGAATCCTGTGGACTAATTGCTTCCTTGAGTCTTTTCTTGCCTTCACTCTCTTGCTCCAAATGGGAAGAGACCAGAATTTGTATCTCAGATGGCTGCTCACAAGGTTTTAAGACCCCAGATACTACTCAACAAACTAGGATGTAGAACAGTCCATCTCACCTCACTAATGCCTAGGATATTGATCTTTATGCATTTCATAACTTCCAATTTTCTTAGATTCATATTCGGTACAATTCCACGTTTCTATTACTAATGGATGTTTGTTTCTTCTCATTTTAAGTCATGCCACATCAGCAAATGAAGGTCCTGAAAGCTTTATTCCACCCACGTCATTAAAGTTGACTCTACTTTGAGGAGGCAGCTCTTCCCCAGTCATATTTTGAGTGCTGTCCAGCCTGAGGGGCTCAACTTCTGGCGCTATATCAGACAATGTTTCCCTGCTACTCACATAGTTTTCGGTGGCTTTTTTTTTTTTTTTTTTTCCCTTCAGAGGTGGACATGGCCATGTTCTTCTTCCTAGTCTGTCTTAGTCTGGAAGCTCTGCTGAAATCTGTCCACCGTAGGTGACCCTGCTGGTATTTGAAATACTGGTGGCATAGCTTCCAACATCACAGCAACATGCAAGCTACAACAGTACAACAAACTGAGAAATGAGTGGTGGGTTTTAGACTTAGGAAGTTTTAAATCTCTTAAGTTTTAAACTTAGAAAAATGAAAATGCGTTACAGAGTAACCACAAAGAAAATTAATAAGCTTTCTAGTCAAAGTAAGAAAGAAAAAAATCATAAGGGCTCAGTAAACACAAAATCACTAGCAACAAAGAAAATGAATCAGTAAACACAAAATCACTAGCAACAAAGAAAATGAAAAGAAAATCTGGTATCTTAATATACAGATCAAATAAATCCTCAACACCACAATAAAAACACAACAAAATGACAGCTGTGAATTCATACCTATCAATAATTGCACTGAATGTAAATGGATCAATGCACTAGCCAAGTGTCAGAGAGTGTCAGAATAAATAAGAAAACAGGACCCATCAATATGCTGCCTGTAAGAGACTTACCTTAGACATAAAGATAAAAATAAACTAAAAATCAAACATGGGGAAAAATACATCAAATAAATGGCAACCAAATAAGAGCAGAAGTGTCAATATTAATTCCTGAAAAAATGTACTCCAGCTTGAAAAAGGGACAAAGAAGGGAGTCATGATTAAAAGGTTAACCCAGCAAGAGAACATAATAATAATAAATAACCAGGCACCCAATGAAAGAGACTTCAAATATATACATTAAACTTTAATCAAATTAAAAGAGAAATAGATAATTCAACAATAACAGCAGAGACTTTAACACACCACTTTCTATGAAGGATAACTAAAAGAAACTCAACAGAAGATCTAAATAATACAACCAACTTGAACTCATAGACATATACAGAACACTTCACCCAACAAAAATGCAAAATATATTATTTTCCAGTGCATATGGATCATTCTCCAGAATAGACCATATGTTAGGCCACAAAGCAAGTCTTCGTAAATTTAAAAACATCAAAATAATAATTAAAAAAAAACATCTTCTCAGATCACAACACTATAACATTAGAAATCAAAACAGGAAGAACATGGAAAAAGTTAAATACATGGAAATTGAGTAACACTTGCTTTCAAAGTACTGGGTAATAGATAAAATAAAAAGGAAAAAAAAAAAAAAAATTCCTGGAATCAAATGACAATGAGTACACAACATATCAAAACACAGCAAAAGGTATGTATCCTAGAGATATGAGAGCCAGTACACAAATAGACATATGCACACCCATGCTCATCACAGCACTATTCACAATGGCAAAGCAATGAAAACAACCTAAGTGCCCATCAACAGATGAATGGATAAAGGAACTATGGTACGTACACACAATGGAATACTATGCAATGTTAAAGAATAATGAAGAATCTGAGAAACACCTCATAATGTAGATGACCCTGGAGACATTATGCTGAATGAAATATATAAATCACAAAAGGCTAAATATTAACAAAAAAAGGCTAAATATTATATGAGACCACTGTTATAAAAGGTCAAGGAAAGGTTTCTAGACAGAAAGAAAATTCTTTGATGGTTACCAGGGATGGGAGAGGAAGGGAGGGAAAATCACTAACTAATTAAGAGGCACATATTAATTTAGTTGAAGGGATAGGCAATATACAATAATGAGGAGATCAGCACAATATCAGGAAGGCAAAGGAAGACACAGAGATGCACAAGATTTACAGACAACAAAATTAAATGCTATTTCATACACAATCCTGCAATAATAATAATAACAAACAATAACCTATGAGTGGATGCATAGGCAGACATGTAAGCTGAACAGGTATGGGTAGGCAAACAGGACTGTACTTACAACCATATATAGATTTGGCAGAGGATATTTCTACATAAATATTTGTACGTGCTGTAAATATATTCATCTATATAGTAGAGCAAATGGGGGGCAAAGTTATGAAAATTTCTTAGCCATAAACAAATACCTTGGGAGAATGAGTCACTGGGCTTGGGTGCTCAGGACCACAGTCTTGGGGGACAGCTAAGCCAATTGGTATAACATAGTTCACAAAGACACTGTTCTGCATCCTGCTGTGGTGAGTACCAACTAGGGTCTTAAAAGCCAATGAGTGGCCATCCAAGATGCAATTATTGGTCTCTCCCTGTTTGGAAGAAAGAAGCATGGATAAAATCAAAGACTCAAGTTAATAATTAGTCCACTACCCTGAGGCCAGAGGAACTGAATATTGAATGCTTTGATCGGGACCACAGAAGGTCCTGGACAAAATGGGAGAAAAATTTAGAACAAAATTCAAAATCATAAAAAGGGCCAAACTCACTACCTCAATAGAGACTAGTGGAACCCCTGAGATTGTAGCCCTTAGATACCCTTCAAACTTGGAACTGAGCCCATTCCCAAGGATCACCTTGCAGCCAAATAACAAACAGGCCTATAAAGTGAACTGTAACACTCATGAGGAATGTATCATGACCTAATGTATAAAATAGCATCAGGAGAGCACTAGGACCCAGAGGCACAAAATCAAAAGACATCAAGAATATAGCCTGAGATATTCCAGGGATGTCAACCCTGAGAAAAACATAATCCACTTGATGTTGATGCCTTCCAAAACTAAGAGATAAGATCCATAGTCATAATTAAGCAGCCTTTCTTTGTCCTTTTCATAGGTTAAAGAGTCCCAGCTCAACCTGTATTAACTCTGTATTTACCCACTAGGTGCAGGCAGACTTTTAGAGTATTCTAAAATTCTGTCCGTTCCGGCTTATGCATAAATGATTAAAGTCATTCTTTCTTCTCTTGGTGTGACTGAATTGACTCTGTGCTGCTCTGGACACGAGCCCACATTTTGGGTAACATGTGCTCCTCAAAATAATCAACTAAATATTCAACTAAACTAAAGATTTTTAGTTTTTAGTTTTTTAAAGTGTTTTAAAAACATTTTTAGTTTTTTTAAAATCTGTTTTAGAATTATCTAAAACCAAAAGGGCAAGATTTGCTCAAAAACAAGGCTCAGAAGGTAGGAAGGAGCAGAAAAGAAGAACAGAGAACCAAGACAGGAAGCTGTAAGAGTGCTGTTATATTGAGAGAATTGCAACTAATGTTATGAGACAAAATGTGTATAAATTGTTGAATGGAAAACTAATTTGTTCTGTAAACATTCACTAAATGGCAATAATAAAAAAAAAGAATGTAATATTTGAAGATCAAGCCTCTCAAAAAATCAAACTAATATAAACTGGACAAAAAAGTTAAATTAAATTAGACAAAAAAAATTGCATGTTCTTGACTTTATTAAACTTGTTGTTGCCATGAATTGGAATGACTCAATAGCAACTAATAACAGCAACAATCTTTGAAAACACATGTTGTTAACATTCTTCATGAAGAGTTGGAAGGTATGCATGAAGAATTGCTGCATATCGTTGTAGGATTTTGTCTCAGGAAAAAACACTTGTGTGATTGTTTGACTTTGTGTTAAATGAGTCTCTTCTTTCATGAAGCACTAATGAGATCTGGTGGCACAGTGCCTAAGACATTTGACTGCTAACCAGAAGGTTAATGGTTCAAGCCCACCAACTGCTCTACAGACGGAAGATGGGCAATCTACTTCTATAAAAATTTACCACCTTAGAAACCCAAGGGAGTTTTGTTATGAGTCAGAATCAACTTGATGGCAGTGCGTTTTTTTTTTTTTTTTCGTGAAACACCAGTTTCAGTTGAACAAATGATGGGCAGGCAAAGTATGGTTATTCATATTTGAGTGTTTGGCAAACATTTCCTCAAAAAAATGAATAAATGAGCCTGTTCCTTCAAGAAAACAATTTGTAGCTTTTGTTGCCAATGATAAAATTTCAGTTTTCAAGTGACAACAAGAATTTTAGAAAACTTTTATCTACCACCATGAGTTTGAGTTTCTCTAGCTTGGAGAGAAAGAATCCTTAGAGGATTATGTATACAGAAACAGTTGGAGTCAGACACACGCACCTCTTTCCTTAGCCACTGGCCCACTGTCTCAGCAGCAAGTGCTTATTTACCTAACCAGTTGCTCAATGAGTATAACAAGTACATGAAATATTGAGCAGTTTGGAACTGTCTGGAGCCTCCAGCATTACTCTCCGCACACTTGCTCTTATCTAAGCCTAGAGTCATAACGCAGGAGCATGTCTGTCTTGGTCTCTAGTGCCTATCTTCACCTCTTCATCTAGCAGAGGCACTAACTCAAATACTTGCTACATTATTTAAACCTTTAGAGGACAAGGAAGTACGAACATGGGCTGCAGAGGGATATCTCAAGTGGGCTCATTTTCTAAATGGACTTGGGTATCTTTACCTATGGTATCTTCAACTAAACACTAAGTGCCATAATTTCTTTTAACAGATTGTTAAGTATTTTTAATATGAAATAAACACTGATGCAAAAAAGTGCAACAAAAATGGTACAACTTAGTGATTTATCAGAACACAAATACTTAGGAAAGAAAGAAAACACTGCCAGGACCCCAGAAGCCCCCAGGCAACCCCTCTCTCCCATTAACTTCCTCGGTCTCTCTGGAGTAAGCAACTTGTCCCAATTTGTCCTGGATGGTTCTGGTTTAACTGAAAGTCTTACTTCCCAGGATCCCCATCAGTCCTGGACAAACTAGGACAGGTGGCCACTCCATTGCGCTCCAAAGGTTTCTATACCAGATTTTTGAGGCATTTGTTAAAAAGAAGAAAAAAAAAATAGCATTTAAGTATGCATCCTTAAACACCATAGTTTAGTTTTGTTTTTTTTTTAATCTGTAGAACATACACAGTGTTTTATTTTCCTTGGCTTCTTTTACTCAATATTATACTTGTGATATTCATCCATTTGCTGCACATAGATATAGTTCATTCTTTTTTTTTTTTTAAATTACTGTATAGATTTTCATTGTTTCAGAAAATTTTGAATAATTCTACTATAATCATTCTTCTATAGGTATCTTGGCAAACATATGTGTGCATTTCTGTTGGGTCCACACCTAGATGTTGTGGATATATTCACCTTTAGTAGAGATGGTGTTTTGCAAGCTATTTTCCAAAGTAGTTGTACCACTTTTACTCTTTCCACAATTGCATGAGACCGTCTAATGTTCCACAGATCCACCAACACTCAGTATCATTGTTTTAATTTTAGTCATTCTGGTGAGTCAGGAGTGCTACCTCATTGCAGTTTTATTTTGAATTTCCCTGAAACTTCTTTGACAAGTCTCCTAGCTATTTTTCCATTGGGTCATTTATTCTTTCCTTATTCACTGCAGGAGTTCTTTCTATGTTATAGATACTTTTTTTTTTTTGCAGTTACCTGGATCACATATATGTTTTTCCCCAGTTTGTGGCTGATATTTTCACTTTGTTTTTTTATGTCACTCCAGGGGAGGAAGATGAGGTGACCTACTTCTGTAAAGATTTACAGCCTCGGAAACCCAGTGGGGGTCACTGTGAGTCGGAATGGATTCAATGGCAGTGACTTTGGTTTTTTGAGTGGTGTAGTGGTTAAGACATTTAAACCCACCAGCTGCTTTGCGGAAGAAAGATGAGGCAGTCAGCTTCTGTAAAAACTTACAGCCTTAAAAACTGAATGGGGCTCATTATCAGTCAGAATCAACTTGACTGCAGTGAGTGAGACTCACTGAAAGGTTGGTTATTTGAACCCACTCAGGCATCTAAGAAGAAAGGCCTGGTGATTTGCTTCTGAAAGGTCTGAGCACAGTTCTATTCTGCAACACATGAGGTTGTGTGTAATTGGCTTGATGGCAATAGTTTGTGTGTGTGTGTGTGTGGTTGTTATGATCCAGTGAGAGTCACAGGCAGGTAAAATAATGTTTAGGTAGCATGATAAACAAGGGCATCATGTTATAACTCACTCATTATTGCCAGATGTGGCATGCTACTGGCATGTAACAAAATCTGAGGTAATTTTTTTCTTTGCAGTAATTTCTTTTTCCCCTTTCTGGCATAGTGCCTAAGGCATTTGACTGCTAACTAGAAGGATAGAGGTTCAAACCCACCAGCCACTCCTTGGAAGGAAGGTTGGGCAATCTACTTCCGTTGAGATATCGCTTCGGAAACCCAAGAAGGGGTGGCTATGAGTCAGGTCTAACTTGACGGCAGTGCCATTGCATTGTTGTGTTGTCCTTTCTGTAGGCTTTTGAAGGCACTGAGTTCTTTCCAGAAGCCATTTCCTAGATATCCTTTTCTAAGTCATCTTTCACTGTCTAACTGCCTTCTCTCAAGGGCTGAGAGCCAGAAAGAAGCATTTCACATTCTGGTCTTTAATAGGACCCATGGGTAAGAGAGAGCTTGTGACTAGAAAACTAAAAAATTTCTGTGAGTGTGTGCATGTGTGCCTCCTCTCTGATGCAGAGGGGTGACTCTTTTAAGAATGAGGTCCTTATAGATAAGCAAAGGGTGATTTATAACCTTTGCGTTATAAAAGTATAGTATTGCTTAGCCCCAAACAGCAAGATTTAGAGAAATGGATGAGATCTCTGAAAATTTCTTCATCCTGACTTAGGTTTCTGTGGCACACATTTCTACAATTTATGCTTCCCTCATTCTGTGGAGATTATTTTCTGTGTTACAAAGGGGGAAGTGTTTTCTCTTCAAGGGGGAAGTTTTTTGTCCCCAGCCTTCAGAGGGGGCTGTGTTTTAGGGAGAGGCACGTGCACGGTGGAAGTGAATGTGGTGCATTGTGGTTACATTTCAGCAAATTGGCCCATCTGTGAGGCTAGGTTTCTTGGACTTGTCTTGTAGATCCTTTGCATGCAACTCCTATTCACTCTTCTCTGCCTTTGCCAGGATATAGTGTAGGAAAAAAAATGTCTATAATGTTGGGTTTTTGTTCAGTTTTTTCATTCTCTGGGAATTCATTGCTTTTCAGCACCAAGATCGGATTTACCAGGACCTACTGGTTCTGATGGCGAGGAAACAGAGGACTCTTTAAGGGCTGGTTTTTTTGTTTGTTTGTTTGTTTGTTTGTTTTTTGTTTTAAAGCTTTATAGAGATATAATTCACATACCATACAGTACACCCATTTAAAGTGTTCTGTAGTGATTTAATGCTGACTGCTATTCATTCAAAAAGGAGCTCTGGGGGCGCAGTGCCTAAGAGATTTGACTGCAAACCAGAAGGCTGGCGGTTCAAACCCCCAAGTTGCTCTGTGGAAGGAAGATGGGGCAATCTACTTCCTTAAAGATTTACTGCCTCAGAAACCCAATGAGGGTCACTATTCCTTCAAAAGACTTTATGAAAGACAGTTTCATATGTGCTCCTGGTTAAAGTGACAAATATTTCATCAGTCTGAAAGCTAAGGATTCCTAAAACATTCAATTACTTAGAATCAAGCAGCCCCAAACTTATTTATAATTAACTATATTTACTTTTAAAAAAATTATTTAGGGAAATTTTTATTCAGTTACAACATTTATTTCTTGATTATAAAGATATTGCCAGTGGTAGAAGTTGTATTATCTAGCAACTCCAGAGACTGAGTGAACTCCTCCACCTCTACCTGAAGACTGCTGTTGCAGGGAATATACTGTTCCCAAATAGGAAAGCTGAGAAGCATGTCTGGAGAGAATTCTAAGAGAACTGACAGTGTTGCTGACAGTGTATATTTGATCCTTTAGACTTGTAGGAATCAGATTGCAGCAAATTTCGCAAAGCACCTGAGCAGAACCATTCTACGTGCACAGGGCCATGCGTGTCCACACACACGTAACAGGTGGGGCCTGAGGCAGGCATCCATGGCATTGCAGTTCTGAGTTTTTCTTCAGTAACTGAATATGTTGTGTGAGCCAGCCAAGTACCACGGTGGGGCAGAGCTCCTGAAGCTGATAAATATCCAGAGGTGTGTCGAAGGGGAACATGCATCTCAGGTTCCAAGAAAAAGTCTTGTGTTCCTGATCAATGAGGGATGTCCCTTTTCTCTGTTTGCTTTTTTTTTTTTTTTTCCTGTATTGCCAGTAAAAAGTGTCATTAAAACTGCTGTTTTTTATTACTACAAATGAATATCCATCACAGTATATTTGGAAAAGTCAGACAATCAATAATATGTTATTCTTTTCTATTCTCTGAATATTCTGGATTTTTTTCACTTTTTCTCTGGCACTCTTTTCACGTTGTTGTTGTTGTTCATGTAGGTGCTGTTGAGTCAGCTGAGTCGTAGTGACCCTACAAACAACAGAATGAAGCACTCCCCAGTCCTGTGCCAGCCTCACAATTGCTGTTATGCTTGAAGCCATCACTGCAGCCACTATGTCAACCCATTTCATCGAAGGTCTTCCCCCCCTTTTTTTTTTTCGCTGACTCTCTGTTTTACCAAGTATGATATACTTCTCCAGGGACTAGTCTCTTCTGATAACATGATCAAAGTATAAGAGATGAAGTCTGGCCATTCTCGCTTCTAAGGAACATTCCAGCTGTACTTCATCCAAGACAGATTTTTCGTTCTTCCGGTAGTCCTTGGTATTTTCAATATTCTTCACCCAAACCACAATTCAAATGCATCAATTCTCCTTCAGTCTTCATTATTCATTATCCAGCTCTCATAACATACATATGAGATTATTAAAAATACCATGGCTTGTGTCAGACACACCTTAGTTTTTCTAAGTGACATCTTTCCTCCTTAGCACTTTAAAGAGGTCTTATGCAGCAGATTTGCCCAGTGCAATGTGTCCTTTGATTTCTTGATTGCTGCTTCCATGGGCATTGATTGTAGATCCAAGTAAAATGAAATCCTTGACAACTTCAATCTTTTCTCCATTCATCCTGATGTTGACTATTGGCCCAGTTGTGAGGATTTTTGTTTTCTCTATGCTGAGGTGTCATCCATTCTGAAGGCTATATAGTCTTAGATCTTCATCAGGAAATCCTTCAAGCCCTCTTCACTTTCAGCAAGCAAGGTTGTGTCATCTATGTATCACAGGTTGTTAATGACTTCTCCTCCAATCTTGATGCCACATAGTCCAGCTTCTTGGATCATTTGCCCAGCATACAGATTGAATAAGTATGGTGAAAGGATACAACCCTGAATCACACATTCCCTGATTTTTTTTTTTTTTAATTGTGATTTGGGTGAAGATTTACAGAGCAAATTCACTTTCCATACAGCAGTTCACATACACTTTGTCTCATGTCATTGACCACAGTTTAC
>NW_006921676.1:4731015-4732389 GCF_000298275.1 Orycteropus afer afer | reverse complement strand
TCATTGTTGTTTTGATTTGCATCTCTCTAATAGCTAATGATCGTGAGCATTTCGTCATGTTTGTTGGTCACTTGGATATCCTCCTTGGTGAAGTGTCTATTCATGTCTTCTGCCCATTTTTTAATTGGATTGTTTGTCTTTTTGTTATTGCGGTGTTGGAGTTTTCTATAAATTCTTGAACACATTCCCTGATTTTAAACCATGCAGTATCTCTTTGTTCTGTTTGAACAACTGTCTCTTGATCTATGTATATGTTCCTCATGAGCACAATGAAGTGTTCTGGAATTCCGATTCTTTGCAATGTCATCCATAATTTATTATGATCCACTCAGTTGAATGTTTTTGCATAGTTAATAAAACACAGGTGAACATCTTTCTGGTATTGTTCACTTTCAGCCAAGATCCATCTGACATCAGCAATGATATCTCCAGTTCCATAACCTCTTCTGAATCTGGCTTGAATTTCTGGAAGTTCCCTGTTGATGTACTGCTGCAACCATTTTTGCATTATTTTCAGCAAAAGTTTACTTGAGTATGATATTGTTTGATAATTTTTGCATTCTGTTGGATCACCTTTCTTTGGAATATGCAACAATATGGATCTCTTCCAGTTGGTTGCCCAGATAGCTGTCTTCCAAATTTCTTGGTATAAATAAGTGAGGACTTCCAGAATTGCATCCATTTATTGAAATATCTCAGTGGGTATTTCATCAATTCTAGAACCTTATTTTTCACCAATTCCTTCAATGTAACTTCTGTCAATGTCGTTGTTTCTCGATCATATACTACCTCCTTAAATGTTTGAATGACAACTGATTCTTTTTGATGCAGTAACTGTTTATTCCTTCCACCTTCTTTTGATGCTTCCTGCATCATTCAATATTTGCATACAGAATCCTTCAATAGTGCAATTTGAGGCTTGATTTTTTTTTTTCAGTTCTTTCAGCTTAAAAAATGCCAAGTGTCTTCTTTCCTTTTGGTTTTCTAATTGCAGGTCTTTGCACATTTCATTATAATTCTTTATGTTGCTTTCTTGAGCCACCCTTTGAAATCTTCTATTCAACTCTTTTACTTCATCATTTCCTCTATTCACTTTAGCTAGCTGCTTTCTCTTCAAGAGCAAGTTTCAGAGTCTCTTCTGAAGTCCATTTTGGTCTTTTCATTCTTTCCTGTCTTTTATTTATTTATTTAATGTTTTTATTATTTTATTTTGATTTCGGTGAAGATTTACAGAGCAAATTCACTTTCCATACAGCAGTTCACATATACATTGTCACATGTCTTTGACCACAGTTTACCACAATGCAACAGCTCCCCTCCCACTTCCTCCCCATAGTTACCTCTTCCCAGTGTCCATCCCTCCATACTCTCCTG
>NW_006921676.1:4722115-4727200 GCF_000298275.1 Orycteropus afer afer | reverse complement strand
TATCTTCTGTGTCTGTGTTAATTGGTTTCCCTTTTCTTTGTTGAAGAGGGTCTGTGCAGTCCTTCTGCCTAGTCCGCCATCTTGCCGGAACCCTCTTTCCTGTCTTTTAAATAACCTTTTATTTTCTTCATTTATGATGTCTTTGATGTCATCCCACAACTCATCTGGTCTTCAGTCATTGGTGCACAATACATCAAATTTAATCTTCAGATCATCTCTAAATTCAGGTGAGATATACTCAAGGTCATATATTGGCTCTCCTGGGCTTGTTTCAATTTTCTTCAGCTTCAACTTAAACTTGCATATGAGCAATTGATGGTCTGATCTGCAGTTGATCCCTGAACTTGTTCTGACTGATGATTTTGAGCTTCTCCATTATCTCTTTCCACAGATGAAGTTTATTTGATTCTTGTTATTCCATCTGGCAAGGTTAATGTATATAGTCACCATTTGTGCTATTGAATAAAGGTATTTGCAATAAATAAGTCATTGGTCTTGCAAAATGCTATCATGCAATCTTCAGCATCATTTTCATCACCATGGCCATATTTTTCAACTCCTGATGCTTCTTCTTTTTTTCTAACTTTCACAGTCCATTCACCAGTAATTATCAATACATCTTAATTGCATGTTTTGCCAATTTCAGATTGCAGAAGTTAGTAAAATTCCTCAATTTACTTATCTATGGCTTTAGTGGCTTGTGGATAAATTTGAATAATAGTAATATTAACTGATGTTCCTTGTAGGCACATGGATATTATCCTATCATTGACAACATTGCACTTCAGTATAGATCTTGAGATGTTCTTTTTGATGATGAATATGATACCATTCTTCAATTTGTCATTCCTGGCCTAGTAGATTGTAAAATTCCATTTCAGCTCACTAATCCTTAGGATATCAATCTTTATGTGTTCCATTCCATGACAACTTAATGTTTCTTTATGTGTTCCATTTTGACAACTTTCAATTTTCCTAGATTCATACTCTACATTCCATATTCTGATTATTAACAGATGTCTGCAGCTGTTTCTTCTCATTCTGAGTCATGTCACATCAGCAAATGAAGGTCTTGAAGGTTTTACTCTATTCACATCATTAAGGTCAACTCTACTTTGAGGAGACACATTTTCTCCAGTCCTATTTTGTGTGCTTTCTAACCTGAGGGGTCCAGCTTCTGGCACTATATCAGACAATATTTCACTAGTGTTCATAAGGTTTTCAGTGGCCATTTTTGTTTTAGAAGTGGATTGCCACATCTGTCTTCCTAGTCTGTCTTAGTCTGGAAGCTCTACTGAAATCTATACACCATGGGTGACCATTCTGGTACTTGAAATTCTGGTGGCATAGCTTCCAGCATCACAGCAACCTGCAAGCTACCACAGTATGACACACTGACAGATGAGTGGTGGCTTTTCATAGCAACTCCTGTTTTCTCTTTGGGTGCCCTCAATGAAAATGTCATAGTTCCCAGGATGATTTTATGACTGACTCAGATCTCTTTTCCTACTCTTCCCCTCATTAACTGTTATCCAGCAAGACTTGAGAAGTTCCCATTTCAAGATACTATCTCATGTGTTATAGCAATTGTTTCCTTTTGTTTTTTAAGAAAAAATATTTTATTGTATTTCTATGAAAGTTTGCATAATTATGCTGCATTTTATGAATTTTTATACAAAAATTTCATGCCATTGGTTATATTTTTTGCAATGTGTCAGCATTCTCATTATTTTCATCCTATTTGTTCTGCTTCCATTGATCTAATTTTCCTGGCCCTCCTTGATGTCTCATCTTTGCTTTTGGGTAATGTTGGCTATTTGGTCTCATATTGTTTAAGGGAGCACATTCTTCAGGGGTGATATTGTTTATTTTATAAGACAATCTATTATTTGAGTGAAAGGTGATCACTAGAAATACCTTCAGTTCCAAGTTCCAAGGGTATCTTAGTGCAATAGTCTTGAGGGTTTCTCTAGTCTATATTGAGTCTGTAGGTCTGGACTATTTTTAGGAATTTGAATTTTGTTCTACATTTTTCTCCCATTCTTTCTGGGACCTTCCATTGTGTCCCTGGTCAGAGCAGTCATTAGTGGTAGTGGGGTACCATCTAGTGCTTCTGGAATCAGGTTAGAAGAGGCTATTAGTGTAGGCTATTATTCTCATGAACTAGTTTCTTCTTTGAGCCTTTAAATTACTTCATTCTCTGTTACTTTATATGTGTGGAGACCAGTAGTTTTATTTTAGATGGCCACTCACAAGCTTTTAAGACTCCACTCACTAAACTAGGATGTAGAACACCATGTTTGTGAACTATGTTTTGCCAGTTGATTAACTTGTTCTCCATGACTATGATCCCAAGCCTTTTGACCCAATAAACCAGCCCTGTTTAAGAATTCTGGTCCCCCACAGCCTCCTCAGCACTTGTTGTTTTCTGTTTGTTTTTTTTTTGATCATTGCTATTTTTGTAGAGGTAAGATTGTATGTCATCATAGTTTTGATTTGCATCTCTCTTGTGGTTAGTGGTTACACCACTCACCTGTCAGTTTGTCATACTATGATGGCTTGCATATTGCTGTGAGGATGGAGGCTGTGCCACTAGTATTTCAAATACCAGTAGGGTCAATTATGGTAGACAGGTTTCAGCAGAGCATCCCTATGAAAACACTGGGAAGAGGGACGGGACTATCCACATCTGAAAAAACTGGCAACTGAAAACCTTATGAATAGCAGTGAAACACTGTCTGATATACTACTGGAAATTTTTTTTGCCTGCCATAGTGCCCAAAGATGAGCCCCTCTGGCTGGAAGACACTTAAAATATGATTGGGGAAGAGCTCCCTCCCCAAAATAGAGTTGGATGGAGATGTGGATGGAGGAAAGCTTTTGAGACCTTCATTTGCTGATGGGGTACAAGTCAAAATGAGAAGAAACAACTGCAAACATTCATTGGTAATTGGAACATGGAATGCATGAAGTATGAATACAGGAAAATTGGAAATGTAAAGAAGAAATAGAATAGATAAAGATCAATATCTTTGGCATTAGTGAGCTGAAATGGACTGGTATTGGCCATTTTGAATCAATCATATTGTCTATTTTGCTGGGAATAACAAATTGAAGAGGAATGACGTTGCATCCATTGTCAAAAAGAACATCTCAAGATCTATCCTGAAGTATAATGCTGTCAGTGATAGGATAATATCTAGTGCCCTACAAAGAAGACCAGTTAATACTACTATTATTCAAATTTATGCACAAAAAAATAAAGCCAAAAATGAAGAAATTGAAGAATTTAACCAACTTCTGCAATCTGAAATTGACCAAACATGCAACCAAGATGTATTTATAATTATTGGTGATTGGAATGTGAAAGTTGGAAACAAAGAAGAAGCATCAGGGGTTGAAAAATATGGCCTTGGTGACAGAAATGACACCAGAGATTGCATGATAGAATTTTGCAAGACCCAAGACTTATTCATTGCAAATACCTGTTTTTTTTTTTTTTTAACAACATGGACTTTTTTCAACACATGGACTTTGGCAGATGGAATACACAGAAATCAGATTAACTGTACCTGTGGAAAGGGAGCTCTGGTAGCATAGTGCCTAAGGCACTTGACTGCTAACCAGAGGCTGGTGGTTCAAACCCACCAGCCACTCCTCAGAAGGAAGGTTGGGCAATCTACTTCTGTAGTGATACAGCCTCAGAAACCCAAGAAACATGGTTGCTGTGAGTTGGGTCTGACTCGATGGCAAACAACAACAACATATCTGTGGAAAGAGGTGATAGAGAAGCTCACTATCATCAGTCAAAACAAAGCCAGGAAGTGACTGTGGAATAAGCCATTAATTGCTCATTTGCAAGTTCAAGTTGAAGCTATAGAAAATTAAAACAAGTCCACAAGAACTAAAATACTACCTTGATTATATCCCAGCTGAATTTAGAGACCATATGAAGAATAGATTTGATGCATTGAACACAAATGACCAAAGACCAAATGAATTGTAAAATGACATTAGGAACATCATAAATGAGGAAAGCAGAAGGTCATTAAAAAGACAGGAAAGGAAGGAAAGACTAAAATGGATATCAGAAGAGACTCTGAAACTTGCTCTTGAATGGAGAGTAGCTAAAGCAAATGGAAGAAATGACAAGATAAAAGAGCTGAACAGAAGATTTCAAAGAACAGCTTGAGAAGACAAAGTCAATTATTGTAATGAAATGTGCAAAGACTTGGAGTTAGAAAACCAAAAGGGAAGAACATGTTTGGCATTTCTCAAGCTGAAAGAACTGAAGAAAAAATTCAAGCCTTGATGTGCAATATTGAAGGATTCTATGAGCAAAATATTCAACAATGCAGGAAACAGCCAAAGAAGATGGAAGGAATACAGAGTAACTGTACCAAAAACAATTAGTTGATACCCAACTATTTCAGGAGGTAGCATAAGATCAAGAACCAATGGTATTGAAGGAAGAAGTCAAGGCTGCACTGAAGAAATTGGCAAAAAGCAAAGCTCCAGAAATTGATGGAATACCCGCTGAGATGTTTCAACAAATAGATGCACTGCTAGATGCTTTTACTCATCTATGCCAAGAAATTTGGAAGACAGTTACCTGGCCAACTGACTGGAAGAGATCGATATTTGGGCCCATTCCAAAGAAAGGTTATCCAACAGAATATGGAAATTATCAAACAATATCATTAATATCACTTGAAAGTAACATCTTGCTGAAGATAATTAAAAAATGGTTGAAGCAGCACATTGACTGGGAACTTCCAGAAATGCAAGCTGGATTCAGAAGAAGATGTGGAATGAAAGATATGACTGCTGATGTCAGATTGATCTTAGGTTAAAGCATAAAATACCAGAAAAGCATAGAATAGAACACAGATAGAAAGATGTCTACCTGTGTTTTATTGACTATACAAAGGTATTTGATGGTGTGGATCATAGCAAATTATGGATAACATTGTGAATAATGGGAATATCTGAACATTTCATTGTGAACATGAGGAATATGTACATAGTCCAAGAAGCAGTCATCTGAAGAGAACAAGGGGATACTCTATGGTTTAAAACCAAGAC
>NW_006921676.1:4706456-4721605 GCF_000298275.1 Orycteropus afer afer | reverse complement strand
AAACCAACAAAGAAGGGTGTTTGTCAGGCTTGTATCCTTTTACTATAATTATTCAATCTTTGTGCTAAGCAAATAATCTAGGAAGCTGGACTATATGAAGAAGAACATGACATCAAGATTAGAAAAAGAACCATTAACAATCTGCAATATGCAGATGACACAACCTTGCTTGCTGAAACTGAAGATGATTTGAAGCACTTACTGATGAAGATCAAAGACTACAATCTTCAGTGTGGATTACATCTCAACATAAAGAAAACAAAAATCCTCACAACTGGACCAATAAGCAACATCATGATGAGTACAGAAAAGATTGAAGTTGTCAGGGATTTCATTTTATTTGGTTCCACAGTCAGCACCTATGGAAGCAGCCGAGCACCTATATAAGTGGCTGTCATATAGCACTAGGAAAATTTGCTGCAAATGACCTCTTTAAAGTGTTAAGAAGAAAAGATGTCACTTTGAATGGTAAGGTGTGTCTGACCCAAGCCATATTCAGTTGCCTGGCATGCATGTGAAAGCTGGACAATAAATAAAGAAGACTGAAGAAGAGTTGATGTTTTTGAATTGTGGTGTTGTCGTAGAATACTGAAAATACCATGGACTGCCAGAAGAATGAACAAATCTTTCCTGGAAGAGTTGCAGCTGGAATGCTCCTTGGAAGCGAGAATGGTCAGACTTCATCTCACCTACTTTGTTTATGTCGTCAGAAGGGACCGTTTTCTGGAGAAGGATATCATGCCTGGGAAAGCAGCAGATCAGTGAAGAAGGAAACTCTTCCTGAACTGGATGGACACAGTGGCTGCAATGATGGGCTCAAGCATACCAAGGATTGTGAGGATGGTGGAGGCCTGGGCAGTGTTCCATTCTATAAGATTGCTATAAGTTGAATCTGACTTGATTGTACCTAACAACAACAACAACAGTGGTTAATGACCATGAGTATCTTTTTATGTATTTTCTGGCTACCTGAATGTCCTCTTTGACAAAGGTTTTTTTTTTTAATGTCCTTTGACTTTTTATTACTATCATTATTGGATTGTTTGTCTTTTTGTTGTTGCATTGTTGAAGTTTTCTATATGTTCTAGAGATTAAACTCTTTTTAGATATGTTGTTGCCAAAGATTTTTTTCCCAGTGTGTAGGTTCTTTTTTCACTCTTTTGGTAAAGTCTTTTGATGAGCATAAGTATTTTATTTTTAAGAGGTCCCAACTATCTAATTGTGATGGTTAAGGTTGTGTGTCAGCTTGGCTGGGCTATGATTCTCAGTGGTTTGGCAGTTAAAATGTAGTCATCCTCCATGATGAGATCTGATATAACGTAACCATCTCCATGAAGAGATCTACTATGAGCATCAGCTGAGAGAGAGTTTCCGCAGGGATGTGGCCTGTATCCAATGTACATGGATGTTCTAGCAAAGATCTATGGCTTTTTGCTCAATCTGGATCCTACATCTGGCTCATCATCTGGCCTCCAGTTCTGTGCACTTGAACCAAAACCCTGCTGTATTGCCTGCCAATTTTGGGATTGTTGCCTTCACAGCCCATGAGCCACCATTCTGCCATCTTGCCTGCTGATTTTGGTTGAATTCATCAGCCTCCACAGCCAGCACCCTGATGTCTGACCTGCCAGTCTTGGGTTCATCAGCCCCCAGAGCTATGTGAGTCAGGAGAAGCCTCCAGCCTGACGTCTGACCCGTGGACTTGGGACTTGCCAGCCTCCACAACCATGTGAGCCATTTCCCTGACATAAATCTCTCTATCTCTTTTCGCTGGTTTTAAATGCTTTCTCTAGAGAACCCAGCTTAAGACTAATTTGTCTTCTGTTGTTTGTGCATTTTAAATTTTGGTTGATAGGCTATTTATGCCAAAAATTAGGTCCATTAGATTTGATCTTATGTTATCTCCCAGGAATTTTATAATTTTAGCTTTATCATTTAGGTCTTTGTTACATTTTTAGTTAGTTTTGTGCATGGTGTGAAGTATGGGTCGTGTTTCATTATTCTGCATATGGACATCCAGTTTTGCCAACACCATTTATTAAAGAGATTGTTTCTTTACCATTCAATAGACTTGACCCTTTCTTGAAGATCAGCACCTATGGAAGCTGCCTGTAGAAGGATGGATTTACTTCTGGGTTCTCAATTCTATTCCATTGGTTTATGTGTTTGTCACTGAACAAGTACCAGGTATTTTGCCTACAATAGTTTAGTAAGTTTCGAGATTGGAGAGTGTGAGGCTTCTTCTTTGTTCTTCTTTAATATTGGTTTAGTTATTTGGGGCCTGCTTCCTTTCCATATAAAGTTGGAGATTAGTTTTTCAACTACTTAAAAAAATTTTTGGGGATTTGGATTGGGATTGTGTTATATTTATATATTATATTTATAGATCATTTTTGATAGTATTGACATTTTGACAATGTTAACTCTTCTAATCCGTGAGCATGGAATATTTTTCCATTTATGTTGATCTCTTCTAGTTTCTTGCAGTAGTGTTTTGTAGTTTCTCTTGTATAAATCTTTTATGTCCTAGATTAGGTTTATTCCTAGGTATTTTATCTTTTTGGGAGCCATTGTTGTTTTCTTGATTTCCTTTTCAGTGTCCTTCTTGTTCATGTAGTGAAATCCTCTTGATTTTTGTGTGTTGATCTTATACCCTGCCATTTTGCTGAAACTTCTTTAGTTTCAGCAATTTTCTTTAGAAATCTCTAGGATTTTCTATGGATAGGATCATGTCATCTGTGAATAAGGATAGTTTTACTTCTTCCTTTCTTATTTGGATGTCCTTTATTTTTTGCCTTCTTGCCTAGCTAGGACTCTAGTACAATATTGAATAAGAGTAGTGATTAAAGGCATCCTTAGCTTGTTCTCATTCTCAAGGGAAATGCTGTCAATCTTTTTCAGCTGAGAATAATGACGGCTGTTTGTTTTGCATATATGCCCTGAGTTATATTGAGGAATTTCTCTTCTCCTCCTATTTTGCTGAGTGTTTTTGTTAGGAAATGGTGTTTGAGTTTATCAAATGCCTTTTCTGGTTGATTGAGATGATTATGTGATTCTTTACTTTTGTTTTCTTTATGTGGTGAATAAAGTTGATTGATTTTCTAATGTTGAATCATCCTGGCATTTCTGCTATGAGTCCCACTTGATCATGATATATTATTATTATTATTATATGCTGTTGAATTCTGGTGGCTAGAATTTTGTTAAGAATTTTTGCATCTATCTATTCTTGAGGGATATGGGTCTATTCTTTTTTAGTAGTGTCTTTGGGTTTGGAATCAGGGTTATGCTTCTTTGAATGAATTAGGGGGTATTCTTTCCTTTTCTACATTCTAGAACAATTTGAGTAGAATTGTGTCAAGTCTTCTTTGAATATTTGGTAGAATTCTCCAGTGAAGCCATCTGGGCCAGGGCTTCTTTTTGTTGGGAGATTTTTTTTCTTAAATGACCTTTTCAATTTCTCCTTTTGTTATGGATCTATTCAAATTTTCTACCTCAATCTGTATTAGTTTAGGTAGGTAGTATATTCCTAGAAATTTATACATTCCTTCTAGGCTTTCAAATTTGTTAGAATACATGTTTTCATAATGTTCTATTATGATTCTTTTTATATTCGTTGGTTCTGTTGTAATGTCACCATCTCATTTCTTATTTTGGTTATGTGTATCTTATTTTTTTTTTCCTTTGTCAATTTGGCTAGTGGTTTGTCAATGTTATTGATCACCTCGAAGAACTTTTAGTATTTTTCATTCCATTGTTTTTCTGTTTCATTTATTTCTGCTTTGATTTTTACTATTTCCTTTCTTATGGTAAATGTGGTCTTCTTTTGCTGCTTTTTCTATTTGTTTGAGTTGTTGGGTTTTTTGTATGTGTGTACTTATTGCAATAAATTCTCTTCCAAGCACTACTTTTGCAGTGTCCTGAAGGTTTTAGTATGTTGTGTTTTCATTCTCATTAGATATTAAGAATCTTTTAATTTCATTTTAAATTTCTACTATTACCCAATAGTTTTAGATAAGACATTTTTCAGTTTCCATGTATTCATTTTTTCCTTGTTCTTTCTGTTATTGATTTCTAGTTTTATAGTATTACAATCAGAGAAAATGCTTTGTATTATTTTGATGTTTTTTAATTTTGTGAGGCTAGATTTATGTTCTAAAATATGGTCTAGTCTGGAGATTGACTCACGTGCATTAGAGAAGAATGTGTACTGTGGTGCTGTTAATGATGTATTCTGTATTTATCTATAAGGTTGAGTTGGTTGATTGTGTTATTTAGATCTTCTGTGTCTTTGTTGAGTTTCTTTCTAGTTCTGTTTATCATTTCAGGCTGTGTACTAAAGTCTCAACTATTATTGTAGAACTGGCTCTTTCTCTTTTCAGTTCTGTTAGAGTTTGTTTTATGTGTCTTGTAGCCCTATATTGGGAGTGTAAATATTTATTATGGTTCTGTCCTCTTGGAGTATTGACCCTTTAATCATTATACAGTGCACTTATTTGTCTCTTACAATGAAGTTTGCCTTTAAGTCTATTTTTATCTGAGATTATTATTGTCACTCCTGTTCTCTTTTGGTCATTGTTTGATAATTTTTTTTCCATCCTTTGATTTTTTTTAATGCATTTTATTGAAATATAATTTATGTACCGTGAAATACACAAAATTAAGTGACATAGATCAATACATTTTATTTTTTTTTTTGCAGTGTTCCCTCCTCTCCTCTCCCACCCCTGGTAAACAACAAAGAAAGTTTTCTTCCACATATAAACCTTTCCTTGACTTTTTATAATAGTGAACTAAATACTGTATTTGTCCTTCTGTGATTGACTTATTTCACTCAGCATAGTGTCATCCAAGTTTATCTATGTTATGCAGTGTTTTTCAGAATCTACATTATTCTTTAGTGTTGTATAGTATTCCATTGTGTGTATGTACCATAGTTTGGTTATCCATTCTTCTGTTGATGGGCACATAGATTGTTTCCATCTTTTTGCTATTTTAAATAGTGCTGTGGTGAACATGGGTGTGCATGTATTTGTTCTTGTCATGGCTCTCACTTCTTTAGGATATATACCTAGTAATGGGATTGCTAGCTTTTTAAGGAATTGCCATACTGTTTTACACCGTGGTTTTATCACTTCACAGTCCCACCGGCAGTGTATGAGAGTCCCAATCTCTCCACATCCTCACTAGCATTTGTTATTTTCTGTCTTGTTGAACTTTGCCATTAGTGGTGGGGTGAGATGGTATCTCATTGTTGTTTTGATTTGCATCTCTCTGATGGCTAATGATTATGAGCATTTCTTCATGTATTTGCTGGACACCTGTTCTGGTTACTTAGTGCCGCTCTGACAAGAATATACCACAAATGGGATGGCCTTAACAAACTGGAGTTTATTCTTACAATTCGGAGGCTTTAAATCCAAGTTCAAAGTGCCAAGCTCTAGGGGCTGGGTGAAAGCCCCTCAACGTTGAGGCCCAGCTCTGTCTCCTGTTCCCAGCCCACTGGAGCTAGAGGCATTTATTCACTCAGACAGCTGTAGGCTGCTGAGGCTGAGAAACCCCAAGGTTGACAAGTAAAAAGGCACAGTCCCAATGTTACCAAACCACACGGCAGGTCATTAACTTAAGTCCATTGAAAGTCCCAAGGTCGGCAGAGCATGGCAGGCTGCTGAACAGCGACATGGCTACATGCAGGGTCCAAGTGTGCCATAGGCTAGAGACCATTCTCAAAGCTTCTCCTTATATACAGGAAGCAGAGCATATCCCAAAGGCAGCTACTCAGCTGCTTGTGGTAGATCCCACCATGGAGTTGATTGCCAGTCTCATCATGACTACTAGTCTCTCATAACTACCACCAGCTGCCCAGCCACTCAACCAGGCCCAGCCAAGTTGACACACAAATATAACTACCACAGCACCTGAATATCCTCTTTGGTGAAGTACCTATTCATGTCTTCTGCTCATTTTAAAATTGGTTTGTTAATCTTTTAGTTGTTGAGGTGTTGGAGTTTTCTATAAATTTTAGAGATAAGTCCCTTGCCAGATATGTAATTATCGACCAGTATGAATTTGTGGCTGTCATTTTATTATGTGCTTTTTTGTAGTGTTCTTGATTTCTTTGTTCCATATAATTTTTTGCACTGAGCTTGTTTTGTTTATGAACTGTGTTATCACTTCCTTGTTGCTATTGTTTTAGTATTTGCTAAATATTTGTGCTGGTTCTCTTTTTCATTTTGATGTGAAGATTTATCATTTTTTCTTTGAGGTTACCCTGTGATTTACAATTTTCTTCCCAAGTTTAGAACAGTCCATTCTATCTTGTAGTTGTCTTGACTTCTCTACCATTTAGAACTTCTGTACCTACACAATCCCCCTCCCCCATTTTTTTTTTTTTTGGTTTGTAGTTGTCCTCATTTGTCAATTGATGTCTCTGGTTCTCTGTTTACAATCTAGTAGGCTTATTTACTTTGGATACTTCTATAACTGGGTTGGTTTCTGGGTTATATCATCATGTGTGTTAATGGTCAGTTGTTGTTTGCTGTTGTTGGTTCTCTGTCCAAAGGACTCCTTTTAGTATCTCTTGTAAGATTGGTCTGGTTTTAACAAATTCCCTTAATTTCTGCTTATCTGGAAATGTCCTAATTTTACCATCATATTTGAGGGGCAATTTTGCTGGGTACATAATTCTTGGGTGGAAATTTTTCTCTTTCAGGGTTTTATGTATACCATCCCATTGTCTTCTTGCCTGCATGGTTTCTGCTGAGCAATCCAAGCTTAGTCTTATTGGTTGCCCCTTGTAGGTAACTTTTTGTTTTTCTCATGCTGCTTTCATGATTCTTTCTTTGTCTTTGGTTTTGGTGAGTTTGATGATGATATGTCTTGGTGATTTTCTTTTGGGGTCTATCCTGTTTGGGGTTCATTGGACTTCTTGAATGGATATATTTTTATCTTTCATTATACCAGGAAAATTCTCTTCCAACAAATCTTTGACAATTTTTTTCTGTGGTTTTATTTGTCTCTTCTGAAATTCCAATTACACATAGGTTATTCCTTTTAATGGTATCCCACATGAACCTTAGGCTTTCTTCATTTTGTTTTGATCTTTTTTCTGATTGATTGCTTTCCAAAAAAGTCTTGAGATATTTGCCTTCAATCTCCTTAATTCTGTCTTCCGTGGATTCAATTCTACTCCTTTGCCTGTTCAATGTGTTATCTATTTCTGAAAATTTAGCATTAATCTTCTGGATTTCTATGTGTAGATTTTGTGTCATTTCAAATTTTTCATTTATTTTGTCTTCTTGTTCTTGTATTGTCTTTTGAAATTGTTCTAAGATTTTTCTCTTTGTTTTCCTCAATTTTGTCAGTGTTTTCCATGATCTGTCTTTCAATTCATTGAAGGTATCTAAATATTTGAATTCCTTATCAGGGAGTTCCAATGCTGCTTCTTCCTCAGGGATGTGTTTTGGGTCTGGATCCTGGTCCCTTGTTTCTCCTGCTTTATCTTGCTTCTTTTTGTGGACTCCAATGCTCTGTTGTCTCTGAGGCATTGTGATATTTTTGTGTTTATATTGTATTGGTGATTGTATGTTGGAGTGACTTGCCCACGATTTTAGTTTTCTTTGACTTTTATTTAAGTAAGCAGGGTACTGTGTTGTACTCCTCTATTCACTAGTTGGTAGCACTTATACACTCACCACCTGTCTCCTTTCACATTGTCCCTCCTATATGTCCCTGCCATCCTTGGCAAATGGAGCCTATCCTTAGGTCCAGTTTTTGTTCAGGTTTTTCCACTAGTTGGTGCCTAATCCACTTATGTGTACTTCTTTTCAAAGCTCAGGACTCCAGGATCATCTTCTATATCTCTGTCCATTGGTTTCTCTTTTCTTTGTCAAAGAGGGTCTGTGTAGCTTGTCTGCCTATTCTGCCATCTTACTGGAAATCCTCTCCATCCTTTCATTTTTGACCTATTTTGACCCATGTGTCTAAGGTGTGTCTCTTTTTGGCAACATATTGTTGGTCTATGTTATTTTCTATCCATTTGCCACTCTCTGTCTCTTGGCTGTTGTGATTAAACCATTTCCATTGAGTGTGATTATAGATAGGTAGGGATTTACTGCTGGTATTTTGTTATTCCTTTTTTTTTGTGTGTGTGTGTTGTGTTAATGATTTCTTTGTTCCATTTAATTTTCTGTGCTGAGCTCTTATAGTATATGAATATTTTTTATTTATTCTTCTTGTTATTTATTTTGTGTTTATTGCGTTTCATTTAAAATTTTTTTCTTCTTCATTTTGATGAGTAGATTTATTAATTTTCTTTGTGGTTACTCTGAAATTTACTTTTATCTTGATAAGTTTAAAGCAATCTGTTTTGTCTTGATATTGCCTTGACTTCTCCATATGGAAGTTCTAAACTATACCACTTATTCCCCCTTTTTGTTTTAAAGTTGTTGCTAATTATAGATTGACATCTCTGGGTACCCACTTTCAATTTTGCAGCTTTATTTTACTTTTGAGAATTCTTTGTCTGAATTGGTATCTGTGGGATGTTGTCATATGTCTTAATCTCAGGATGTTGTCTGAAAGCATTGGTTCTCTGTCAGAAGGATTGCTTTTAATATTTCTTGTAAGACTGGTCTGATTTTTACAAATTCCCTTACATTCTGTTTAGCTTCAAATAATCTAGTTTCACCACATTTAAAAAAAAATTTTTCGTTTAAAATTGTGATTTGGGTGAAGATTTACAGAGCAAATTCACTTTCCATATAGCAGTTCACATACACTTTGTCTCAGGTCATTGACCACAGTTTACCACAATGCAACAGCTCTCCCCACCTCCTCCCCGTAGTTACCTCTTCCCAGTGTCCATCCCTCCATACACTCCTGCCCCCTGAGCTGTCTCCCTGTGCATAAGCAGCTCTTTCTTCTCCCATGATTGTTCTCTCGAAGGAGTGTATCTACTTGAGGTAAATGTTCAGCTCATATGCCTGTCTTTTGTTTGGCTGGAGACCACAGGTGTGGGTTCAATTCCAGACCTGAAGGGAAACTAGGGGCCATAGTCTCAGTGGTTCCACGAGGCTCTATCAGACCAGCAAACCTGGTCCCAACCTTTTTTTTTTTTCTCCAAATGATTTTGAGTTTTGTTCCACATTGTTCTCTCTCTCTCTCTAGGATCTCCTACATATCCCCTTCCAAGTGGACGACAGTGGTAGCTGGGCACCCTCTAGTTCTTCTGGTCTCATAGTTGTATAGGCTGCAGATTGGATGGTGTACCAGTGGCTAGGACTAATTGTTTCCATGAATTTTGGTTTTCTTCATTCTTCTTTGCTCTGGATAAGGAGAGACCCATCGTTGCATCTAGATGGCTCCTTGCTAGCTTTTAAGATCCCAGGTGCTACTCGCCAAAGTAGGAGGAAGTTTCACCACATGTTTGAAAGAAATTTTTTCTGGATATATGATTGTCTTTTTCTTCAGTTCTTGCAGCTTGAGAAATGCCAAACATGTTCTTGCCTTTTGGTTTTCTAACTCCAAGTCTTTGCGTATTTCATTATAATACTTTAATTTGTCTTCTCCAGGCCCCCTTGAAATCTTCTGTTGAGCTCTTTTACTTCATCATTTCTTCCATTCACTTTAGCTACTCTATGTTTGTGGTAGTTCAGTTTGTGTTATCAACTTGGCTGGGCCTGGTTGAATGGCTGGGCAGCTGGATGTAGTATTCCCCATGATGAGACTGGTAATCAACTCCTGGTGGAATCTACTGTGAGAAGCTGAGTAGCTGCCTTAAGGAATGTGGTCTGCTTCCTGTATATAAGCAGAGCCTTGGGGAATGGTCTCTAGTTTATGGCATGCTCGGACCTTGGATGTAGCCATGCCATTGTTCAGCAGCCTGCCATGCTCTGCCAACCTTGAGACTTAAAAATGGACTTGAGTTAATGGCCTGCCGCGTGGTTTGGTAACATTGGGACTGTGCCTTTTTACTTGTCAACCTTGGGCTTGTCAGTCTCAGCAGCCAGCAGCTGTCTGAGCGAAGAAAAGCCTCTAGCTCCAGTGGGCTGGGAGCAGGAGGCAGAGCTGAACCCCAAGGTTGAGAGACCTTCACCCAGCCCCTAGAGCCTGGCACTTTGAACTTGGAGTTAAAGTCTCCAAATTGTAAGGATAAACTTCTGTTTGTTAAGGCCATCCCATTTGTGGTATATTCTTGTCAGAGCAGCACTAGGTAACCAGAACAACATTTAAGAGCAAGTTTCAGAGTTTCTCTGACATCCATTTTGGTTTTTTCTTTCCTGTCTTTTTAATGAACTTTTCCTTTCTTCATGTACAATGTCCTTGATATTATCCCACACTCAAATGGCCTTTTGTTATGGGTGTTCAATGCATCAAAACAATGTGAAAAACAAGGTTCTAAGAATTGATGGATAACCATTTGAGATATTTCAACAAACAGATGCAATGCTTGTGTAGGTTAAGAAATTTGTAAGACAACTACCTGGCCAACTGACTGGAAGAGATCAATATTTGTGCTCATTCCAAAGAAAGATGATACAACAAAATGTGGAAATTCTTGAATCATATCATTAATATCACACTCAAGTAAAATTTAGCTGAAGGTAACTAAAAAATGATGCAGCAGTACATCATTAGGAAACTCCCTGAAATCCAAGCCAGATTGAAAAGAGGATGTGAAATGAAGATATCACTTCTGATGTCTGATTGACCTTGGCTGGGAGTAGGGTATACCAGAAAGATATTTATCTATATGTATCAACTATGCAAAGGCATTTGCCTTTGTGGATCATAACAAATTATGGAAAAGTTTGAAAAGAATAGGAATTCCAGAACACATAATTATGCTCATTAAGAAACTGTTCATAGACCAAGAGGCAGTTGTTTGAACATAACAAGGGGATAGTGTGTGATTTAAAACCAGGAAAGGTGCACATCAGGTTGGTATACTTTCATCATACTTTTCAATATGTCTGCTGAACATATAATCTGAGAAGCTGGAAAATATGAAGAACATGGCATCAAGATTGGAGGAAGACTCATTAACAACTTGTGATACGCACATAGCACACCTTTGCTTGCTGAAAATAAAGAGAACTTGAAACACTTACTGATGAAGATCAAAGCCTATAGGTATAAATTACACCTCAACATAAAGAAAATTAAAAACCTCACAACTGGACCAATAAGCAACATCATTATAAATGCAGAAAATAGTGAATTTGTCAAGGATGTCATGTTACTTGTATCCACAATCAATACCCTTGAAAGCAACAGTCAAGGAATCAAATGATGTATTGCAGTGGGCAAATATGCTGCAAAGATGTTACTTTGAGGGCGAAGGTGTGCCTGACTCAAGTCATGGCATTTTCTATTGCTCCATATGCATGTGAAAACTGGACAATAAATAAGGAAGAACAGAGAAAAATTGATGCCTTTAAATTATGGTGTTGGTGAAGAATATTGAATAGACCATGGACTGCCAGATGAATGAACAAATCTGTCCTGAAGAACAGCTAGAATGCTCTTTAGAAGTGAGGAAGGTGAAATTTTTCTCTCAGAATTTGCAAATGTTATCAGGAGGGACCAGTTCCCGGAGATGAATATCATGCTAGGTAAAGTGGAGGGTCAGTGAAAGAAGAGGAAACCCCTCAATGAGATGAATTGACACAGTGGCTGCAACAATGGGCTCAAACATAGCAATGATTGTGAGGATGGTGCAGGACTGGGCAGGGTCTTCCTTCTGTTTTACATAGGGTTGCTATGAGTTGGAACCAACTCAACAGCACCTAATAGCAACAACATATGGTTCTTGGTTGACAATTGTTTTTCTTTCAGGGTTTTATATATGTCATCCCATAGCCTTCTTATCTTCATGGTTTCTGCTGAGAAATCAGCACTTAGTCATGTTGATGCCCCAGTATATGTGATAGTTAGCTTTTCACGAGTTGCCCTCTGAATTCTTTCTTTGTCTTTGGTTTTGAAAGTTTAATTATGATATGTTATGGTGACTTTCTTTTGGGGTCTATCCTGTATGGAGTTCATTGAGCTTCTTAAATGGAAACCTTGTGTTTCATGATATTAGGAAGTTTTCTACTGATAAATCCTCAAAAATTCTCTCTGTACATTTTTTTCTCCTACTCTTCTGTAATTCCTATTATACATAAGGAGCTCTGGTGGCATAGTCCTAAGGCACTTGACTGCTAACCAGAAGGCTGGCCATTCAAACCTACCAGCCAATCCTCAGAAGAAAAACAGGGCAATCTATTTTGGTAGAGATAACGCCTTGGAAACCCAAGGAAGGGTCACTATGAGTTGGAATCAACTCGACGGCAGTGTGTTTGGTCTATTATATACAAATTATTCATCTTGAGAGTGTCCCACATAACTCTTAGGCTTTCTTCATTTTTCTTTATTATTTTTCCTATTATTGCTCAAATAAATTAGTATCAAGGGATTTGTCCTCTATTTTGCTGATTCTTGTTTCCTCAGATTCACTTTGATTTCTGTTTCCTTTTACCAACTTATCTTTTTCTGATATTTTATTGTTAATCTTCTGGATTTCTAGTTGTTTTTGTATGGTTTCTAATTATTTATTTTGTCATTTTTGTTTCTTGTATTATTCCTGAATTCATCTAGGATTTTGTCTGTATTTTCCTTGATCTCTGAGGATCCTATATATAAGTCTTTGAGTTACTTATCAGATAGTTCTCTTACTATTTCTTTCCAGGAAGGTTTTCTGCTCCTTTATTTTGCTCACTTGTTTCTTATCTTGTTTCATCATATAATTTGTTATTGTATGCTTTCTCTGAGACATTAAGTTGTTAATTAATTACTTAATATATTACATATTTATTTATTAATTTTATGTATGTTTGCTTTGTGGTGATTTCAAAATTTTGTTTTGGTTCAATGTAGCAGGAGCTTTATTTATTCTCTTTCTTTTTAAAATGTTTTCCTTCCTTTGTGCTATTTTAATTGCTGTTATTTTGTGGTCTCTGTGTGAGTTTGGTTGTGTCTGTTGGCTGGGAGTGTTTTTCTCTCTATACCAGTGGGTATAGAGGGTCACAATCATGTGTGAGTCCTCTGTGGTTAGGCTACAGTATCTTCCCTTACTGGGTTGACTTGAGGAAAGCATGTCCTTTCCCTGATATTGAGTAATGTCTTAAGCTGGGTTCTTTAGAGAAGCAAAAAAAAAAAAGCAAAAGCAAAACAAAACAAAACAAAAAAACAGTGAAGCGTATGTGTGTGTGTGTGTGTGTATACATATCAACAAAAGAATAGAATAGGATATAAAATACCAGAGTACATTGCATATAGGGAAGCTAAGTACAGTTTTTTTGAAACTTTGTGTCAGTAATATTATCTGTCTCTCCCTTTGTATAAATACACATTGAGATAAATGTATCTGTTTCCATAAAATGTGAAAAACATGCAATAACCTATGTGTTTTGGTGTGTTCAGCATCTCCTCAACACACCCTCTCAATGTACCCCTTGTCCACACTCTCTGACCTCCTGTTCCCTGTCCCCTATTCATCTGCTCCTTTTCTCACTAACCACACCTTGGCTGTGGATCCCCATCTCATAAAGACTCCTTAAAGTGGGCTTAGAGAAGGTTCATTGTACAAATACAGCTGATCCTTAAACAACATGATTTTAACTCTGTGAGTCTACTTATACACAGATTTTTTTTTCAAGATAAGGATCTTGGAGAAATTCAATAACTAAAGACACCACATCAGAGCAATTAACAGAAGGTGATTTGATGGAGATGAGTGCTTCAGAACCGTACCAGACAATGAGGAAGAAGACATAGAAGAAGCAGTGCCAGAAAACAAATTGACAGTAGACAGTCTGGCAGAAGGGTTCCTATTGGAACCATATTATTCAAGACTGCTTTTCTTTTACAACATGGAACCTCCTATCATATGGGCACTGAAACTAAAGGAAACAGTGGAAGAAAGATTGGTACAGTATAGGAACATTGTTATAAGAATGAAAAATCAAAAAATTCAGACAGAAATCATGATGTATTTCTATAAAGTTATACCAAGTGTCTCTGCCTCGCCTGCTTCCCCTTCTGTCTCCTTCACCACTTCTGCCTTTGCCATCCCTGAGACAGCTCACTGAATATGAAAGTGATGAGGATGAAGACTTTTATGAAAAATCACTTCCACTTAATGAATCAAAAATAAATAAATAAATAAAATAACCCCAAACTCACTGCCATTGAGTTGATTTCGACTTAAAGGGACCCCTTTGTGTTTCTAAGGTGGTAAATCTTTACATAAGTAGATTGCCAAGTCCTCCTTCCTCACAGTGGCTGGTGGGTTTGAACTTCCAACCTTCTGGTTAGCAGTCAAATGCCTTAGGCACTACACCACCAGAGCTCCTTCACTTAATGAATGGTAAATAATTATCATGTTGTACAGTTAATAAATTTGTCTGTTGTACATGTGTGAGTGTCTTTGTGTGTAAATCTAATAACTGTATGACAATAACTGTTTATCAACTGTTTATGTTATTGGTAAGGCTTCTGGTCAGCAACAGGCTATTAGTAGTTAAGATTTTTGGGGAGTCAAAAGTTATACACAAATTTTTGATTGGGGGGTTACTGCTGTTAACCCCTGCATTGTTCAAGGGTCAACTGTATTAAATTTTTAAGTCGACTAGAATTCAAAGCTCATTTTGAAATAATGTTGCAAGTAGAATAATGTTCTACATAGTGTAGTAGTAGTTGACTTATTAGGAGGATCTGAGAAAGCTGGTGGGGGGGAACCCTGTTAATGTGCAGACTAGTGCTGTATTAAAGCAGTAGTCTTGCCAGTACTTTACTGAAACTCCATTGTACTATTTCAACAACACCAGTTTTTAAGAGGGATGCATATGCACTTTGAGGATCTGAGCTCTCTGAAACTATGTGTAAAATGCTGTGTTGTGTGCATATGTGCATTGTTCTGGAGGATGCCTCAAGCTTTTATCAAGTTCTCCGAGAGGTCTGCGATAGACCATAAATAAGGATATGTTGTTGTTGTGTGCCCTCGAGTCAGCTCCGACTCATAGCGACCCCTCCTTGGGTTTCTGAGGCAGTATCACTACGGAAGTAGATTGCCCAACCTTCCTTCCGAGGAGTGGCTGGTGGGTTTG
>NW_006921676.1:4696013-4706181 GCF_000298275.1 Orycteropus afer afer | reverse complement strand
GACCCCTCCTTGGGTTTCCGAGGCAGTATCACTACGGAAGTAGGATTGCCCAACCTTCCTTCCGAGGAGTAGCTGGCGGGTTTGAACCGCCAGCCTTCTGGTGAGCAGTCAAGTGCCTTGGGCACTATGCTACCAGAGCTCCTATCATTACTCTATTTACGTAACATTTTCCATCAACCCAGCCAGAAACTCTGCACTCATTAAACAGTAACTCTCAATTCCCTCGCCCCACCCCCCAGTGCCTAGTAATCCACTTTCTGTCTCTCTATATTTGCATATTCTAGATATTTAATCTAAGTGGAATCATAGAATATTTATTCTTTTGTGTCTGGATTATTTCACTCAGCATAATGTTTTCAAGGTTTATGCATGCCATAGCATGTGTTAGAACTTCATTCCTTTTTATAACTGAATAATATTCCATTGCTTGTATATATTACTTTATCCATTCATCTGTGATGGACCTTTGGGTTATTTCCACCTTTTGGCTGTTGTGAATAATACTACAATGAACATTGGTGCACAAGTGTTTGCTTGAGCCCTTTATTTAAATTCCTTGGGGTATGTTGTTGTTGTTATGTGCCCTTGAATCATATCTGACTCATAGCGACCCCTCCTTGGGTTGCCGAGGCAGTATCACTATGGAAGTAAGATTGCCCAACCTTCCTTCCGAGGAGTGGCTGGTGAGTTTGAACCGCCAACCTTCTGGTTAGCAGTCAAGTGCCTTAGGCACTACGCTTTGGGGTATATATACCTAGGAACACAATTGCTGGGTCAGATTATAATTCTAAGGTTAACTTTTTGAGCAACTGCCAAACTGTTTTCCACAGAGGTGCATCATTTTATATTCTGAGCAGCAATGCCTGAATGTTCCAATTTCTCTGCATCCTCACCAACACTTGTTATTAAAGAAGGTAATTTCATATTAAGAGAAAAGTGATGAAGAAAACAAATAGGCAAAGGAACTATACAGGTGAAAATTGAAGTAAGGACCTCTTTAAATGATACCCTATAGTGTCTTCCTCAATTTTCTTGTAATTCCTAGAGAAAGGATTATCTGTTAGTGGGACATGTGTCTTGAACAGGGTAATGTAACCTCTCCTAGGGCTACCATTTCACCCAACATCTTCCATACAACACAAGTAAGCAGATGAGGAGAAGAAGAGGCTGTTAGTGCCTGTGGCAGGGTCCAGACAGCCTCAGAGGCCCAGGGTCCTTTCCTTGAAGAATCCTTAAAGCAGAAGGGTTCCAGGACAGCCATTCTGAGATACCCCAGTTTCATGGCATAAGAGGGAAAAAAGGGGGCTCTAAGATCATGTAATTTTAGGAAATGCCAAGAGTTTACACAGTTGAAAAGATTTCTTAGATGCATAGATTCTCAGTCTTTCTTTAGCTAATGGGTAATATGAATTTCCTGGAAGGACTAGTTAGAATTCAGTGTTTCCCCAAACCTATTTGGCCACCAAAGTATTTTTTACCCCAGGTTCTTGTGGCACAAACATTCCACAGAATGGGCTTTGAGAAAACTAGTTCTAAGGCTTTCCAAGTGCTCTGCACCACTCATTGGAGACCTAAACCCTCTGATTCCGTCTACACTACATCTTTCTCTCGGAGGAGGAGAGGCTAGCGGTTCGCACTGCCAACCCTTCGGTTAGTGGCCAAGGGCTTAACCACTGCTCCACCAGAGCTCCTGGTGAGAAGACAAACCCACCATAACCAACTCAGCAATACCACCAAGAGCGGCAGAGAGAACACCTGAGTCGCTGGGCATTGCAGAGCCCTGGTTGCCTTTCTGTCCTAGTCTGTCAAATGTCCTTAGCCCGTGACCTGTTCTGACTTAGGCGGTGGGCGCGGTCCTGACTTTCCGCGATTTATGCAACCCTGAGTCTTCTGTTCCTCCCTGCGCGCACTCAGCGTTTTCTTCCCTGGAGTCCTCATTTCCAGGGAAGAGGCTGGAGGAGGAGTAGGGGGAAGAGAACGGAGCAGAAGGGCGGTGCTCCCGGGAAGCTGCGTCTGGCGGCCGCTGTGCGGCGCTCGGGAGCCAGTTGGGTGTAGCTCACGGACTTCCCGGCCCACCAGGCGCCGGCTCACCCGAGGTCCAAGACTCTTCTCGCCTTGGAGCAGGGCTCAGGCCCGCCCTCCCGGGCGCACCCAGACCCGAGGGAGCGCCCCTTACTCTGCCGCTGCCTTCGGGAGGGTGCGGAGTATGCAGCCTCCCGCGCCGCCGGTGCCTGGGCCCCTGGCTCTGCTGGACACCACAGGTAACTTGGTTAGCCCGCTCCCAGTAGCCTCGCTCCTGCCAAACCACAGACTGTTGGGACTCTTGGTTCCCGCCAGGCAGCCAGGGAGGGAGGGGGCTCCGCTGGGCCCGGGGCACGGTCTCAGGACCTCAGGCAGAGGGAAGCGGGACAGGTTTGCATAGAACTTCTGGAGCCAGGGGGTCCGGGTTCTTTCCCGCCTCGTTTGACCTTTATCTTTGGGGCACCTTATCCTATTACAGGTACTTCATTCACATTCTCAATTCTCTCCCTCCCTGTCTCTGTCTCCTTTCTTTTTCCTCTCTCTGACTTTGTGTCTGTCTCCCCTATTTCTCTTTCCCCGCTATCTTTTATTACTGAGAATAGACCAAGATCCTTATAAATCTGGCAACCTAAACTGCTCTCCTTTTCCATCTCCTCTCCTTATTCTAGTCACCAAGAGTTTCTTGGGAAAAGTTAATTTCAACTGGTAGGTAACTTCTGCCTGCTTGAAAGCGGATATAATTATTCCTGTTTCTGTGTTCTGCGCGCCCTCCCCACGAGCTTCTCCGCGGTAAATTCACGGAACTTCTAATTCTTCAGTTTCCCGAATCAAACACTATGCAGCCTTGGAGCCAGCACAGCACTGGAAAACAGGAAACCTGTTGCACGTTCCGAAGTTTGGGAGCTGTAGTTTGGGGTTTAGTTTTCTACCGGGAAGTTGCCTGAGCGGGCATAATGCCAAGTGTGCTTCTCTGAAGGGGAAAAGGCAGGAAAGATATTGAAAAGAAAAAGAAAAAAAAAAAGTTCCATGGTAACTGATGCGTGGACAACTGTAATAAAGAATAGGATGCTTTGTTGCTCGCTTCAGAAAAGAGCAGATCTAAAACTGCTGGGGTATAACCTCAGAAGGGTGTTTAGAGGATCTTTGGGGAGTCTTTTTTTTTTAAAAAAACTGATTACTTAATGTTGTTTGACTGTTAAATAACCAAGAAATCTGGCTTTGTCCTAAAAGAAGCAGTTCTATACTCCCCACTCTCTAAAGCAAAGTACTGTATGGCTAAACATATTTACATGTGTTTCCATCCTCTAGGAACCTACCTTATTTGTATCAACTGTTATATTAGAATAACTTTTTTTTTTTTTAGATAAGATTTTGACTTTGTTTTTCCTTCTGAGAAGGATACTGAACTTATTTTTTAAAAAATAATAAACCAGGTGCTGTGGAATCCATTCTGACTCAGGGAACTTCTTGTGTGTCAGAAGAGAACTGTGCTCCATGGCGTTCTCAATGGCTGATGCTGGAATAGATTGCCAGGTCTTTCTTACGAGCCACCTCTGGGTGGACACAAACCTCCAAACTTTTGGTTATCAGCCAAGTGTGTTAACTGTTTGCATCAGCCAGGGACTCCCTCCCCTTCAAAAAATACAAATTATTATTTTATGTAACAATGCAGAACATTAGTGTAACTGGAGAATAGAATGTGGAGTCTTTCCTGCTTTACCCTTTACCTACTTTATCCTTTTCTGTGTATTTTGCCTTGGGCATGTGTTACGGGTAAAATTAGAAAAAGGAGAAATCAATGGCTGAGGGGCATCTAGTTCTGCTTGGTGACGCTTTACCTGGGACTGTCGTTTTCTTCACGTTTGGGTGTGCCCACAGCTAATGATTAAATGAGCTCATTCTTTCTGGGAGGCTAGGCCCTGATGGCAGGAGAGACCATGATTAGGAACCCTTCAAGCTGTGCCACTCTCTGCTCCCCTGCATTTGTGACATCCCTCCTCCTGGCTCTCCTAAAACAAGAAAGTACAAATCTGAGGTTGTGGTGACAGAATTCACTGTCGCTTCTTCCGCTTCTTTCCAATATGATCAGATTTTCACAGGAGGTGTGGAAGGGAGTGGGGAAGACACAGAGGTAGAAGTATGAGAGGGTCTAACTCCATCCTATGGGGTGCCTATGAGTCGGAATCACAGGCAGTGAGTTTGTTTGGTTTGGCTCTCCCACGTGAAATTCCCTTTATCTCTAAAACCTGATCTGAAATACATATGCCTTCTGATAATTATATTCTACCCTTCTTTTTATGAGTGCATTTATTGTCTTTTTTTTTTTTTTTTAATTCCAATCCTATACTTACTATAAGTATTTAAAGTTAGGATTCTTCTTGTCATGATCTCTGGTGCACTTGGACTAAAAAATATTACAATTTGTGTCACTGTTGCTGTTAGGTGCCGCAGAGTCGGTTCTAACTCATAGCAATCCTTTGTACAACAGAACAAAACATTACCCGGTCCTGCACCATTGCCGCAATCATTGCTATGTTTGAGTCCATCATTGTAGCTACCGTATCAGTGCATCTCATTGAGAATTTTCCTCTTTTTCCCTGACCTTCTACTTTACTAAGCATGATGTCCTTCTCTAGGGACTGGTCCCTCCTGATAATATGTCCAAGTTTTATGAAACGAAGTCTCACCATCCTCACTTCTAAGGCGCATTCTGGCTGTTCTTCTTCCAAGATAGATTTGTTCATTCTTCTGGCAGTCCGTGCTATATTCAGGATTCTTTGTCAACACTGTGATTTAAAGGCATCAATTCTTCTTCCATCTTCCTCATTCATTGTCTAGCTTTCGCATGCATATGAGATGGTTGAAAATACCATGGCTTGGGTTAGGTGCACCTTAGCCTCAAGGTGACATCTTTGCTTTTTAACACTTCAAAGAGGTCTTTGGCAGCAGATTTGTCCAATGCAGTATGTCGTTTGATTTCTTGACTGCTGCCTCCAAGGGCATTGATTTTGGATCCAAGTAAAATGAAATCCTTGACAACTTCAATCTTTTTTCCATTTATCATGATGTTGCTTATTGGTTCACCCACTTTGTAAGAATTTTTGTTTTCTTTATGTTGAGGTATAATCCATATTGAAGGTTGTAGCCTTTCCTTTTCATTAGTAAGTGCTTCAAGTCTTCTTCACTTTTAGCAAGCAGAGTTGTGTCATCTGTCACAAGTTGTTAATGAGTCTTCCTCTGATCCTGATGCTGCATTCTTCATATAGCTCAGCTTCTCAATCTCAGCATCCAGATTGAATAAGTATGGTGAAAGGATGCCACCTGATGCACACCTTTCCTGGTTTTAAATCCTGCAGTATCCTCTTGTTCTGTTCAAACAAGTGCCTCTTGATCTATATACAAGTTCCCCATGAGCATAATTAAGTGTTCTGGAATTTCAGTTATTTGCAATATTATCTACAATTTGTTATGATCCACACAGTTGATTGCTTTTCATAGTCAAGGAAAGACAGGTAAACATCTTTCTGGTATTCTTTGCTTTTCAGCCAAGATCAATCAACATTAGCAATGATATCCCTTGTTCCACATTCTCTTCTGAATCTGGGTTAAATTTTTGATGGTTCCATGTTGAAGTACTATTGCAACTATTTTTGAATTTTGTTCAGCATAATATTACTTGTGTGTGATATTAATGATATTGTTTGATAATTACCCATTCTGATGGATCACCTTTGTTGGAATAGGCACATATTTGGATCTCTTTCAGTTGATTGGCCTGGTAGCTGTCTTCCAAATTTCTTGGGATAGATGAGTGAGAGCTTCCAGCATTGCATCTGTTTGTTGAAATACCTCAATTAGTATTTCATCAATTCCTGGAGCCTTGTTTTTCTGCCAGTGCCTTCAGTGCAGCTTGGACTTCTTCCTTCAATACCATTGGTTCTTGATCACATGCTATTCCTGAAGTGGTTGAATGTTGCCAATTATTTTGGTGCAGTGATTCTGTTTTCCTTCCATCTTTTTTTGATGCTTCATTTTGCCCATAGAACCCTTCAGTATTGCAACTCAAGGCTTGAATATTTGTGTCATTATGATGAGGTTATTCAAAACTATTCCTTTCAGCATCCCATATGAGCTATACTATCTGTCTTTCTACACTTTGTATCAATATGGACTCTAATATGTTGTTGTTGTTATGTGCTGTCGAGTCTGACCTGACTCATAGCGACCCCTCCTTGGGTTTCCGAGGCATTATCACTACAGAAGTAGATTGCCCAACCTTCCTTCCAAGGAGTGGCTGGTCGGTTTGAACCACCAGCCTTCTGGTTAGTAGTCAAGTGCCTTAGCCACTATGCTACCAGAGCTCCTATTATATGACAGTGTTGAAGGAAAAGTAATACTCAAGGAAGAATGGACAAATGACAAGTTTCTATTGAAAACAAGTTGTAAGCAGATTTATATTATTTAGAAATGTGTCTCTAAATATTTGTTCAAACCAAACTGCCATCGAGTCAATTCTGACTCGTAGTGACTCCCATTGGGCTCCCAAGGTTGTAAATCTTTATGGAAATAGATTGCTCATCTTCTTCCCATGGAGCAGCTGGTGGGTTTGAACTACCAACCTTCTGGCTAGCAGCTAAATGCCTTATCTACTACACTGCCAGAACTCCTAAATATTTGCTTAGTGATTACCAAATCAGAATGTTATTAACTAATTTGACATGACTGACAAATGCTGTTGGACTAGTGGTTGTGAGGCCATCCTGTATTGTGGTTCATCACACCAACATCCCTAAAGGGATGAACCAAACCAGAGCCACAAGCTTGAAGAACCAGAATACAGTCAAGTGATTTCTGCTGCACAGATGCCTACAAGTGGCTGAAAGAAGAGGCCCACAGAAGGTACTACCTGTTGTTTGAAGCAGATAGAGAAACATCTGGCTAATTGTTTTGGGCATTATAGGCATGCTATCCTGAGCCATCCTGAACCATTTTTTGACTCATAGTCACTCCATGTGACAGAGTAGAACTTCCCCATAGGGCTTTCTAGGCTGTAATCTTTATGAGAACAGATCACCAACTCTTTCTCCCATGCCTTTTAGTTAGCAGCCAAGTGCTTAACCTTTGCACCACCAGGGCTCCTTAATAGATATGCAACACATTTAATTATGAAAGGCAACAAAACAAAATCCTTTGGAGAAGGAGAGCATTTGTCTGATAATTTCCTCAAATATTTAGTCCCATGGAGTCTTAGTTGTTCTTAAGACATATTTTCACAATTAAAAGATTGGAATGGATACTTAAGAGAAAAATAGTCAAGGAAGAATAGCTGAAGAGAAGAATTGCATTAACTAAAAGGAATTGGTAAATACCAATATCTGTGTTCACAGATATTATTTGGAGGCCAGTAAGGGCGATCTGGAATGTTGGAGATGTTAGTCCCATGGTCATGACTGAATGAAATAAAGAAAATTAGTCTGCTCTGAAAAAAGCTAATTATTGCTGCCCCATCACTAGATGGTATTATTATTATTAATATGACCATTTTGTAAACTTTCACAATTACAGTTTTACCAACTATCAAATTGTAGAAAAAATACTTAAAAAAAAATCTGTGTTCACTTTTTTCAATTCACGTACCTTTCAAAAGTTAATCAACCAGAATAAAATTCCACCCAAGAAGAGGATTCATTTTTCTCTCTCCTATAAGAGCTCTGGTAGCATAGTGCCTAAGGCACTTGACTGCTAACCAGAAGGCTGGCGGTTCAAACCCACCAACTACTCCTCAGAAGGAAGGTTGGGCAATCCTACTTCTGTTAGTGATACTGCCTTGGAAACCCAAGGAGTGGTTGCTATGGGTCGGGGCCGACTCGATGGCACACAACAACAACAACAACAACAGCTCATTCTCAAGGTAGCTTTGCCATTTCCATCCTCCATTTTCTTTCAGAGACCCCAGATCTGCTGCCAGCATCCTTGTAATTGCTGGGCCCTCTCACTCCCTGCATGCTACTTTGCATATCCTTTGTTTCAGGCTTTAAACAAATGCAAACAAAAAAACTCCCAGTGAGTGCACAAATATGCTGTGTTTCAAGTTGTATACATTCTCTATTTGGACTTGGGGTTGTGTTTCCCAGTAGATTGTGCAATACATGGTTAACTCTCAACAATTCTTAAATATTTGGATTAAAAAGTAGTAGAAAATAATAATTATATTAACAATTTAAAAACAACCACATAAAGTTATATTTACTTCTCTTGCATGTAGATGAAAAAATTCTGAACAGATTCTGGGGAGAACACTTTCCAAAACTCGTTCAAGGACACTGTAGGCTTATCTTCTGTTTTGTAAGGTTAAATTTTAATTCAAAACTTACTTTGTCTTTACAAGCATTTTTACCCTCTCACCCTGAAATTTCCCTTGTAGAAATTTATCCTAAAAAAGATATTAAAGGTGATGGAAGTATTTATGTGCAAAGATGCTTCTCTTATTGTTTTTAGTAGTAAACAATTAGAAACAACCCAAATATACAACATCAGAGATATGTTAAGTGGGACATTGATTTATTGGAATGCTCTATTGCCAATGAGAATAGTATTTAAGAGGTTGGAAAAACTTTCACAATATGTTAAGTGAAGAAAATCCCCAACTTATGAAATAGTATGTACATTTTGGTCCCAATTTAAGGGAAAGCATGTTAAAAGTACATAAATGCATTTAAAAAAAGATCGTGAGATTACATAGAAATTTGTTAATTTTGGGTGGTGGGATGACTGTGATTTTTTTTTAATTTTTCTGTATTCTAAATACTCTATTAAAATAGCTATTGGTCTTATGAACAGAATAAAAATCATGCTTTTTTAAAAAAATGCATTTTGTTGAAATATAATTTATGTACAGTGAAATACACAAATCTAAAGTGACATGGGTAAATGCATGTTTTTTTTTTTTTTGCAGTCTTCCCTCCCCTCCCCTCTCACCCCTGGCAACCAACAAAGAAAGTTTCCCTCCATATTTAAACCTTTCCTTGACCCTCCACAACAACGAACTAATAGTATATTTGTCCTTCTGTGATGGACTTATTTCACTCAACATAATGTCCTCCAAGTTCATCCATATTATGTGGTGTTTTGTAGACTCTACATTATTCTTTAGTGCAGCATAGCATTCCATTGTGTGTATGTACCATAGTTTGGTCATCTACTCTTCCGCTGATGGGCACATAAGCTATTTCAATCTTTTTGCTACTGTAAATAGTGCTGCGATGAATATGAGTGTGCATATATCTGTTCCTGTCCTGCTCTCACCTCTCTAGGATATATACCTAGTAATGGGATTGCTGGGTCAAATGGTATCTCCAATTGCAGCTTTCTAAGGAATCGCCATATTGCTTTCCACAGTGGTTGTATCACTTCACAGTCCCACCAGCAGTGTATGAGAGTCCCAATAACTCCACATCCCCACCAACATTTACTATTTTCTGTCTTGTTGAACCTTGCCATCAGTGCTGGGGTGAGGTGGTATATCTCATTGTTGTTTTGACTTGCATCTCTCTGATGGCCAATGATTGTGAGCGTCTCTTCATGTGTTAGCTGGCCACCTGAATGTCCTCCGTGGTGAAGGAGGATATTCATGTCTTCTGCCCATTCTTAAATTGGATTGTTAATTCCTTTGGTGTTGAGGTGTTGGAGTTTTCTATAAACCTTAGAGATAAGTCCCTTGCCAGAGATGTAATTATCAATAAATATGAATTTGTTGCTGTCATTTTGGTAATGTGCTTTTCGTGGTGGTGATTTCTTTGTTCCATATAATTCTCTATGCTGAGCTCATTTTGTTTATGAATGGTGTTATCACTTTCTTTGTTGCTATTGTTTTAGTATTTGCTAAATATTTGTGCTGGCTCTCTTTTTTATTTTGATGTGAAGGTTTATAATTTTTCTTTGAGGTTACCCTGTGATTTATGGTTTTCTTCTCAAGTTTAGAACAGTCTGTTCTATCTTGTAGTTGTCTTGACTTCCCTACCATCCAGAAGTTCTGTAACGACACAGTTTTTTCCCTCTTTTTGAATTGTGTTGTTGTTGTTATTTGCCATCGAGTGGGACCCGACTCATAGCGACCTCTCCTTGGGTTTCCGAGGCAGTATCACTA
>NW_006921676.1:4694189-4695208 GCF_000298275.1 Orycteropus afer afer | reverse complement strand
TCACTAATTCTGTTTTCCATTGATTCAATTCTGCTCCTTTGCCTATTCAATGTCATCTATTTCTGAAAATTTAGTATTAATCTTCTGGATTTCTGTGTGTAGATTTTGTATCATTTCTAATTTTTCATTTATTTTGTCATTTTGTTCTTGTATTGTCTTTTGAATTTTTTCTAGAGTTTTCTCTTTGTTTTCCTCAATTTTGTCAGTGTTTTCCTTGATCTGTCTCTCAATTTGTTGAAGATACCTAAATATAATTCTCTTTAATTCCTTATCAGGGATTTCCAATGCTGCATCTTCCTCAAGGATGTGTTTTGGGTCTGTATCCTGGCCCCTTGTTTCTCCTGCTTTATCTTGTTTCTTTTGTGGACTATGATGGCCTGTTGTGTCCAAGGCATTCTGATGTTTTTGTGTTTATATTTAATTGGTGATTGTATGTTGGAGTGACTTGCCCATGATTTTAATTTTCTTTGTATGTTATCTATGTAAGCAGGGTGAAGTTTGATTTTCTAGGCATTAGTGAGCTGAAATGGGTTAGTATTGTCCATTTTGTGTTGGACATACATGCGATCCACTATGTCAGGAATGACAAATTGAAGGAGAATGGCATAGTGTTGATAGTCAAAAAGAACATTTCAAAAGTCTATCCTGAAGTACGTGCTGTCAGTGATAGGATAATATCCATATGTCTACAATGCAGATCAATTAATACAACTATTATTAAAATTTACACACTGACCACTAATGCCAAAGCTGAAGATATTGAAGATTTTTATCAACTTCTACAGTCTGAAATTGATCAAACATGCAATAAAGATGCATTGATAACTACTGGTGATTGGAATGCAAAAGTTAGAAACAAAATAGCAGGAACAGTAGTTGCAAAATATGACCATGATGATAGAAACAATGCCAGAGATCACATGATGGAATTTTATAAGACCAATGACTTATTCGGGAGCTCTGGTAGCATAGTGCCTAAGGCACTTGACTGCTAACCAGAAGGCTGGTGGTTCAAACCC
>NW_006921676.1:4674551-4690047 GCF_000298275.1 Orycteropus afer afer | reverse complement strand
CACTAAAGTGAAGGATAAGTTATTGTATTTGGCTTCCCCTACAACTAAAATGGAGGCACAACGTCTGGTGGGTCTCTTTGGATTTTGGAGGCAACATATCCCTCATTTGGGTGTGTTGCTGCGGCCTATTTATCAAGTGACTCACAAAGCTGCTAGTTTTGAGTGGGGTCCAGAGCAACAGAAGGCCTTGCAACAGGTTCAGGCTGCTGTGCATGCTGCTCTGCCACTTGGGCCATATGATCCGGCTGATCCAATGGTGCTTGAAGTGTCTGTAGTAGATAGAGATGCTGTTTGTAGCCTTTGGCAGGTTCCTATTGGGGAATCGCAATGCAGACCCTTGGGGTTTTGGAGCAAACCCCTGCCATCCTCTGCAGATAACTACTCTCCTTTGGAGAAACAGCTTTTGGCTTGTTACTGGGCTTTGGTAGAAACTGAACGCCTAACCAGGGACCACCAAGTGACCATGAGGCCTGAGTTGCCCATCATGAACTGGGTGTTGTCTGACCCACAGAGTCATAAAGTTGGACATGCACAGCAGCACTCCATCATTAAATGGAAGTGGTAGATCAGAGATTGGGCTCGAGCAGGACCTGAAAGCACAAGTAAGTTGCATGAGGAAGTGGCCCAAATGCCTATGGTCTCCACTCCAGTCACATTACCTTCCCTGTCCCACTCTGTACCTATGGCCTCATGGGGAGTTCCTTATGATCAGTTGACTGAGGAAGAGAAAATTCGTGCCTGGTTTACAGATGGTTCTGCGTGATATGCAGGCACCACTCAAAAGTGGACAGCAGCGGCACTGCAGCCCCTTCCTGGGACTTCCTTAAAGGACAGTGGTGAAGGGAAATCCTCCCAATGGGCAGAACTTCAGGCCGTGCATATGGCTGTTCACTTTGCATGGAACAAGAAATGGCCAGATGTGCGATTATATACAGATTCATAGGCTGTGGCTAATGGCTTAGCTGGATGGTCTGGGACTTGGAAGGAGCATGACTGGAAGATTGGTGATAAGGATGTATGGGGAAGTGGCTAGATCTCTCTGAATGGGCCAAAGGAGTAAAGATATTTGTGTCTCATGTGAATGCCCACCAAAAGGTGACCTCGGCAGAGGAGGACTTTAACAATCAGGTGGATGGGATGACACGTTCAATGGAAACCAGCCGTCCTTTTTCCCCAGCTACTCTTGTCATTGCTCAATGGTCTCACAAATAAAGTGGCCATGGTGGCAGGGATGGAGGTTATGCATGGGCACAGCAACATGGACTCCCGCTTACCAAGGCTGATTTGGCTACCACCACTGCTGAGTGCTCAATCTGCCAACAGCAGAGACCAATCCTGAGTCTGCAATATGGAACCATTCCTCGGGGTGATCAGCCAGCAACGTGGTGGCAGGTTGATTACATTGGACCACTTCCATCATGGAAAGGACAGCATTTTGTTCCTACTGAAATAGATACTTATTCGGGATATGGATTCGCCTTCCCTGCACGCAATGCTTCTGCTAAAACTACCATCCATGGACTTACAGAATGCCTTATCCACTGTCATGGCATCCCACACAACATTGCTTCGGATCAAGGGCCAGAAATTCAAGCCAGATTCAGAAGAGGATGTGGAACAAGGGATATCAAGGCTTATGCCAGATAGATCTTGGCTGAAAGCAGAGAATACCAGAAAGATGTTTACCTGTGTGTTTTGACTATGAAAAGGCATTTGACTGTGTGGATCATAACAAATTATGGATAATATCTCAAAGAATAGAAATTCCAGAACACGTAATTTTACTCATGAGGAACCTGTACTTAGACCAAGAGGCAGTCCTTTAACAGAACAAAGGGATACTCCATGCTTCAAAATCAGGAAAGGTGTAGAAATCAGAGTGTATTACTCCTTTGCTCAAAATCCTGCAATGTCTTGTCTCACTCTGGGTAAAGCCACAGCCCTTAAAATGTCTTGCAAGGCCCTGTGTGATGTGGCTCCCCCTTCCTCTTACTGCTCTTACCTCACCTACTTTCCCTCTTGTTCTGCTCCAGCCACACCTACTGTTCTTCCAAACATTGAACCTGCTCCCAGTTCAGGACCTTTGCATTGGCTGTGTCCTCTCTCTCCCAAGATAGACTCATGCCTACCTAGTTCCTTGCTCAAATTCCACCTTGTTTGTTAAGTCTACCCTGCCTGTCCATTTCAAATTGCAACCCCCCCCCTAGTTTTTACACCCCTGTGCTGCTTTCTCTTCAGTGAACTTATCACTCTGTAACAGCCTAAGTAATTTACTTGCTTACCTTTTATGATAGTTAAAGTTGTATGTCAGTATGGCTGGGTCATGATTCTGAGTCTTTCAGCAGTTATGATGTAGTCATGCCCTACAATGAAATCTGATATAATGTAATCATTTCCATGATGAGATCTTCTATGAGCAGCCAATCAGCTGAAGGGGAGTTTCCTTTAAGGGGTAGCTTGCTTATAATATATATGGAAAATCTCTGGCAAAACTCTCTGGCTTTTTGCTCAATCTGGATCCTGCATCTGACCTTTGGACTTGAACCAATGGCTTGCTGGATTGCCTGCTGATTTGGGGATTGTTGTCTTTGCAGCCTGTAACCCAACAGACTTCCATCTTACCTGTTGATCTTGGATTCATCAGGCTCCAGTGCCTGCTGTATTGCCGACGGATCTTGGGTTCACGAACCCAGACTAAAACACTTTGTTTACTGACTATGTCCTTGCACTAGTGATAAGCTCCATAAAGACAGGAGTTTGTGTCTCTCTTGTTTACTGCTGTGTCTCTGGCATCTGGAACATTGCCTGGCACATAGAACATGCTCAATAAATATTTAATGAATGGATGCATGAATAAATGATAAAGAATATTGAGGTGAATGGGCAGAATTATTGCAGATAGTGTGGTCTGAAAAGGTGATGTGTAGGTAAGGCCTTACAGATGAGGAGAAGCCAACCATGAGAAAAGTGGAGGTCAAGAATCAAGCAGAGGAAACTAACTGCATGTACAAAGTCCCCAAAGTGTGAAATAAACCAGACTTTTTAAGGGAAACAGGATAGGGGGTGGTTAAGAGAAGGAATTCTGAGTCCAGATGACTTGGGTTTGGATCTCAGATACCCTACTTCCAAGAGTAGAGAGGTTGGGCCAGAATTAGCAGAGCCTTGGACATAATATTAAGGACAGTGCCATTTCTTGCATAGATGGCAACCCTTTTCATACCACCATCCTGAAGACACGGGAGCCATAGGCAGCAAGGAGAACCTTGCTTTCCTTCAACTGGTTAGTTGGGAGCTCATGATTTATTATGTTATTGAATGCATTGATCTAGTTCTGTTCAGGGTGCAAGGAACTAAGGTCATTTAGGATGAGATTTTTCAGGAAGACCGTGTCAGAGAAGGTTTGGAGGAAGGTGAGCTGTGATGAAGGGCTATGTTGAATGTCTGACAGGAGAGTTGGCAAAGAGAGAGCAGCGGACCTCACAGGGCTGTTTCATTTAGTCTCTGCAATGAAATATTACTCCTGCAAGTTAACACCCTTGCTAGGTCAGCTGGATAAAAATGGGATGGCTTACTCAGATTAACAAAGTTATTCTGACTTTGCTCGATGATTTATGATTTTGTCCAATTTATTTCTGAGTAATTAATAATCCTTACTGGGGTGTTATAACCTTGACTTGCCATTAAGCTTTACTGGTATTACTGCAAATGTGCACATTTTCAGATGTGAACCTTCTAAAGTGTGAAAAATGTCTGCATGATTACCTTTTAGTTGGAGATCTAAACCAGTTGTTGTTGTTGTTATGTGCCGTCGAGTCAGCCCCGACTCATAGCGACCCCTCCTTGGGTTTCCGAGGCAGTATCACTACGGAAGTAGGATTGCCCAACCTTCCTTCCGAGGAGTGGCTGGTGGGTTTGAACCACCAGCCGTCTGGTTAGCAGGCAAGTGTCTTAGCCACTATGCTACCAGAGCTCCCAGTAGTTGCAATCAAATAAATAGGTTGCTTCTTCCACTAAGCACCCACATATACATACACATACAATGTTGATTTAAAAATTTTGGAGTGGGAAGAAGCAACCATGCTTTTCTTTTTTCTATTATTATTTTTTTTTTAGAGTCTCATAGAGCTAAAGGTGACTTGGCTTCCAAAAACAAAAGCTAAAACTAAATAAAACAGCCTTAGTGAGACTCAGTTTTGAGTTTCTCCTCCACCCCTTTTTTAAATTTCCCTTTTGCTAACTTTCAGTGCCTCAATTTGTGAGTATTGTAATAATCAGATAGGAGTGGGTATATCTCAAAGTGAATACAGGAGGAAGAAATGGAATGTGTGGCTAGTTGTCTCCATGAATAACTACCTTCTTTCCTATGAGATCAGAAGAATTGGATGGTGCCTGGTTACCATTCCTGAACATTTTGATCAAAGATTCTACAGATGAATCTTGATTGAAAATGGAAAATGCCAAGTAGAATTTCAAATTCTAAATGCCTCAGAAGGAAGGTTGGGCAATCTACTTCCATAGTGATACTGCCTCGGAAACCCAAGGAGGGGTCGCTATGAGTTGGGGGCGACTCGATGGCACATAACAACAACACAGTAATGGACTCTAGACTTTCTGGAGCCACTGAGGCTAGATGAATCTGCTAAACTATTGTCTTGAGCTAATCTTTAAAACTTAAATGAAAAATATTCCCTAAAGTCTTCTTTAAAACAATCATTTAGCTTAATTAGTAAAGTGTGTCTGCCTCATATTTGTATGTGCTATAGAAATGTAGATATGATACCTTCTTAGCCACAACCAAACACTTTGAGGGAGTGAGTTACTGGGCCTGCAGGCTCAGGACCAGGGTCATGGGAGACATCAAGCTCAATTGGCATAACATACTACACAAAAACGTTCTACATCCCACTTAGGTGAGTAGTGTCTGTGGTCTTAAAAGCTTGTGAGTGGCCATCTAAGATACAACTATTGGCCTGTCCTTGTCCAAAGCAAAGAAGAGTGAAGAAAATCAAAGATTCATGGAAACACTCAGCTCAAGGGACTTGTGGACCATGAGAACCTCAGCCTACACAACCTTAAGACCAGAAGAACTAGTTGGTGGCCAGCTACCACTGCCAACCACCCTGGAAGGTATCGAAATTAGAGATCCTGGATAGAGTGGGAGAAAAATGTGGAACAAAACTCAAAATCATAAAAAAGACCAGGCTTACTGGTCTGATAGAGACTGGTGAAAACCCTGAGACTATGGCCCCTAGTCATTCTTCAGGCCTGGAATTGGACTCATTCCCCATGGCTTAACTCTTAGTCAAACAATAAACAGACCTGGGAGGTGAACAATTATATCAGGTAGGAACACTCTTTAGAACACTCAACCATGGGCGACCAGAAGAGCAGCATTCGTGCAGGAAATCTCAGAAGGAATGCATAGGAAAGAAGGACACAGGGAAAAGGTAATTACAGGGAGGAAGTGGAAAGAAAGCTGTTAAATTGTGGGGATTGCAATTGGTGTCATGAAACAAATGTGTATGAGCTATTGAATGGAAAGTGAATTTGCTCCGTAAACTTTCACCCAAATCACAATTAAAAAGGAAAGGAAAAAAAAAAGAATGTCTATCTTGAGCATTGTGCTCTTTTAAGATCTACATGGGATCACCAGCCTGTGGACTTGGGCCCATAGTCTCAGGTGACATGATACTCAATTGGCACAACATAGTACATACAAATCTTGTTCTACGATCTACTTTGGTGAGTAGCAACTGAGGTCTTAAAAGCTTATGAGCAGCCATCTAAGATGTAACTATTGGTCTCCTCTCATCTGAATCAAATAAGAGTGAAGAAAATCAAAGGCATCTGGAAGCAATGAGTCCAAGGATAAAATGGACCATGAGGACCTCAGCCTTCATGACCCCAAGATCTGAAGAACTAGATGTTGCCCGGCTACCAGTGCCAACCAATCAGAAAGGGATCAAAACTGGAGATCCTGGATAAAGTGGGAGGAAAAATGTGGAACAAAATTCAAAAACACAAAAATGACCGGAATCATTGGTCAGATAGAGTCTGGTGGAACACCCAAAACTATAGCCTGGGTTACCTTTTGAGCCTATAAATGGACTCACTTCCATGGATTGGCTCTCAGCCCAACAGCAGAAAGACCTATATGCAGAACACCTGCCCTGGGACGAGGCACCCACCTACTCTAGGAAGATGCACCCCTTAGAACAATCAGCCATGAGACACCAGAGGGACAGCATTCACATAGAGGGAAAGCTGGACAGAAAGGAATGCATAGTTAAGAGAGGAACAAGGAAGGGATAGTCACAGGGATGAGACAGGAGAGTTTTTATGGTTGGGGATGGTAATTGGGGCATGGAATCAAACGTGCATGAACTGTTGAATGTAAAGCAAATTTGCTTTGTAAATTTGCACCCAAAGCGCATGCACACACATGCACACACAAAGATCTATGTGGGATCAAATTAACAGTAACAACTTGAAAGATTAGATAGTAAACTTCAGGAGCAGTGAGTTTAAGTTAATGGGAGAGGAACAATTTGGAAAAGGAGGGTGAGAATGGTTACACAGTTTGAAGAATATAATCAATGACGTCCACTAAACAGGTAAAAAAATTGAATTGGTGTATATTTAGCTGTGTATATTTTCAATAGCAATAATATAAAATGTTATATGTTTTCAAAAGGGATACTCCTTTGTCTTCCCAAGGGGATACCAATAGGAAGAAAATTAGATCAAAGGTAAACCCAGATATCAAGACTTGTGTGAGAAAGATGCAGGTGATGGATAGGGTTTCTTGCTTTCTTGAGTTCTGGGATACTTAGAATTAGGTTTGGCTGCAAATACCAGAAAATCCAAAATAGTGGCTTGTATTCATGAAGTTTTATCTGGTCATTTAATAAAAAATTGGAGGTAGATGACCTGGATCTGTTAGGACACTGCACAAGCATTCACAGATCTAGGCTCCTTCTGTCTTTCTGCTCTGCTTCTCTTCATGTGTAGCCTCATTTCTCAAGCTTCCCACATGCTCCAAAATGGCTGCTGGAGCTTCTGCCTTTGTATTCACATTCCAGGCAGCAGAAAGAACAACAAGGAGAAATACAAAAGGGATTCAATCTATTAAATATCCCTCTGAGCGATTTCCTCAAAGTCCCATCCAACATCTTTTGCTTAGGTATTATATTCCCAGAACTCAATCATGTGGCTGTACACAGCTGTAACAAAGACAGGAAATGTAATTTTTCACCAGGCACATTTCCACAGCCAAAAATTATAGGCACTTTGTTAACAACGAGGAGAAGAAAATGGATACTCAGGGAGGAAATAGTAGTCTCTTCCACACTTTTATGGCTTTCTTTCTGCCCCACCCCTACTCTCACTCCTATTCAGTCATTCACTCATTAGGTACTGAGCTAGGTATTGGAGAGATGAAGATAAATAAAACACTATCATTGCCCTCAGGAGCCCTAGTGGTGCAGTGTTTAAAGTACTTGGCTGCTAGTCTAAAGGTTGGTAGTTCAAATCCACCAGCTGCTCCAAGGGAGTTGTTGTTGTTTTTATGTGCCATTGAGTCATCTCCAACTCATAGTGACCTTATATACAACAGAATGAAACACTGCCCAGTCCTGTGCCAGCTTCATGATCCCTACTATATCTGAGCCCATTGCTGCAGACACTGTGTCAATCCATCTTGTTGAGGGCCTTCCCCTCTTTTGTTGACCCTCCGCTTTACCAAGCATGACATCCTTCTCCAGAGAATGGTCCCTTCTGACAACATGACCAAAGTATGTGAGACAAAGTCTGGCCATTCTTGCTTCCAAGGAGCATTCTGCCTGCACTTCTTCCAGGACAGGTTTGTTAGTTCTTTTAGCAGTCCATGGTACTTTAAGCATTCTTCTCCAACACTTCAACTCAAAAGCATCAACTCTTCTTTGATTCTCCTTATTCATTGTCCAGCTTTCACATGCATATGAGGTGATTGAAAATACCATGGCTTGGGTTAGGTGCATCCTAGTCTTCAAGGAGATATCTTTGCTCTTCAGCGCTTCATCAGATTTGCCCAAAGCAATACGTCTTTTGATGTCTTGACTGCTGCTTCCATTGGCGTTGATTGTAGAACCAAGTAATATGAAGTCTTTGACAATTTCAATCTTTTCTCCATCTATCGTGATGCTGCTTATTGGTACAGTAGTGTGGATTTTTGTTTTATGTTGAGGTGTGTGGTGGTTATGTTCTTGATGGATGATGTTCTTGATGTCATCCCACAATTTTTCTACTCCAATGGAGAGATGTGGCAATTTGCTTTTGTAAAGATTTATAGCCTTGGAAACCCTACGGGGCAGTTCTACTCTGTCCTATAGGGTTGCTATGAGTTGGAATCAACTTGACAGCAGTGGATTTGGTTTGGTTTTAATATCCTTGACATTAGGTAGTTATCAGCTTGGTGTGGTGATAACTACGAAACAGTGTGAAAGTCCTGTGATAGAGCTATGTGTGGGGAGTCTCTGGAGTGGAAGAAGTATACATTTCTTGGTACCAGGAAGACCTAGTTCAGTCTGATGAGGGCTGAGGTACATTGACTCTTTCTTTTACACGTTATGTTTATTTTATTTTATTTTATTTTTTTTATGTTTATGTGTATTTAACTTTGAGCAATTTTCAAAGCACCTTCACAGTCCTCTATAGGATAGTACAGGTGTCATTATTATCTACATTTTACAGATGAGAAAACTGAGATTCAGAGGTTAAGTGACTCACATAAATAGTTGATGGCAGAGCTGAGACCAGACACATACCTTCTGCTACCCGGTTCAGTGGTCTTTTCTTTTCTTAATTGAATATATATATATATATATATATATATATATATATATATATATACACACAATTTACTACATGATATATATATATATGTGTGTGTGTGTGTGTGTGTGTGTGTGTGTGTATAACATCATGGGGAAAACTAACTCAGGAGTGCAAAGGTCTTTCCTTTGGTCTGTAGAATGAGAAAGATGCCTATAGTTTATGGGCTTCAGAAGGACCTGGGGTTGCTTGGCTGGGAATAGGTTGGCTGTAGGACCAAGAGATGTCATCTTGAAAGAATGTAGTAAGAGCTGTGTCTTAAAAGGTAGAAAGCTGGTTCCTCTGTCTCTTTCTTCTTTGCACCATAACTGCTCCCTACATAGCATTCCTAATCTCTTGTTTCTTCACTGAAGACAAACAGATTTGTCTATCCCCAAGAATCAGTGTGACTCAAGCAGTTTAGAAGGTTCTTGAGGTTGAGCCTGAAGAAGGAGCCATACCTTGATATATTCTGTGAGGGCAAGACCCTCGCTGCTGCTCAACGGTGGAGATTAAAACACTCCTGAGCCCAAACGCTTCACGAAGCATTTGGTTTTGCTTCAGATGATTATGTGCTCACTGAGTGAATTTTAAATGTGATCAAGTTATATTCAAAACACGATCCTAGATTCTTGGCTTATTTCATGTAATTAAAATAATTACAACATTATGCTAAAGCCAGGCTTGATGCTATCATCTTAAATTCTACTTAAAAACGGAACTTTGCTAATTCCATGGTCCCCTGTACCCAGTGTCTTCATGAGTGTATGGCACAGTGGTTAGGATCTTGGGTTTTGATGTGACTGACCACCTGGATTTGCTTGTTAGCCTCTTGCCTGCAAATGGGGAGAGCAATACCACTGTACAGTTGGAGTCTCTGTGTGGTGCAAATGATTAAGTTCTCCACTGCTAACCAGAATGGTGTTGGCTTGAACTCACCCAGAGGTGCCTTGGAAGAAAGCCCTGTTGGTCTGCTTCCAAAAGGTCACAGTCATGAAAAGCCTATGGGGCACAGTTCTACTCTGACACATGTCCAGTCACTATGAGTCAGAATTGACTTGACAGCATTTTTTTTTTTTTGGTTTATTGGGTTGAAGAGAATAAAATGAGTAATACATGGAAGGTGCTGAGAGTAGGACCTGGCACTTAGTAGCTTTTAATGAATAGCTAGCTATAATGATTACTAGATAGGCTGCAAGGATGAAGACCTGAGTAACAGCCTTCAAGGAACTTGCAATCCAGGGGGAGGCAGATGTAGGGCATGCAGACAAATGTACAATTATTTGCATTATAAGCAAGCCATTCATACCACAGAGGCCTCCATGACTTGCTCATGGCATGTGTTCTAATTGGGTGGTGACTGTGTTGTGCTGGTTATTCAGTGTTTTGAATACCACTGTTGGGGCAATCCCATACAACCTACGGGGCTCTTATAGAGTGGCAGAGGGATGACTCCTGAAAGGAAAATCTGGTGGTGTAGTGGATAAGGCACTTGATTGTTAACTGGAAGTTCAGTGATTGAAACCCACCAGCTGCTCCATGGAAGGAAGATGGGGCAATCTACTTCCATAAAGATTTACAGTCTCGGGAACCCGATGGGGATTGCTATGGGTTGAAAACGACTCGATGGCAGTGAGTTTGGAGTTTTGGTTTGAGTTGGAAAGAGGGAGGAGGGACTTGGTGCTGGAGAAGTAAGCAATGGAAGTCAGTAATAGAAACCAGTGAAGGGTTTTAAGCCCTCTCTGGTGGCATAGTGCCTAAAGCATTTGACTGCTAACCAGAAGGCTGGTGGTTCAAACCCACCAGCCGCTCCTCAGAAGGAAGACTGGACAATCAATCTACTTCCAAAGAGATATCACCTCGAAAACCCAAGGAGTGGTTGCTATGAGTCAGGACTGACTCAACGGTAGTGAGTTTTTTTTTTTTTTTTGGTCTGGTTGTAGTGGAGAGGAGTGGAGGGGACAGAGGTAGAAGGAGACTATTGCTTTTGACCAGAACTGAGAAGATGGTGGTAGCTTGGATGAGGGGTTGGCAGAGCAGGTGGCAACAAACAGACCAATCTGAGTGTTGTTTAGGATATAAAGGAATATGGCAGTTAACTATATATGGGGGGGTAAGAGGGTGACTAGGGGTGACTTCTATGTTTCTGCTTTGAGAAACTGGGTAAATGAGAAAGACAGGTGTCATCTACCTAGGTTGGTCAGGGAAGGTTTACATAGGTGGTGGTATTTGAGGTGAGCATTTAAGGATGAAATGAATATCTTCAGTCAGAGGAAAGGAGATATATCCTGGCCTCCTGGGATACACATGAGCAGAGGAAGAGAGACATTCAAGTACCTGCCATACCAGAAAGAAAAACCACAGTTATATCAAATAGGTTTATGATATTTGCTAATACACCCACCACTGAGCCCATGATGTTTTTTCAATGGATCTCTTATTTGCTGTCCTTACAGAAGGGTTTGCAAAAAGAAAGAAGACTTCCCTTTGGTTCGCTGTCTCTCTACTGGTGGTATCGCTCTTCATACTGACCATAGGCCTTGCTGCAACGACGAGAACTGAGAATGTGACCGTGGGAGGCTATTACCCTGGAATCATTGTGAGTGTGGCTGAGGAGGTTCTGGATTCATGGGATCTGCTGGGAGGTGCTGGGAAAGGAGGGGCCAGGGACAATAGAGACTCCTATATAACTGGGTGACACATTCAACTCCAGCTCCTCAGAGCTAGAGGTCTAAGGCAAGGCATTGGAACTTCTATTTGTATCTATGGTAGGCTGAATAATGTCCCCTGTCTTCCCTGGATGTTTATGTATTAACCCCTGAGACCTGTGAAGACATTACTTATATGGCACTAAAGAATTAAGTTGGCAGATAGAATTAAGATTGCTGATCAGCTGACCTAAAGTAGGGAAATTATCCTGGATTATTTGAGTAGACCCACTGTAATCACAAAAAAATAAAATACCAAACCCACTGACATCAAGTCAATTCCAACTCATAGCAACCCTATAGGACAGAGTAGAACTACCCCCTAAGTTTTCCAAGGATGTAAAATTTATGGCAGAAGACTGCCACTTCTTTCTCCAAAGTGGAAGAGGAAGGCAGAAAAGTCTCAAGTGATGTGAAAGGATATTGAAGATGGAAGGAAATAGCCATGGACCAAGGAATGTGGTCCTTGGCAGCTGGAAGAAACAAGGAAACATTCTCCCCAGAGCCTCCAGAATGGTGCAGCCCTGTCAACACCTTGATTTTAGCCCAGTGAGGTCCGAGTCAGCCTTCCCATCTCTAGAACTGTAAAACAATGACTGTGTAGGTTTTAAGCCACTGGTTTTGTGGTAATTTCTTACAACAGCTATAGAAAACTAATATAATACTAATTTTACTTTGTTTCCAAAATAAAAGGAAATATTTGAAGCAGCACTGTTAAACTCCTGGGCTTTAAATGGAGGATATGTGTCATAGTTTATGTGGAGTGATCAGGAAGGTGTGTTTATGCATTGACTTATTCTTGCTTTAGTCAAATCAATCCTTGGAACATGGACAGGTAGCCTGAAAAGATTCCTGCCGAGAAATCAAGGATTGAAGGTTATGCTAATAATGCAATAATATGGGAACAATAAGAAAATGACAGAGCTGACATTGGTTCCCTTTTGGAACCAGACCAAAAAAAACCAAACTCACTACTGTGGAGTCAATCCCAACTCATAGCAATCCCTCCTTGGGTTTCCGAGGTGGTATCTCTATGAAAGTAGATTGCCCAGTCTTCCTTCTGAGGAGTGGCTGGTGGGTTTGAACCACCAGCCTTCTGATTAGCAGTCAAATGTCTTAGGCACTACACCACCAGAACTCCTGTGTACCACCTGCCTGTATATAATTTATGAATAAGCATATATAACTAGTACCTATGTTGAAAAAATTTTAGTGACAAAATTGCATGAGGTTGATGATGTTTTGGAGACATGTGTCTTACATAAGGAAGCTTTTCTGTCATAGTTCTTGGAACAGGAAGAGAGAAGATTGGAACTACAGAAGGTTTGGGGTTTCCCCTAGTAGTTTTGAGGACACATCATCCTAGACAGCTTTCAAAATATCAAGATCAATATTGATCAAATATTTTGTTTTTTTAGCTTCAGTATTTAAGGTTTCCTACCTTAAAATTACATTCAAAACATGAATGGATATTGTCAGAACTATGTTCTCTAAGGAACACATTTTCTGGACAATAAATTAAAACTATACTGGCCAGAATGGAATTAGCTTTAGCCCAGACTATTTTGCATGTAAACTATAAAGGGGACAAATGACATTAAATGAAAGGAAAGGTGGTTAACAACACTTTTGTGGAGATCCTGTGCCCAACTTAGAGGCTCAAAGGAATGAGTTAGTCTCAGGAAGAAATTGGGGCTAGAATGTGAATGGGGAGGACATCAATATTTTGGAAAAAAATATATTTAAAAATATATCTATAAAGTAAAACTTTATACATTTATGTTGCAATTAGAATCTTGATATTTTTGAACTGTGAAGTTGTGATATTTCTAAGCTTCACACGAAGAGACAGTCATCTTTTCTTCTCCCTTGGGAATTCTTAAATTATTGGAGAAAACTACATGTGCATATGTATATATCATCAAACCCCAAAGCCAAACCCATTGCTGTGGAATAGATTCTGACTCATAACAACCCTATAGGATAGAGTAGAACTGTCCTATAAGGTTTCCAAGCCTGCAAATATTTACAAAAGGACTGCCACATTTTGTCTAATGGAGTGGCTGGTGGGTTTGAACTGCTAACCTTTTGAGTCATGGTTGAGCTCTTTAACCACTGTGCTACCAGGGCTCCTATATATCACCAGAGACATAATTATCGATAAAGGCACAGCTATAGACATGTTGTTGTTGTTAGTTGCTTTTGAGTCAGCTCCAACTCATAGTGACTCTATGTACAACAGAACGAAACACTGCCCAGTCCTGCGCCAGCCTCGCAATCTTTTTTATGCCTGTTGTGGTTGTTGCCCATTGTTGCAACCACTGTGTGAATCCATCTCATTGAGGGCCTTCTCCTTTTTCACTGGCCCTCCACTTTACCAAGCATGATGTCTTTCTCCAAAGAATGGTCCCTTCTGACAACATGACCAAAGTAGATGAGATGAAGTCTGGCCATTCTCGCTTCCAAGGAGCATTCTGGCTGCACTTACTCCAGGACAGATTTGTTCATTCTTCTGGCAGTCCATGGTGCTTTCAGTATTCTTTGCCAACACCACAACTCAAAAGCATCAATTTCCCTTTGGTCTTCCTTATTCATTGTCCAGCTTTCACACGCATATGAGGTGATTGAAAATACCATGGTGTGCTTATTCTTCAAAGAGACATGTTTGCTCTTCAGTGCTTGAAAGAGGTCTTTTGCAGAAGATTTGCTCAGTGCAATATGTCACCTCATTTCTTGACTGCTGCTTCCATTGGTGTTGATTGTGGAATTAAGTAATATGAAATCTTTGACAACCTTGATCTTTTCTCCATTTGTTGTGATGGTGCTTGTTGTTCCAGTTGTGAGGATTTTTGTTTTCTTTATGTTGAGGTTTAATTAATCTTCATCTCTAAGTGCTTCAAGTCATCTTCACTTTCAGCAAGTAAGGTTGTGTCATCTGCATATAGCAGGTTGTCAGTGAATCTTCCTCCAATCCTAATCCCGTGTTCTTCTTCATATAGTCCAGTTTCTCAGATTATTTGCTCAGCATACAGATTGAATAGTGTGGTGAAAAGATACAACCCTGATGTACAACTTTTGTGATTTAAACCATGCAGTATCCCCTTGTTCTGTTTCAATGATAGCCTCCTGGTCTATATAGACTCCTCGTGAGCACAATTAGACATAAATATGTGCAATTTTAGTGCTTCCACTTGACACCATATCTCGAGAAACTCCAAAACCATACCATGTCACGTTATCAAGCGTGTTCTTCCCACTCCCCACCCCCAGCAGGGTACCCAGGTGACTCACAAACCATTCGTAAGTTTGACAATTGCTTACTTGCTCTATGAGCATGACTCAAACTCTAGATTTTTTTGGCTCTAACTCAAGAGGTTTCAGTTTGGTAGCTATATAGATTGTCTGGGAGAGGCATTTTCATGGGCTGCTCAGAACAGCATTTTCAGTGGGGCATTGCTGAAACTCAATGTTCTTAGCACTAAGGTGAATTAATTGAAAAAATTCTCCTGCCAAATGGGAGTGACAGAACAATGTATGCCTGTGCCAGCTAGGGTGGAAGAAGTCTAATGCCCAGGTCCTCTGATTCCCATTTTTAAGATGAGAACATCCACATGTACATTTTCTTCAGCATACTAGCAGTTATTTTCTCCTTGGTAAAGTCAAGGGCTGAGGCTTATACATGGAACAAGAGGATTCTTCAAAAGAACCCTTTCTTCTAATTTTTTTTTTTTTTAATGTTGTAAACAGTAAGCGCCATTGGGTTTCTGAGGCAGTAAATCTTCACAGAAGCAGATTGCCCAGTTCTGCGTCCATGGAGTGGCTGGTGAGTTTGAACTATAAACTTTCTTGTTAGCAGTCAGATGCCTTAGGCACTGTTCTACCAGAACTTCTTGTTGGAACCACCAGCATACACATTTTGGGAGCTCTTGTAGCGTAGC
>NW_006921676.1:4661817-4674434 GCF_000298275.1 Orycteropus afer afer | reverse complement strand
GAAGGAAGATGGGGCAATCTACTTCCTTAGTGATACTGCGTTGGAAACCCAAGGAGGGGTCGCTATGAGTTGGGTCCAACTTGACGGCACATAACAACGTAGATTGCCCAACCTTCCTTCCAAGGAGTGGCTGGTGGATTTGAATCACCATCCTTCTGGTTAGCATTCAAATGCCTTAGGCACTATGCCACCAGAGCCCCCTTACTTATATGTGTGTGTGTGTGCGTGTGTATGTGTATGTAATGTACCATGTTATTATTTTCAATGTTTTTTGGGTGTACAATATAGTGAACCTAATTATGTTCACCATGTTGTGCAACTATTACCCATTGTCAGTTTTTGCATCACTATAAACAGAAACTTAATGCTTCCTAGCAATGACTCCTTTCCCCCTCTCTCCTCCCCTGGTAACCACTAATAAACATTGGTCTCCATATATTTGCCTATTCTTGTTACCTCATGTAAGTGGGATCATACAGTATTTTTCCTTTTGTGACTGACCTATTTTACTGAGCATGATGTGGTTCATCCATGCACTAGCATGTGAGGCCTTCTAGAAAGGCCTCTTGTTTGGCTCTGCCCTCTCAGTCCAGGAGAGTCCCGCCTCCTTTCTCTTTTCCTTTTCCTGGCTCATATCTGACTGCTCTGAGAGAGCAGAGAGCCATGAGCCCAAGCCTTCTTTCTACCTTTTCTCATCTTCGCTAAGACTTCCTGTTCTGTTTGCTCACCTGAATTCAAAGTGACAGTTAAGTGCATCTCTAATCAGGTATTAGTAGGTGTCAGTGGATTACTGTGTAAAGGTTCTTTGGAAATACACTTGTGTTTTAGTTACCTATTATTTCATCTAAAGGAATAATTCTCCAGTGGTCAGACTTTAGCTAGGTCTAGTAGAAGACATTTTAGGTGAGTCACTCATCTGACAACCAGATATGTAGAGATGGGTGATGAATTGCTCTGGGTTACTATGAAGATGAAGTCCCTGGGTGGTGCAAACTGTTAACACACTTGATTACTAACCAAAAGGTTGAAGGTTTGATTCTACCAGAGGTGCCTTGGAAAAAGGGCCTGACAATCTACTTCCCCCAAATCAGCACATTTCTACTCTGACACCCTTGGGCCATGAGTTGAGGTCGATTCAATGGTAACTCTTTTTTTTTTTTTATACTATGAAGATATTGTCTCTTACATGGGGAAAGAACCATGGTGGTGCAGTGGTTAAGTGCTCAGCTGCTAACCAAAATATCAGTGATTTGAACCTACCAAATGCTCTAGGAAGAAAACACCTGGTGATCTGTACTTGGAAAGATTACAGCCTAAGAAACCCTGTAGGAGCAGTTCTACTCTGTCCTACGGAGGGGTTGCTATGAGTTGGAATTGACTAGATGGCAATAGGTTTTTTGTTTTGTCTTTTTTTGATATGGAAGAGCACATTACTCTCGCTTTCTATAATCAAGAATTGAAGTGACATATACATTAAAACTGGGGAGCTCTGGTAGCATAGTGGCTAAGGCACTTGACTGCTAACCAGAAGGCAGGCGGTTCAAACCCACCAGCCACTCCTTGGAAGGAAGGTTGGGCAATCCTACTTCCGTAGTGGTACTGCCTCGGAAACCCAAGGAGGGGTCGCTATGAGTCGGGGCCGACTCGACGGCAAACAACAACAACAACAACAACAACAATACATTAAAACTATTTGAACTGAGGAAAGATGAGTCATGTTTCAGCAGGTTCTTTGAAGCTATATCCATTTACCTAACTTTGAATGAGCACAGGAAGCCAGCCAAATATGAATGAACCCTTCCGACAGTTAGTGGTTGAATCTTCATAAGGTGGGAATGGCTGGTCATAGTGCATTAGATTAAATATTTTATAAAGAGTCACAGTCTAATATGCATTATTTACTGCTAAATGTCAGTATTAAGATGCCAGCATGGTAATCTGGAGTGTTTTCTCCTTTCTTGTTTTCCCTTTTGTCTCAGCTGGGCTTTGGATCTTTCTTGGGAATTATTGGCATCAATCTGGTGGAGAATAGAAGACAAATGGTAAGAAAATCCATCGTCTCTTTCAAATGTGAGGTGGGTAGGGAGTTTTAGCTCTTTGGGAAAGAATGTTACAGCTGTAGTGGGGGTTCCTAGGAAACTCCCATTCCATCTACTTTCAGGACCATTGCTTATGGATTCCCAGGCCATATTCTGCACACCCTAGACTCTAGGACTTAGCAGGTATGACTCACATCTTAGTCTAAATGAGCACCATCCCTGGGATTGTGTAGGTTACATCCTTACAACCTCACATGGTGGACCAAGCAGCTAAGATTGAGGGTTGGGGAGAAAAGATTAGGGGGTAGGGTAGGTTGGAGGAGGGGTGGCAAATTAAACCATGCTATATAAAGTTGAGGGAAAAAAAATGTAACTTAGCTCATCTCCTTTTTAAATCAATATCCCTAGAGTCTCCTATTACATTTGGGTTAAGTAAATGTTTAGGTCCTCTCAGACTGAGGAGAGGATAGATAAAAATGGAAAAATAGAAGGAAGTCCATAGTTCACAAGATCTTTGTAGAATGGAAATCTGTACCCAGTGCCTGTCATTAGGTAGGCAGTCAATGAAGATTTGTGGAGTGTATAAATAGTTATATTGATCAGTTTTAAAAACTAGTGTCTTTATTAATCATTTCAATTTAGAATCTTTTCTTTTTTAATGCAGTATCTGGAGAATATATCTATGAGTAAATAATGGACTTTTGCAAATTCAATACTGTGGTAGCCAGTATTGAATTTTTGTATCTCATCTCCAAATTATTATATCGAATTGTGTTAGTATTTCCAACTCTTACCTGCACTGGCTTGTTAATTTATCATCAGATTTGCAAGTAGCCTTGCCCTGGGTTTTTTAATTAGTTTGTGAAGCGCCTATAGTGGTTGAATCCCATACAGCTCATGATTATCCCTGTTTCTCCCCCTACCTGCACCTGAAAGGCAAGGCCCCAATAACTTAGCTGCTATTGTTTCTCATAACCCAGCATGAGATGGAGAAACCTATTGCTGCTTTTTATGTAAGCTGCACATATAAAACTAACCATGGAGTGGATGGTGCCTGATTGAATGAGGGTAGAGGGTTGAAGATGAGAAGATGATGGTTGTAAAGAGAAACTTGCATTCTGGTTAAATGAAAGGTTATGCCATGAATATTGAGAGACATGATGCACTACCAGGCAAACTGCCAGTCTCCTGCTGGTGGTTTAAGAGATGGACAGACAGGCCACCAATGCCTTTTCCTCCTCGCATCTCATTCTTAGTTGCAGGCCACCTGGCTTTGTGCATATCCTCTGTGACTCCTTTACATCATCCCTTACCCCCACCCCAACTCTCTCACCTAAGTCCTGTCTGTTCTTCCATTTGGCTGGCTTATAGCTGGAAGAGGTGGCTTCCTAGGGGCCCTCCCATCCCCTAATCAATCTCTTGTATCAGCTGTGTAACAAGGAGGTGAATGGAGGCTAAAGTTTAATTCTGGCCAGGCTACATCAAGCTGGAGAAGAGGGACCTTTTTCTTTCTTTCTTCTTCTTCTTCTTTTTTTTTTTTTTTAAAGTAATTTCTCTGTCAGAGAGCACTCCTGTTTTTGGAATTAAAACCAAAAACCAGTTGCTATTGAGTAAATACTGACTCATGGACACCTCATGTGTGTCAGAGTAGAACTGTGCTCCATAGGATTTTGTATGGCTGATTTTTCAGAAGTAGATCTCCAGGCCTTTCTTCCAAGGCCCCTCTGGATGGACTTGAATCTCCAGCCTTCTTGTTAGCAGCCAATCAGTGCTGTTTGCACCATCCAGAAGCTCTAGCTGTTCTTTTTTTTTTTTTTTTTAATTGTGATTTGGGTGAAGGTTTACGGAGCAAATTTACTTTCCATATAGTGGTTCACATATACTTTGTCTCATGACATTGACCACAGTTTACCACAATGCAACAGCTCCCCTCCCACTTCCTCCCCATAGTTACCTCTTCCCTGTGTCCATCCCTCCATGGACTCCTGCCCCCTGAGCTATCTCCCTGTGCATAAACAGCCCTTCTTTCTCCCATGATTGTTCTTTCCAAGGAGTGTATCTACTTGAGGTAAATGTTCAACTCATATGTCTGTCTTTTGTTTGGCTGGAAACCACAGATCTGAAGGGCAGCTAGGAGCCATAGTCTCAGTGGTTCCACCAGGCTCTATCAGACCAGCAAACCTGGTCACCCCCTTTTTTTTTCTCCAAATGATTTTGAGTTTTGTTCCACATTGTTCTCCCTCTCTATCAAGGATCTCCTACATAGATCCCCTTTCAAGTGGATGATAGTGGTAGCCAGGCACCATCTAGTTCTTCTGGTCTCATAGTCGTATAGGCTGCAGATCGGGTGGTATACCAATCACTAGGATTAATTGTTTCCATGAATTTTGGTTTTCTTCATTCTTCTTTGCTTTGGACGAGGAGAGACCTTTCGTTGCATCTAGATGGCAGAACTCTAGCTGTTCTTACCAAGGCTCCTTGTATGCCCTGCTCACTTGAATGGTATTTAAGAATTTATAGTGAAGAAAAATATTTTATTCCAGAATGCCTAAGGCATCTGACTGCTAATCAGAAGGCTGGGCATTCAAACTTACCAGCCACTCTGCAGAAGCAAAACGGGAATCTACTTCCATGAAGATTTACAATCTCAGAAACCCAAAGGGGGTCACTATGAGTTGGAATCTACTTGATGGCAGTGGGTTTGGTTTGTTTTGGTTTCAAACACATTAAATCTTAACTACCTCAGAAGGAGATAGCTAAGATTATACTAAAGTATGAGGGATTGGAATTGTTTTTTTTGGAAAAACCTGGTTTTGGCGAGAAGGGCTTCACACTGCATGAGGGTATTTTGCCATTTAACACCAATTTACCTTTTCAGCTGTGTCTCCTGTCCTATCTCTTCCCACACCTGTGTTCCTGCTCCACTCTGTTTCTCAGTTTCATATGGCAGAGCCAGCTGTCTTGCTTGATGTCTCTGCACACTATTATGGATTGAATTGTGCTCTTTGCAAAACATTAATTTAAAAAACAAACAAAAAAACCAAAAAACAACTTACTGCCATTGAGTTGGATCTGACTCATAGTGACTCCTCCTTGGGTTTCCAAGGCGATATCTTTATGGAAATAGATTGCCCAGTCTTCCTTCAGAGGAGTGGCTGGTGGGTTTGAACCACCAGCCTTCTGGTTAGCAGTCAAATGCCTTAGGCACTACACCATCAGAGCTTCTTTTCTACCTTGTAGGCATATGGATATTATCCTATTACTCTGGTGGTGTAGTGACTAAGACGTTTGACTGCTAACCAGAAGTCTGGAGGTTTAAACCCACCAGCCACCCCTCGGAAGGAAGGTTGGGCAATCTACTTCCGTAGAGTTACTGCCTTGGAAACCCAAGGAGGGGTCACTATGAGTCAGATCCGACTTGACGGCAGTGAGTTTTGCATTTGACAGAGTTGTACTTCAGGATAGATCTTGAAATGTTCTTTTTGACAATGAATGTGATGCCATTCGTCTTCAATTTGTTATTCCTGGCATAGTAGACCATATGATTGTCTGACTCAAAATGGCCAATACCAGTTCATTTCAGCTCACTAATGCCTCGGGTATTGATCTTTATGCATTACATTTCATGTTTGACAGCTTCCAATTTTCCTAGAGTCATACTTTGTACAGTCCATATTCTGATTCTTAATGAACGTTTGGAGCTGTTTCTTCTCATTTTATGTTGTGTCACATCAGCAAATGAAGGTTCTGAAAGCTTCACTCCATCCACATCATTAAGATCAACTCTACTTTGAGGAGGCAGCTCTTGACCAGTTGTATTTTGAGTGCCTTCTAACCTGAGGGGCTCATCTTCTGACAGTATATTAGACAATGTTCCACTGCTATTCATAAGGCTTTCAGTGGTCAATTTTTTAAGAAATGGATGACTTTGTCCTTCTTCTTAATCTTTCTAAGTCTGGAAGTTCTGTTGAAACCTGTCCACCATGGGTGACCGTGGTGGTATTTGAAATACCAGTGGCATAGCTTCTAGCTTCACAGCGACATACAAGCCACCACAGTATATGACAAACTAACAGACAAGTGGTAGAAGCAGGTAATAGGCTGTAAAAACTTCAGCTATGGAGAGAAGGATTTTATTACATACATCCAAATATATACGTATGCTTTTTTTCCCCTTGATTTCTTTTTATTTAATGTTTTTACTATGGAAAAGTTTAAACATATATAAGACTAGACAGAATAATATAATGAACCCCTATGTAGCCATGACCCCACTTTGTCAATTATCAACTAATGGACAATTTAGTTTCAACTTCCACTTACCTCTTCCCTTTCCATACTATTTTTGAACAAATCCAGACATTGCATCATTTCATCTGTAAATATTTCACTCTGTTCATTTAAAGGGATGAAATATCAAAAGCAAATCTAATCATTAGAAGTGATTCCACCATTATCACTGCCCATTATTATGTTAGTCTCCAGTGACATTCTAGGAATAACTCAAATTGAGCCAGCATTTGATACTTTTCTGTTGATGAATGAATTATCCTGCTCCTTACCCAAACAGACATATGAGTCATTGATTTCACTAATAGTTCTGTAATTTAGCATGGTCCTACAACATCAAGGATAGAAAAGTTAAGGGCCTAAAACATTCTGTTAACTGCTGATTTTTTTCCATTCAAAGGAGATCTTGTCCAGGCCAGCTGACATTGAAGGAGAAGTAGGAACCCAGAATCCTTCCCCCTTCCCATATACATAAAATGTACACAGGCATACACATAATGGAATCCTTGTAGGACATAATTTAAAATCCACTGGCCTAGAAGAACCAATGGGGCCAGTAAGAATTAACTTATTGAAACACGTTTTCTGCAGTAGATTAGGATATCAGGACTCTGTCTGTCTGATTTAGAGTGAACCTGTTTTTCCTGTTCCATTGAATGCTGTGGGAGAGATGGGTCTTGGTTGTCTTACTCCCCATCTCCCCTACTTAACTTATACTGCTTAGAGTCTTGACAACTTATAAATTTCATCAGGCTTATTGGGGAATGTCTGGCCTTTCATCTTCTTATATAGAAGCTAAGATGTCTTGCTACTACCAGGTTTGAGTTGGGTAGGGGCTTGAAACTTAGAGGAAAACAACTTAGCGGAAACTTAGAGGAAGACAACTCTATGCCTTCAGGTAGGGTAGAGATGGTATCTTCTTCCAAAAGCATGAGACTGGAAAGATATGCAGGTCTTCAGGAAGGGAACTCACCACCTTCCACAATGAAATCACACTTAAACCATAATGTGGGTGCTGGAGGGAGGCTATGCATATGGGTGACTGGACCTCATAGAGTGACTTCAGTTTCCTCTGAAATTCTCACTAATTATTGATGTCCAAGTGGGCACTCACAAGCCAGTTCAACCTTGCAATGACACAACTTCGCCACAGGTTAGGGAGTAACAAAAGGAACATGGACACAGAGAGGAACATGTAGCTATGGGTAATCATACTCACAAGGGATGGTCAGTTTATGCTCCAAATGTGGTCCTTCTGGCATCCCTTGCCCATGCTTGGTCTGTGTTTTCATGGCTGAGCTTTCTTTTCCTTAAAGCCCAGGATGCCTCTAAGAACTTTTGTACCCTTTTCTATTCCTGCCAAAGAGAAGAAGGTCCAGAGGAAAATGGGGAGTTTTGCTTTGGGCAGCCCAAGGTCGGTCCTCTTTTGTGAGGTACCACCGCTTTCCTGCCTGATAGATAGCACAGACAGGTGTGTATATGGAAGGTCTGGATGGGGGTGTTTCTGTGAGACCAGTCACCCCCTCCTCCTCAGCCTCCACAAGTCGATCAAATCAGAGTTTACAAGATATGCAATCATACAGCAGCATCAGGAGGAGGTAATTTCCATTACATTATGTGTCCAACCTGCTGTGAAAGGTTAAATCCTCCTTACAGCCTCTTCACTAGGTGGTCATCCAGCCTTTGCCTGAACACCTCCCCTGACCGGTGTGGTGGGAGCATGTTGAGGAGTAGTAACTAATATGTTTCTCTCTCATCCCTGCAATATATTCTTATTTCACCGTTCCTACATTCAAACTAGGAGCTCTGGTAGCGTAGTGCCTAAGACACTTGACTGCTAACCAGAAGGCTGGCAATTCAAACCCACCAGCCACTCCTCAGAAGGAAGATGGGGCAATCTACTTCTGTAGTAATACTGCCTCGGAAACCCAAGGAGGGGTCGCAATGAGTCTGGTCCAACTCGACGGCACATAACAACAACAACACATTCAAACTATTCAGTCCATGCCGAGGAGTGAGATGGGTCTATATATTGGAATGAAAGCTGAGATGGGTAGAGAATGCCAAGCACCTTCCTTCACTGCCTTCCCCCATGTTCTGGCTCTAAAGTGCTACCACATAAACCCTCCAGATGTTCCACTGATTTCAGGGAGAAGGGCGGGGTAGGGGTAGTGGTGGATAGAAGTGAAGTGAAGTGACTTGGAAAACCTAAACGTGCTCACATTCTCTTCCATCAGGCTAACTGGAGATTTGTGACAGAAACTAAGTTTAGTTATAGGGAAATTAAGTATCAGTTTTTAAGCACCTAATTGTGAAGTCTGGGAGAATTTAACCTGTCACTTAGGAAGCTCACTAAACAACTTTAATTATTTAAAAAGATCTTTATTCTGCTAAGGACAGCCTATCTTCTAATAGTTCTATCAGTTGGCAACATTTCACACCCCCAAACCAGGTAGAACTGGATCACCTGACCTATCACTTACCGTATGTGTGATCTTGGACTTGTTATTCTACCCAACAGAGACCAGTCTCCATCTCACGGGATTTTGATGAGGCTTAGGCCAGCTAAAAGGTCTCTGATCCACACCTACACATTTCTCTGTATCTGGATCCCCATTATTTCCTTTCTCTGAGATGCTAAAGACGTGGTGGTTTTCTCCTGTTTGAGGCAATCACTGGAAAGCAGGGGTTAATGATGGGCAGTCATCTTAATGATTCAGACCTGAGTTGCAAAGACACAGAAAAAGTATCAGTGCATCCCAACACAGCATGCTGTGCCCAGAGCATTGATTTCTCTGGCCCAGTACAGCTGCTCTGGGATAGAGATGTGCTGAGATACAGATGTGTCGTGATATTGATGGCTCATCGCACATCCTCACAAGGCAGCTGATTCTTTTGTCTGTCTCTTCCCTGAGGTTGTGAACTCCTGTGGGAGGGAGGTAGTCTTATAGTGAGTGACTCAATAAATGGGTGTTGATAGACTGGTGAGCATGAGAAAGCTCTTCCTCTCTCTAATTGATCTGCAGTCTGCCTGTCTGTAACTTTCACTTACTGATCCTGGTATCCATTGATTAGGTTGAGTATGTTAATGTGGGAGAATTTACATAGGCTGACAAATACTTTCCAGTTTATGCTTCCTGCAGCTACATGACCATCAAAGTGTTCTGTCTGAAATGAATGCCTGGAACTTTATTTTTGCTGCTACATAAGCCATGCTCACATGATGTCAGTTTGGAAAATTTCATCAGTTGTCTGGATGGGTCCAAATATCTTCAAATATGGATCAAATATCTCTTTAGAAAGAGCCCTAGGGATTATTTTCTGATGGAAAACTACCACTAGATCTGGTTTTGCTGCCACTCCACAGAAAATATTGTGTAACTGGAGCCTCAGGATCTGTGAGCAAATGCAGGTGCTCAGTGTGTATTTTCCATAGGAAAAAGAAATTACTGCTTCCACATCAAAGGAGTTGTAACTGCCTCCAACAATAACAAAGACAACCATCCATTTTGCTTAAAGGTCATTAGATCTTTCCTGAACTTTGCCACATATGAATTGTTATCATCCATCCATTTATCTCTTCAACAAACATCTAACAAGCACATGTTCTTGTGCAAGTCCTGTGTTAGGCAAAGGGTGTGGGAGGGTGGATACAGAAAAATCACAGGGGAACTCGAATCTCAAGAGTTTATACCCTAGTAGAAGAGTTTATACATGAGCGTAAAACATGACAAAATTACCTGGAGAATGAGGCCTGCATTGGGAAAGGCACGATAAAATCAGGAAGGATAGAAGGGGCCCTGGAAGGAGGCTATACCAAGACTGAGATGAAAATGTGGAAGCTCTTGGTGGGTAACTTACTAAAATGAAAGCAAGATAATCAATGGAACCTTGGCCCTTTAGAAGATTGCCATGGCATTTATGCTGCCTCTGAACTTGTCTTTTCCACTTGAGCCCTTTCATTGGATGGATAATGTGCCATGGGTGTTCTTTCTCAATTCATGGCACAATTTGCCTTCTCCCCGTGATAAAGGTCTTGCTTGATTTCATCTCTGCTTCCCAAGTTCATAAAACCATTAGGCCTCTTTATCTGCACATATCTCTTTCCATTTGTCCTTGACTCCCATTTCTATTTCAGCTGTCAGTTAAAATCATTCTTTGCCTCCATTCCCCATTTCTCTCCATTCTTTTTCTCTCTGTAGTTATAGGAAAATCATGCTATAGGCAACTGATTATCACAGGGGTGTCATTTTTATGCTGATGAGAATAATATCTAGTTGATTCGGTAACAATAAATTTTAATGACAAGGTAACCTAAGAACATATAAAACTGTTTTTGTCTCCACACATACAATCACAATTCTCCATTTTATTTTATAAGAAAGGTTTTACTTCCAATGTGTGTGGTTTGTTCTGAAATGGAGAGGGCAGGGGAAGAGGAGTGGTGAACCACTTTCAACTTTCTTTTACCATTAACTAGAATCTACAGCTTTATTCCTATCAAATATCCATTTAGCGTTTCAAGTCACAAAACACCACCTCATGGAAGAGACTGGAGAGATGATACCAGAAACAGGTTTTGTTTAATATTTTCTCCATTTTTTTCTCTGGGTGCAGAGGGAAAGGAATAAACATGTGATAAGAGCTTACTACTTGTGAAGATCAGGCTAGGTTGTTTCTAGTTTTCTCAATAGTTAAGTATTAATTTAAACTGAGAGCCCTCTTTACCTGCAGTAGTTAAAGGAAGATACACAAAGGAAGAAAGATACAAAGGGAGAAAGATTGGGGACTGGATTTCTTTAGATTCTGACGTATTTAGACTTGAACCCCAAACCAGTCTGTTATCAACTAACTATGTGACCTGGGCAAACTCAACAAATAATTGAATTGTCCAAATTAAGTACCTACTATGCACCAAATATTCTGTTAGGCAATACTGATGAATGCAAATTATTTAACTCTCAGACTCCATGTTTCCTTATATATAAGGATTAAATGAAGTTGTAGAGAATTTACGGGGTCTCTGTCTTTGAAGGTAGCTCTTATGGTCATTATTCTTTGTTGCTATTGAGTTGGCTCCAAATCATGGAGACCTTATGCACAACAGAACAAAGTGTTGTCCAGTCTTGTACCATCTTCATAATTATTGGTATGTTTGAGTTTTGTCAGACAGTGTTCTGTTATGATTCATAAGTTTTCCATTGACTAATTTTCAGAAAAAAATCACCAGGCCTTTCTTTCTAGTCTGTCTTAGTCTGCAAGCTCTATCCATGGGTGACCTTGCTGGTATTTTAAATACCAGTGGCATAGCTTTCAGTATCACAGCAACATACAAGTCATCACTGTATGACAAATTAGAGCTTCAAACCAGTTCAGTCATGGCTGATGCAGTGAAATAGGAACAGACCTCAATTTGTAAAATGTGAGTATACTGGAATGATAACCAGAATGGGGGAAAACAAAAACAAGTTGAAGCTTTGGAATGGGAGACTCAGAAGAGATAGAGTGAGCCCTTGCAGAAGCTTGATGGAGGAGGTTGGATTATTGCCGGGACTGTGCAGAGTGGCAGAGCTCTGGTAGCATAGTGCCTAAGGCACTTGACTGCTAACCAGGAGGCTGGCGGTTCAAACCCACCAGCCACTCCTTGGAAGGAAGGAAAGTTGGGCAATCTACGTCTGCAGTGATACCGCCTCGGAAGCCCAAGGAGGGGTTGCTATGAGTTGGGTCTGACTCGATGGCACGTAATAACAACAACAACAGTGTGCAGAGTGACACACATTCAGAGTGGTGTAGTCAGCTGCCATCTTTGAGTGGAGCACTGTTGTTCCTGATTCTGTTAGTCAAGAGATTTGGTTGCTATTGAGTGCGCATGCTGCTCTTGTTTTCTAAGAGGGATTTAAGTTTCTAGAAGGGTGTCAACCTGTAATTTTTCCTGTTCTGGTTATTGTTCTGGTACATCCACATTTTACAAATTTGAGTCCATTATTGTTTTGCTTCCTTAGCTGTAAGTTAGCCAGGAAGAACCAGTTCAAAGCCCTTGACTGACTGACAGATGGATAGTGCAGCACTTATTATTGCTGTTGTGTGCTGTCAGGTCAATTCCTATTCGTAGCAACCCTATAGGACAGAGTAGAACTGCCCCATAGATTTCCAAGACTGTAATCTTTATGGGAACAGATTGCCAGGCTCTTTTTCTCTTGTGGAGTCACTGGTGGGTTTGAAACACCAACCTTTTGGTTAGTAAGGAACAGTTAAACAGTGCACCATAAGGCTCTTTACTAGTATTAT
>NW_006921676.1:4656176-4661717 GCF_000298275.1 Orycteropus afer afer | reverse complement strand
TGTATTAATGTTGGACCCTGAGTTCCAGGAGAGAAGAGACTGTATTTGAATTTCTTTGTCTTCAGCACCTAGAACAGTTCCAGTCAAATGTCAGCACTAAATGCTTGTTTGTTGAATGAATGTCAATGTGGCTTGTATCAATGAATTTGTAAACTGAATAATCATGGCATTTTACCTATGTTTTCACATATGCTCACCCTCTCTAATCTCAGGTTCCTTCTCCAAAACAGGTGGACAAGACCATTCTCCTAAGGTTACTGCGGGGATTCAACAAGAGCTTTTATATAAAGCAGCTAATGCCTGTCACACAGCAGTTCCCCAGGCAATTATAGTTTTATGCCACTGTCCTTACTAATTCATTGCCTGTACCTCCCTCAGATGGAATACTTATTTGGGTGTGAAACTTCTCCTGAACATTTTTCTGATACTCTTTCTCTTTTACAAAATCTCTAGTACTTACCATCCTACAATCGTGACCATGACTCTCAGTATTTCTGAAGTGATTGACAATAGTAACCAACTGAGATGATGGAGAGAGCAGGGCTTGCAATATATATGGCAAATATCCCTTTGCTGTATGGAGATCTCTTGGGGATTTCCTGTGGCTGCTAAGGAATGCTCAGAGCTGGGTGGAGCTATGGGAAGGGGAATAGGGCAGGCTGCTGTGGTCCCAGAATACTTAGGCACAATCAAGCCTCACTGTGGTTAGACCATGTGGAGGGGGACAGCGTGAGTCCAGGCCTGGAGACTTGTCAGGAAAGACATATGATGAGATGTGTGTGTGCAAAAAGAAAAGGCTCGAAATGAACAATATTCCCATGAAATGAGTCTGGCATATTCCTGTCTGGCAGAACGTGGCCAGATAAAAACCTGACTGTACAGGAACTGAGTGAGATTTTGGGAGGGGCGATGGAGGAGCAGCTCAGAGGTGTGAGACAATGTGAAGTGGAACTTTAGCATCAATAGCACTTTCCTACCTAGGGGAAAAGTCTAGGGGTGATATAACTTAATTGTGGAGGACTCTATTATGTGCAGGTTTTGTTTGTAGTAATGCATATTACTAAAACAAACAAACAAATCTGTCCTGGGAGAAGTGCCACTGGGATGCTCCTTGGAAGCAAGAATAGCCAGACTTCATCTCACCTCCTTTGGTCATGTTGCCAGAAGGGACCATTCTCTGGAGAAGGATATCATACTTGGTAAATTAGAGGGTCCTGAAAAAGGGGAAGACTCTCAATGAAATGGAGTGACACAATAGCTACAGTGATGAGTTCAAGCATAGCAAGGATCTTCAGGATGGTACAAGACCAGGCAGTATTTTGTTCTGTTGTACAGAGGGTCACTATGACTCAGAGCTAACTCGATGGCACCTAATAGCAGCATAAACTCAAAAACAAACTCACTTTCATTTTATGATTAACTGGCAAAATGAGAATTTGGGGAATTTCCAGGGTGGAGCTGAGTAGTAAATTATGCCTCAGTATAAGCCTTGATCTCCATCAGAAAAAGTGATTTCTAATTGGACTTTTATAGTGCCATGCTGGTTTTTCCTTTAAAAATTTATTTCAGTTGTTGTTGAGAATGTACACAGCAGATCATACACAGTTCAACAGTTTCTACAAGTACAAGTCAGTGACATTGATTATATCCTTCAAGTTGTGCAGCCATTCTCACCATCCTTTTCCACACTGTTATGCTCCCATTAACATAAACTCTCTGCTCCCCAAGCTTTCTATCTAACCTTTCAAGTTGCTGTTGTCAACTTGATTCCATATAGATAGTTCTTAAAAAAGCACAGTGATCAAGGCAGACATTCTTTACTAGTGAAGCTGAAGTATATTTTGATTTTAAGAAGACTGAAGTTTTACCTTTTGGTTTAACTTTTAAAGATTATTTCAGGGCAACCATTTCAGGGGTTCATCCAGCTTCCATGGCTCCAGGAAATCTGGATTCCATGAGAATTGAAATTCTTTTCCGTATTTCCCCTCTTTTGATTAGGATTCTTCTATAGGATCTTTCATAAAAATCTTGGGGACTTCCACTAAGATGGAGGAATAGGCAAACAAGCAACACAGACCCTCTTCAACAAAGAAAAGAAAAACCAAACAGAGACACAGAAGATATTCTTGGAGCCTTGAACTCTGAAAGGAACTGTACAGAAGGGGATTAGGCACCAACTAGTGAAAAAACGTGAATGAAAACAGTGAGTACAGAGATGGTCGGAGCTGCGGACTGTCAGCTGCTCTGATGGGACCAACAGCCTGAATATTTCCAAGTGGTGTTGCGACCTGAGAATTGACATTAAGATCAGGCCTGGTCACCAAGGGCTGCAGGGATGACTGTGCTGATGGCCTATGACTAGGAAGGGAAATAGCAAGGAGGGAAACAACCTGAGCTGTTGACTTTCCACTGTCCAGAGGGCACAGCCATTTTGATTGTTTACATGTGGCAGCCATCTTGGATATTTCAGGTGACCAAGGCTGCAGCCATTTTGAATGTTTACAAGTGGTGGCCATTTTGGATATTTAAAGTGGCCGAGGGCGCAGCCATTTTGAATCTTTATAAGTGGCAACCATTTTGGATTTTAAAGTGATAGTATTCTCATTCGGATTCAAGGGACCTAAGAATAGGCTCTGTTTGCCAAGGTCAGCAGGGGCATATGAGAGGCTGATAGTAGGAATAGAGACAGGTGGTGAGTGTATAAGTGCTATCCACTAGTGAATAGAGGAGCACAGTACCCTGCTTTTGTGGGTGACATACAAACAAAACAAAGAAAACAAAAATTGTGGGCAAGTCACTCCAACATACAATCACCAATTAAATATAAACACAAAAACATCACAATGCCTTGGAGACAATAGAACATCACAGTCCACACAAAGAAGCAAGATAAAGCAGAAGAAACAAGGGACCAAGATACAGACCGAAAACACACCTTTGAGGAAGATGCAGCATTAGAACTCCCTGATAAGGAATTCAAAAGAATTATATTTAGATATCTTCAGCAAACTGAGAGACAGATCAAGGAAAACACAGAGGAAACCCTAGAACAATTTTGAAAGACAATAGAAGAACAAAATGACAAAATAAATGAAAAATTAGAAATGATACAAAATCTATACACAGAAATCCAGAAGATTAATACTAAATTTTCAGAAATAGATAGGACATTGAATGGGCAAATGAGCAGGATTGAATCAATAGAAGACAGAATTCGGGAGATTGAAGGCAAATACCTCAATACTTCTTTGGAAAGGGATCAGTCAGAAAAAAGATCAAAACAAAATGAAGAAAGCCTAAGGTTCATGTGGGATACCATCAAAAGGAATAACCTACATGTAATTGGAATTTCAGAACAGTAAGAGACAAATAAAACCAAAGGGACAATTGTCGAAAATTTGTTGGAACAGAATTTTCCTGGTATGATGAAAGGTGAGAATATATCCATGCAGGAAGTCCAATGAACCTCAAACAGGATAGACCCCAAAAGATAGTCACCCAGACATTTCATCATCAAACTCACCAAAACCAAAGACAAAGAAAGAATCATGAGAACAGCACGGGAAAAACAAAAAGTTACCTACAAGGGGCAACCAGTAAGACTAAGCTAAGATTTCTCAGCAGAAACCATGCAGGTGAGAAGACAATGGGGTGGTATATATAAAACCCTGAAAGAGAAAAATTTCCAACCAAGAATTATGTACCCGGCAAAATCATCCCTCAAATATGATGGTGAAATTAGGACATTTCCAGATAAGCAGAAATTAAGGGAATTTGTTAAAACCAGACCAACCTTACAAGAGATGCTAAAGGGAGCCCTTTGGACAGAGAAACAACAACAGCCAACAACAACTGACCATTAGCACACATGATGACATAGCCCAGAAACCAACCCAGCTATGGAAGTATCCAAAGTAAATAAACCTACAAGATTGTAAACAGGGAACCAGAGACATCAATTGACAAATGAGGACAACTACAAACCAAAAAGAGGGAAAAACTGTGTCGTTACAGAACTTCTAGATGGTAGGGAAGTCAAGACAACTACAAGATAGAATGGACTGTTCCAAACTTGGGAAGAAAACTATAAATCACAGGGTAACCTCAAAGAAAAATGATAAACCTTCACATCAAAAAAGAGGACCAGCATAAATATTCAGCGAATTCTAAAACAATAGCAATGAAGGAAGTGATAGCAAGATTCATAAACAAAACAAACTCAGCATAGAAAATTAAATGGAACAAAGAAATTGACACCATGAAAAAGTACATAACAAAAATGACAGCAACAAATTCATATTTGCTGATATTTACTTATCTGGCAAGGGATTTATCTCTAAGATTTATAGCGGAAGAGTGGATGACCAAACTATGGTACATATACAGGATGGAATATACTAAATGGAATATACTAAAGAATAATGTAGAGTGTGCAAAACACCGCATAATATAGATTTACTTGGAGGACATTATGCTGAGTGAAATAAGTCAATCACAGGATAAATATAGTATTAGTTCATTGTGGAGGGTCAAGGAAAGGTTTATATATGGAGGGAAACTTTTGTTGTTGGCTACCAGGGGTGGGAGGGGAGGGGAAGGAACATTGCAAAAAAAAAAAGCATTGGGGAAAAAAAAAAAAAAACAACCCAGTGATTCTATGATTCCTCTGTCAGTGGCCCATAAAGAATCATTGTTGAAGGATGGAGAGGGAAAAAGGACTCAATGCTCAGGGGACATTTCTGTGTCTCCTGTTAAAGGTGACAGTGTAATTTGGGAGTGGATAAGGGTGATGGTTGAACAACATGATAAACATAATTAGTGTCAGTAAACTGTATACATGAACACAGTTGAAATGTCAAAAAGAGTTTTATGTATACATTCACTGCAATTTAAAAAAATTAATAAAAAATTAAAATTAAATAAATAAAAATAAAAATGTACATTAACTTTTAGTGGTAGCTCTGCATGGTGCTCCTCAACAATTTTTAATTATTTCATTAGTTCATACCTAGACTCTAATACTTAATAAATTTGGACTGTGGAAATAAGGTCATAATTAATTAAACAATAACAAAAAACAAATCTGTTTGTAACATTGAAACTTCCTAGTTAATCTTTTACAAACCTATCCAATTTCTACAGTGTATAAACCCAATTCTCTTGGTGAACAGTAACAGATAATCTTTCTAATGTACCTACTTAAGGAAGTTGAGGACAGTTAAAACAAGTCCAGGAGAGTCAAAATATGATCTTGAATATATCCCTCCTGAGTTTAGAGACCATCTAAAGATTAGATTTGATGGATTGAGCACAAATGAAGAAAAACCAGAAAAACTGTGGGATGACATCAAGAGCGTCATCCATGAAGAAAGCAAGAGGTCATTAAAAATACGAGAAAGAAAGAAAAGACCAAAATGGATGTCAGAAGAGACTCTGAAACTTGCCCTTGAGCAAAGAGTAGCTAAAGCAAATGGAAGAAATGACAAGATAAAAGAGCTGAACAGAAGATTTCAAAGAGCAGCTTGAGCAGACAAAGCCAAT
>NW_006921676.1:4632124-4654326 GCF_000298275.1 Orycteropus afer afer | reverse complement strand
TTCTTTGACAACCTCAATCTTCTCTCCATTTATTGTGATGCTGCTCATTGGTCCAGTTGGGAGGATTTTTGTTTTCTTTAGATGATGTATAGCATCATCTCTTTTTCAGATGATGTATAGCACTGGGCAAATCGGCTGCAAAGGACCTCTTTCAAGTGCTGAAGAGGAAAGATGTCTCCTTGAGCAGTAAGGTGTGCCTGACACAAGCCATGGTATTTTCAATCACCTCATGCATGTGAGAGCTGAACAATGAATGAGGAAGACCAAAGAAGAGTTGATGCTTTTGAGCTGTGGTGTTGGTGAAGAATGCTGAAAGTACTGTGTACTGCTAAAAGAACTAACAGGTCTGTCCTGGAGGAAATGCAGCCAGAATGCTCCTTGGAAGTGAGAATGGCCAGACTTCATCTCACGTACTTTGGTCACGTTGTCAGAAGGGACCATTCCTTGAAGGAGGTCATGCTTGGTAAGGTGGAGGGTCGATGAAAGAGGGGAAGGCCCTCAACGAGGTGGATTGACATGGTGGCGGTGGCGATGGCGATGGGCTCAAGTGTAGCAAGAATTGTGGAGCTGGCTCAGGACAAGGCAGTGTTTTGTTCTGCTGTGCATAGTGTCATTATGAGTCAGAGACAACAACAAGGTATTTTATGACTTTTCTATTTTTATCACTCAGTAATTAGCATCTTAAAAATGTTTCTTCTTGGTTCAAATGGTGCTGTGGTAGTTAAATTTGTATGTTAACTTGGCTGGGTCTGGTTGAGTGGCTGGACAGCTGTGATAGTTATTCCCCATGATGAGACTGTCAGTCAACTCCATGGTGGGATCTACCACAAGCAGCTGAGTAGCTGCCTTTGGGATGTGGTCTGCTTCCTGTATATAAGGAGAACCCTTGGGGATAGTCTCTAGGTTATGGCATGCTTGAACCTTGCATGTAGCCATGTTGTTGTTCAGCATTCTGCCATGCTCTGCCAACCTTGGGACTTACAATAGACTTAAATTAATGGCCTGCCATGTGGTTTGGTAACATCAGGACTGTGCCTTTTTAGTTGTCAACCTTGGACTTGTCAGCCTCAGCAGCCAGCAGCTGTCTGAATGAAGAAAAATCTCTAGCCCCAGTGGGCCAGGAGCAGGAGGCAGAGCTGGACCCCAAGGTTGAGGGGCTTTCACCCAGCCCCTAGAGTCAGCCATTTTGAACTTGGACTTAAAGCCTCCAAACTGTAAGAAAATAAACTCCCGTTTGTTAAGGCCATCTGATTTGTGATATATTCTTGTCATAGTGGCACTACATAACCAGAACAGATGCCCAATTGATTTAAGTTGGAAAGAAGCTTATAAACTTAAATCTTTAGGCATATAAACAAACAAACAAACAAACAAAAACCCAAACTCATTGCCGTGGAGTTGGATCTGACTCATAGCGACCCCTCCTTGGGTTTTCGAGGCAGTATCTCTACGGAAGTAGATTGCCCCATCTTTTGAGGAGTGGCTGGTGGGTTTGAACCGCCAGCCTTCTAGTTAGCAGTCAAATGCTTTAGGCACTACACCACTGGAGGTTCTCTTTAGGCATATAGGGAAGTTTAAAAAAACTCTGCCTGTCTTGAAGTTACCTTAATCTTACAAACATTAAAATGAGTTATGCGGCTTTCCTTCTTTATTTGCTTATAGGAAATGTGAGGTTAATAAAATGGACAGGTTGAAGTTAAAGGTCCCGAGCCTGCTAGGAGGCATGGTGCTATGGCCGCATTTTCTGTATATTGCTTTATCTCATTTCAGATCATGGGTTGTTGCTGAGCCTTCTGTTCTGAGTCATGGCTGTCCTTGTTGGCATGAGGGTCCCACTGATAGGAAAAAGCTGGGATAGCCTTTTTAGGAAAGTTAGAATTTGGTGTATGTTATTTTCCTGGCAAGAATAGTAGTTATCATGATTCACTAAGTAACTTTGCTTCCCAACATGTGTATAGGTTATATTGGAGATTCCTGGTTCCAGGAGAACCAGTTAGAAACCAGTTGCTGTTGAGCTGATTCTGCCTCACGGTGACACCTTGTGTTTCAGAGTAGAACTGCATTCTATAGGATTTTCATGACTCTGATCTTTAGGAAACATCATCAGGACTTTCTTGCATGTAAGCAGACCAGACAACCAAACCCACTGCCATCACGTCGATTCTGACTCATAACGGCCCCCACTGGGCTTCCGAGGCTATAAATCTTTAGGGAAGTAGATCACCCCATCTTCCTTCCACAGAGCAGCTGGTGGGTTATGAACCACTGACCTTCTGATTAGTAGCCAAATGCCTTATCCACCATGCCACCAGAGCTCCTTTAGCATATAACACATCTGTGTAATAAGCACATGCATATCATATGCATAGGGTGCATAGGAAACTAATGTGTGAAGGGATTGCACAGTTTCCAAAAAACTGTATAACACTTCCATTAATTGCATCAAAATTTGGTAATTCTATTATTTTACCTGGAGGACTTTGTACTCTCTAGAGCAAAAGCCATGGTCTTACAGTTCTCTGAACAACCTTGTGTAATATGGCCCCTCTTTGACTGTTTGCTCCTCTTCTCTGCCTGTTCAGTCCCAGACACACTGGTGTCTTTTCTGGTCCTGGAATAGTCCATACACCCTCCTGCCCAGGGGCCTTTGCTTGTGCTGTATCCTCGCCTGATGCTCTTCCCTGAGCTATCCTCAAGGCTCTGTGCCTAACTTCCTTCAGATTTTTGCTCAAATATCTCCTGTTCAGTAAGGTCCTCTTCCTGGCCCTCCTACTTATAATTGCAGTTGTATTCCAGTACCCCATCCTCTCCCTTGCCTTGTTTTTCTCCAAAGCACTTAAAACCATCTGATATAATTTGTATTTGGCCCACCTATTTTGTTTTTTTGACTATTTTCCTGACTATACTCCATGGAGACAGGGGTTTCTGTGTGTGTTTATGTTTTTTTGTGTGTGTATATGTGTGTGTGTGTGTGTGTGTGTATGTATATATATATATTTTTAAACTGGTATATTCCTAGCATCTAGAACAAAGTTTGATGACTAAGAGGTGCTTAATAAGCACTGACAGAATTGTAAATGAAGAAAAAGAGAGGTGAGAGAGCAAGGACACAATGCTTTCTACTATTTTCAGAATTGTGTTCAACTTCTGTGATTTAAGTAAGATCAGATGTATGCAAACTACATAAGTGTAATTCCGTGGTAAGGAGAAGAGGACGCACAAAAGTGAGGTTAAAGAGAAGTTTTTATTCCACGCTTCCGGGCAAGATTCACGGGTCCCTGAGAGGGGCCCGAGAAGTTGCGTCGCCTGGCTGGGGAGGGTAGGGTTTATAATCTTGTAGAGGACCTAAGTGGGGAAACTAAGGAAATGGCGGGGTCCAGTTAGTTGTTGGCAGGGGTCTGCAACTAATTAGCATGAGGGGGCTTCACAGGAGGAAGTTTATCATCACATGGGGCTTTCCAGCCTGGGCGGGTTTTGTCACCTCAGTTGTCTTATCAGGCTGTCTCATCAGGGCCTGACATCTGAAGGAAGCTGCCAACTGAAATGTTGGTGGCTTGAGTTTACTCTGGCCTAACAATAAGAACCCATCATAATACAAAAAAAGATAAAATGGCAGGACTGACGGCCAGTGCCTTGAATGAAAAGGGAAAAGAAACATTTGGATTATGTAGCTAGTAGCCTTTTCAAAGGACAGTGTCCTGAGGTCATATTAAGAGAGGTAGGACAAAGGGGACTTCAGAAAGAGCTAGAGATAAACAATAAGAGTTTTGGTTTCTATGAGATTAGAAGGGAACAATTGAAGAAAATATAAGAAAGCTAGAGATAAATAAGACATGTTAAAAAACAAACAAACAGACAAACAAAAACCAGCAATGGATGGCTGAGAGGAAAGAGAACAAGCGTCCCAGAATGTAGAGATAAAGGCAGGAGAGTGATACGCAGGCTCATTGGTTTTGACTTATGCAGACAACATCATTCTGGTGATTACTGAAGTATTTAAAATATCCAGAAGAATAGGTCAGAGAAGTTGCTACAACAATTAACCCAATCAACTGCAACACCATAAAAATGTAAAATTAGTGGGTAGATTAGTGAGGATTCTTGATGTTGTTTAGGAGGGAAAGATTATGTAAATAAAAGTGGCCTTGGTGGTTCAGTGATAGAATCTTTGCCTTCCATGCAGAAGACCTCGATTCCTTGCCAATGTATTTCATGCTCAGTCACCACTTGTCTGTCAGTGGGACTAGGAAGAAAGCCCTGACAATCTCCTGAAAATCAGCCAGTGAAAACCCCCACAGTCCAATCTACAGCAAATCCTTGAGCTGGCTAAGGACCCAGCAGTGTTTGGTTCCATTGTGCATGGTGTTGCCATAAGTTGTGGAACCGACTTGATGGCAGCTAACAGCAAAATAAAGGAATGGTGATGAATATTAAGAGAACACAGGGCAATACCTAATGATGGAGGAGCAGAAATGCCTGGGAGCTTACTCTGGGTCTCTGCTCTATATCTCCGCCCCAATTCTCCTGGGGAAAGTTACTGCCCTGGAATTGAGCTTTCTACAACTGATAGTCCCACCCACAGGCAGAAGACTTCAACTTTCCATGATATGCAGTTTTCCAAGAGTTGGGCAGCTGAGGTTCTTAGACAACTCCTGTTACTATCTAGCACCCACATCTAGATTGTGTGTTGTCAAGCTTATAAGAAGGGAGAGTAGCAGGTGCAGGAGAGAGGAATTGGCATCATTAATCTCTCCATGGGAATAATAAGAAGGTTGGGGACCTATGTCTTCTCTTTTTGGGTTGAGCCTTGAAAGATTCCCCCAATAAAGCCTGTTCTTGGGCCATGCATGTGATACTGTGGAATTGGTCCTGAGCTCTGGTTCAGGTCAGGTGATACTTATCTTTCAGGAAGACCTGTCCTGCAGGGTCCAGACCAGCCTCATGGAACTGGAACATAAGTCAAGGCCTTTTAGGGAAAAACATAAACTCCCATCACTCAATGAGTTTCTGCTCAGTCTCTTAGCAATCCTGGTCTTGTTTCTGCCATCCTCATGTCCCTGTTCCTGTCCCCATTCACACTGTCTGCCTCTACCAGCTGCAACTCCTTATCCTCTCTGTCTAACTCAAAGCTCCTACCTGTACTTTCTGAGTACTTGAAATTTCTGCTGGCTGTCTTTTCTCAACCCTTTTGCTTGTATTTGAAGCTCAAATTCCTAGAAGAAAGGACTAGTTGGTTTCAAAGACTACTACTCAGGATAGAACACTTCCACTGGGAAGATTCTTGAGCTACCTTAGAGCTCACTGACTTCCTCGGTGGTAACCTATATATGGATGTCTTTGGGTCAGGTCCCTGGGTGGTGCGAGCAGTTTGCAATTGTCTACTAACCTAAAGGTTGGTGGTTTGAATCTATCCAGTGGAACCATGTAAGAAAACGCTGTCAATCTGTTTCCATAAAGATTACAGCCCAAAACAAAAAAACAAAACAACCCTACGGAATAGTTCTACTCCCTAACACATGAGGTATCCATGAGTTGGAAGTGACTTGAAAGCAATGGGTTTGGTTTTTGGTTTGAGTCAGGTGGAAATCTTTGGTCCCGTCCATTATGTCCAGGCTTGTGGATGCTCAGAACGCAGAACACAGTGATGTGTGGGATAAAGACTGCTATTTTTATTTTTATTTTTTTCTTGAAAGGAGCTTTGGGTATAGCAGGCAAGAGTTTCATAGACTCCTGTCTAATGTTGCATCCCTGTATAATGATAGGAAGAACCTTTCAAACTGGAAGGGAACTCATACATTAGCTGGTCCACTACCTTTACTGTGTGTCATAGTCACTCTGGCTTCTCCAGTTCTTCTACTGAAAGAGAGAGGCCTATGAGCAAAGCTAGGGTGGTCTTGTCTTGGTATTGTTGTCCTCTGCTGGTGAGGCCATCTGTTTCTTGACCCAGGAAATATTACTATTATTATTTATTGAGACCACATTGTCAATAACAGGCAGATACTCTGGTGCTTTACACACATCTGAAAATTAAATCCTTTAAGACACACTGAGCAATAAATATTATTGTTCTCGTTTTATCATTTTGCAGCTGGTAGAGGTAGACAGTGTGAGTGGGGACAGGAACAGGGACATGAGGATGGCATGAGTATCTTAAATATTAACTAATTTATCCTATTGTTGTTGTTATGTGCTGTTAAGTCGGACCCGACTCATAACGACCCCTCCTTGGGTTTCCGAGGCAGTATCACTATGGAAGTAGATTGCCATATCTTCCTTCTGAGGAATGGCTAGTGGGGTTGAACCGCCAGCCTTCTGGTTAGTAGTCCAATGCCTTAGGCACTACATCACCAGAGCTCCCAATTTACCCCAGATTCCATATATAATAGAAGCGGTAGTGGTCCGTGGTAGAATTCTTGCCTTCCATGAAGGAGATCCAGATTCGATTCCCAGCCAATGCACCTTATGTGCAGCCATCACTCATTTGTGTTGCTATAATGCTGAACAGCAGCAGAGCTTCCAGATTAGGATGGAGCAGGAAGAAAGGCCTGGCAATCTACTTCCAAAAATCAGCCAGGGAAAACCCCACATGTCTCAGCAGTCATATCTACAGCTGATTGTGGGGATGGCACAAAACCAGGCAGCAGTTTGTTCCATTGTGCAAGGGGATGAGAGCCAATTTGACAGCAGCTAACAACAGCAGCACATACATAATAAACACTAATCAGAATTGAAGCAGCACTCGTGGTGCAGTGAGTAAGGCTGCTAATGAAAATGTCGGCGGTTCGAACCCACAAACTGCTCTCCAGGAGAAAGATGAGGCCGTGGGCTTCTGTAAAGATTTATAGCCTTGGAAGCCAGATGGGCCAGTTCTACTCAGTCCTATAGGTTGCTGTGAGTCAGAATCCACTCAGTGGTGGAGGGTTTGGCTTTGGTTAATCAGTATTAGCATCTGAATATCTTCTCCAAAGTCTTGCCAGTGACAGCTGCCTTTCTGTCATGTTGATAAGGGGAGTCACTACAATATGTATCTATTTGGCTCAAAGCTGCTCAGCCCTGTGCCTCCCATGGCTCCCTGTGTGTGGCCTGCCCCTGTGCCCTAACGTCAGTACTGCAGCATGACACTGGCTGCACTTACAGAAGCTGCCTGAAATGACAAAATTTTGCAACCATCCAACCAGTACCTTTGGAATCATTTTCTGGAGCTGCTCTCTGAACCAAAGTAAAGAACTCCTATAAAAAGTCAGTAAATTCATGTAATGAAAGGCTGTGAAATTAAAAGCAGAATGATGTTTCCTGAAAGTTTGGAAAGGCCTTGTGCTCTTTTAATTTCTCTACAGCAAACCACTGACTGCACATCCTGGAGATTAAAGCAGGCCAGGCCTCGTGTGGCTAGGACAGTGCTGCCCAGTGTACTAGTGTCAGGGAACCCATTTGAAATGGTGTTTGTTCTGCACACTGGGGTAAATAGAAGAGGATGCCCACAGAAGGCATAAATGAGAGGGTGTGGCAAAACTAAGAAGTACCACAAAGAGGGCTCTCAACTGAAAATCAGATGCAGCATTAGTCTGTACAGCATTGGGGCCTTGGACATGGTAGAGTGGAAAGGATGATGTTTGAAGCCAGAAACGCTTGGCTGGAATCTAGCCCCTCCACTCCCTGGTTATGTGATCACGCGCAAATGAAGTCATCTCCCTGAGCCTTGTTTCTTCAGGGTTCAAAGTAAGAAAATTATACCTGGCTGGGTATTAGTTCCCTATGGCTGCTGCATCAAATTACCACAAACTATGTAGCTTAAAACAACAGAAATTTATTGTCTCCCAGTCTGGAGACCAGAAGTCTGAATTCAAGGTGTCCTCTCTAAAGGTTGCTTCCTTGTCTTTCAGCATCTGGTAGCACCAGGTGTTCCTTGGCTTGTGGCAGCATCACTCCAATCTCTGCCTCTCGTGTCATGTGACCTTGTTCCCTCTCTGTCTGTGTCTCTTCTCTTCTCTTTATGAGGACTCCAGTCATATAGGATTAGGACCCACCCTGCTCCAGTATTAATTCATGTTAACTGAATACATCTGTGAAGGCTCTATTTCCAAATAAGGTCACATTCACAGGTACTGGAGGTTGGGAGTTGCACATGTATTTTTAGGGCATAATCAGCCTGTAACAGAGGGGTCATCTGTTACTGTGTCTGTCCTGCAGTTTTCCTTCAAGTTTACATGACTATTGGGGTTATCATTCTCCTCCCCAGACTTTCAGAGCCCTTGGAGGAACTTTCTTTCTAGGGAGACTAAGCAAGCTCTGGTTACATGGGGGTAAAATGGGAGGATTAGAGCCAAGAGCTGCTGGGTCTTCTTCTTGAGAGATGGAGTCCCTGGATCTAGCTGGGCTAGGTCGATCTAGCTAGGATTGATCTTGCTATTCCAAGTGTGGCCCTTGGACCAGTAGCATTGCGTCCATTGTGTCAATGCTAAGCTTGTTGGAAATGCAGAATCTCAGGGCCACACTCCAGGTCTGCTGAATCAGAATCTGTGTAATCTGTGTTTTAATAAGATCCTCAGATGATTCATGTGGTCTCTGTCCTGTTTTCTTTTCACCAGACTTCTCATTTGTGTGAGCTAATAGATTCCCTTTTTGTTAATGCTGGTTTGTTTGGGCTTCTGTCTCTTGGAACTGAAAGCCCTTGACACTCAGTACATGGCTGCAAAGAGTTTTGTTGTGGACACATGTAAAGGATGACTCCATTCAATGACAAGATTAAGTGCTGCCAGATGCTTCAAGAGGCCTCCTCCAGGTCACATTCCTCCCTATGACAAAACGTCTAAGGCCTGAGCACCAGAAATATGACAGTGTGATTTGAGTGCTAAAAGGGAAGGTTCAGGGTCAGGGGAGTAGGACATACAGGCTCCAGCCTTACCTAGGATTCAAGATCATTCAGGAGTGCTAATCAAACCACCCTTCTCAGGACTAGAAAGCCAAAAGCTCAAACCCCTATTACCCCTTCAGGCAATTTCTGCTATAGTTCTCATCAGATTGTTGTTGTTGTTATGTGCCGTCAAGTCGCCTTGACTCATAGCGACCCCTCCTTGGGTTTCCGAGGCGGTGTCACTATGGATGTAGATTGCCCAACCTTCCTTCTGAGGAGTGGCTGGTGGGTTTGAACCGCCAGCCTTCTGGTTAGCAGTCAAGTGCCTTAGGCACTAAGATACCAGAGCTCCTTCTTGTCAGATAGTCTCCTGTCAACTATTTGAGAAACTGTCAGTAGGTGAGGATTATTCTAGGAAGTCACAGGAACTCCTCTTATCACTAGGATGGACAAGAGTACAAATGTTTATACGTTAAGAGACTGATAATCTTAATTTGGGGAGAATTTTTTTTAAAAAAATCCCTTTTAAAAGTGTGTGTATGTATACATGTACATAGAGTCCCCAGGGGGTGCGAACAGTTAATGTGCTCAGCAGCTAACCAAAAGGTTGGCGGTTTGAATCTACCCAGAGGTGCCTCAGAAGAAAGGTCTGATGATCTACTTCTTAAAAATCAGCCATAGAAAACCGTATAGAGCACAGTTCTACTCTGACATTAATGAGGTTGCCATGAATTGCAATTGACTCAGCAACAACTTTTTTTTGTACATACATATACATACATCTGCATATATATTCATACATATGCATATATGCATACATTATATATATATATTCACACATAAACACACATCTACAACATACATACATCAAATGCATGTTAGCTGCTGGGGAGTTGGTCCCTCACTCATGGAGACCCCATGCACAACACTGTTGTGATCCATAGGGTTTTCATTGACTGATCTTCAGAAGCAGGCCACCAGGTCTTTCTTCCTACTCTATCTGAGTTTGAAAGCTCCACTGGGTTTGTTCAGCATCATAGCAACACCCCTGATAGATGGGTGATGACTATGGGTTCTGGAAAGTGAGAATTCTACCCAGTCACCACTGCGCCACAGATATACATATTTTGTTGCATTTCCTTTCAGTCTTAAGTAGGAGGAGTAAGAAGGGAAAGGTAATTGACCTTAAAAGGTTAACGTATGTGCTAGAATATTCTAACTCCAAAGACCTCCACCTAAGGAGTCTCCACAATATAATGCTGTGTACTCAACAAGTGCTCATCAATTTTTGAAATGAATGAATGTATGAATAAAATACAAACTAAGTCTAGTATCTAAAGCTTTGCTTCATAGGGAGCCCTGGAGGATGTTCAGGAGAGCAGTGTTGAGGCCACATCCTCAGTAGGAGAGGAATCTCAGTCTCTAGCATGCTGGTCCAGTGACTGTTTATGAAAAATCGCCTTTAGGACGGGCACAACATACTTAAAAATATATTACTTCACCCACTCCTAAGGAAGCACTGTCAGGCAGTTTCAGTGACAATCATAGAATGTTAAAGGGGTGACATATTGTGATTAGGTTCCAAAAACTCTGGATAAAAAGGCTAATTGCTACTTAGAGCCATTGGAGATGGACTGCAGATTGGTAAGTGGGGCATTTGATCTGCCTCTTTTAAGTTAAGGATGTCAAGGGGTGTTTTGAGAGAGAAGGAAGCCGTTATTTTACATGCACATTGCAAGTCAATTTCGAAACCATATTCTTTCATACAAAATGCTTTTATGATAATCCCAAAAGTCAGAAACTAGTGGCACACTGCCCTTTCAAATGTCATCATGTGCACTCATAAATTCCCCTCAAAATACTAAGTGCCAGTCACCTGAAAGACTGCCTTTTATACTGTGCATTTCCCTTTAACTAAAGGAACACTGCATAGTGGCTAAAGCACTTGACTGCTAACCAGAAGGCTGGTGGTTCAAACCCACCAGCCACTCCTCGGAAGGAAGGTTGGGCAATCCTACTTCCGTAGTGATACTGCCTCGGAAACCCAAGGAGGGGTCGCTATGAGTCGGGGCCGACTCGATGGCACATAACAACAACAACAACAAAGGAACACTGGAGATGCCAGGCTTCCTACTGCATCTTGAATCCAGCAGGAGGTCCAAAGGTCCATCCTACAGAAAGCTGAACTCCCTGTGTGTTAGATTGGGCTCTCTAGAGAAACAAAACCAGTAAAGCTTATAGAGAGATAGAAAGGGAAATTTATCCTAGGAAAATGGCTCACACACTTATTGTTGTTGTTTTTGTTATGTGCCATTGAGTTGGACCTGACTCATAGCGACCCTTCCTTGGGTTTCTGAGGCAGCACACACTTATAGAAGCTGGCAAGTCCAAAGTTCTTGGATCAAACATCAAGCTGGAGGCTTTTCCCAACTCACGCAACCACAGGGACTGAGGAGCTCAAGGTTGGCAGGAAGAGTATTGGCTGTTGACTCCAACAAATGACAAATCCAAGATCTCCAGGCCAGATGGTGGATTGTTCCCTCATGGACAGTTGTAGGCAAAATCCCAATCCACAGAAGAGTGTCTCTTTTCCCACAATGTCCATAAATATACTGGAAGCAGGCCATACCCCTAGGGAAACTCCCTTTCAATGGATTGGCTGCTCAAAACATATACATCTGATCCCATCACTGGAACAACCCACACAGCTCCAACTATCACACTCTGGGATGTGGCCTTTTACATCTCAGGGAAAGTCTTGTTGCCTTCCAAGTTATAACTGAAAATTATTCCAAAGTGTTTAGGGATAATATGGAAAGAGCAAAGCCATCTTGATGCAAATAAGTCATAATAGGTGATGTGACCCTGGGAAAGGCCCTGTCTCTCTCTGGTCCTCAATTTCTTTATCAGTGCTTGATCTCACCTTTCCAATCTTCAGTTTTCTCATCTCTGAGATGGTAATAGTAGGTTTTTTTTTTTTTTTTTTTAATTTTATTGTGATGTGGGTGAAAGTTTACAGAGCAAATTCATCTTCCATACCACAGTTCACATACACTTTCTCTCATGACATTGACTGCAATCTCCCACAATGCAACAGCTCTCCTCCCATTTCTTCCCGATAGTCACCTCTTCCCTGTGTCCTTTCCTCCCATACACTCGTGCCCCCTGAGCTGTCTCCCTGTGCATACACAGCCCTTCTATTCTATTGATCTCTACAAGGAGTGTATCTACCTAATGTAAATGTTCAGCTCATAGGCCTATCTTTTGTTTGGCTGGAAGCCACAGGAGCAGGTTCAATTCCAGACCTGAAGGGCAGCTAGGGGCCATAGTCTCAGGGGTTCCACCAGGCTCTATCAGACAGTGAACTTGGTGTCCCTCCCCCCTTTTTTGGTGTGATTTTGAGTTTTATTCCACATTGTTCTTCCTCTCTATCCAGGATCTATCTCCTACATAGATCCCCCCTGAGTGGTTGACAGTGGTAGCCTGGCACCATCTAGTTCTTCTGGTCTGATAGTCATATAGGCTGAGGATTGCATGGTGTATCACTCCCTTGGACTAATTATTTCCATGCGTCTTTGCTCTGGACGAGGAGAGACTGATCATTGCATCTAGAAGGCCACTTGCAAGCTTTTACAATCCCATTTGCTACTCACCAAAGTAGGATGTGGAACAATGTTTTTGTGTATTATGTTATGCCAATTGAACTTGATGTCCCCTGGGACCATGGTCCTGAGCCACAAGTCCAACTACTTGTTCTCTCTGGGTAGCTGGCTCTGCCAAGAAGTGACTACAACCTTGTCCCTTGTCAGCTCTACTATATACCAAGATGCTAACAGTCATTTTAAAGCCCTGCCAGCCTTGTAAGTTTGTTGTGAGATCCAAATAAGGCCATGTCCTCATTAAAGAAATCTCCATCCTCTAAGGGCTTGATAAAATGTCCTCTTCTCCATTAAACACCTCCCTTTCTTACTTTAGGACTCCCTGGGTGGCACAAATGGTTAAGTGCTGAAGTGCTAGCTGAAAGGTTGGCAGTTCAAAGCGACTCAGAGGTTCCTTGAAAGACAGTTCTGGAATCTGTTTCCAAAAGGTCACAGCCTTGAAAATCCTATGGAGCAGTTTTACTTTGCACACATGGGGTTGCATGAGTTGGAATTGATTCCATGGCAACTAACAACAGCCTTGTGGTAGCCACATGCTGACTCTTACCCATATGCCGGTGGTGGGTCCTCAGGAACCATATTTGTTTTATGTGACTCTGCCCCCTGTGCTGACACAGAAGAGCTAATCAAATTCACTTTCCTTTAGAGTGTTCTTCTGAAAGAGATGTCTTTTTAAGAACTGTATTTTGGAGAGGGTGTCTGTGGGTTCTGGCTCCTGAATCCCTGCAGCTTCCCCAAGTTCTTCCTCCTGAGTGCTGGGGATTTACCTCATCCTCAGATTCTGTGAGTTTCCTTCCAATGAATTCCTTTTTTTGGCTTATCATAAATGAGAGTTGAGTTCAGTTATTGATAACAAAAAAGAACTTTACTAATTCAATGTGAAATCGCCTTTCAGACTATAAAGGGTTATAAAATAGGGAGAAATGACGCATTTGGCCTGGTCTTGGGTAATCGTTTGGATCTCTTTCACTTTCAATTACTGTTTATAAGCGGTGCCCAGAAATCATGATGGAAGTATATGATTTTCTAGTTTGTATGGAGCAGTTCTGTTTCGTGATAACCAGTGAATGATATGTGAATGACTGAGGAAATGAGCAGAGAAGGACTAGGGGGACTCATGTAAAATTACAGAGAAACTAAAATGTGCCTTTCTGCCTTTGTGAATGACCAAAATTCAAAGTGGCTTAACACAGATTCAGATAAGGAGTTAAATCTGCCAGTGGTTTACCAAAGATGCTGAAATACTTTGTCAACTACTATATTAGTAGCTTAGGGTTAAAAGAATGTGGGGTAGTTACAGAGAGCTCCTTCCTGCCCTTTCTGCCTCCCTGCCTTTGTGCTCCCTGACTTAGTTGGGAGCACTGCCCCAGGGAAAGATGATAGTGTTGTTCTCTTCAAGCTGGAGACTGGGGCCCAGTTCAGCAGAAGTTTGGCTGGAGAACACACTGCAGCAGTAGGATGAGAGCAGGGAGGACAGAAAGAAAGGCCTGAGTGGTGCAGCTCAGAGATGATTGTGGCGGGGGCCAGGGTGCTAGCAGAGGAGGGGCTGAGAGGTGGTCAGGGCATATTTTGAAGTCAAAACTCTCAATGTCACAAAACAAAAGGTATATGAATTGTTGGATAGAAAATAAATTTGCTCTGTACACTTTCACCCAAATTATAATAAAAAGTTTTAAAACAGGAAATTAATAGAAAATTTACATTAAAAAATGAAATATACCAAAAGCAAGTGGCCAATTTAATAACATTAATGAAAAGGAAGACACAGAGTTTTTAAAAAAAGAAAGCCTAAACCAAAAGGATTTTCTAATTGATTGAATGTGAGTATGAGCGAATTCGGGACAATTTCAAGGTTTTTGGCCTAAGCCAGTAGAAAGAGAGAATTGCCATTTATTGAGATGGGCAAAATTTATGAAGAAGCAGATTTAAGGAAGAGGTTCAGGTGTTCATTATTGGGCAAGTTTGAGATACTGTGATAGTTAAGGTTGTGTGTCCACTTGACTGGGCCATGATTCTCAGTGGTTTTGCAGTTATGATGTCATCTCCCATGATGAGATCTGATATAAAGTAATCACCTCAATGATGAGATGTGCTACAAGCAGCCAATCTGTTGAAAGGGAGTCTCCTGAGGGATGTGGCCTGCTTCCAATATGCATATATGTACATCCTGGGAAAGTTCTCTTGATCCTGCATCTGGCTCATCATCATTTCTAATTCCTGGATTTGAACCAGTAGCCTGCTTTATTGCCTGCCAATCTTGGGATTGTTGCCTTCACAGCTTGTGAGCCAACAATCAGCCATCTTACTGGCTGATCTTGGATTGGCCTCTGAAGCCAGTAACTTGCTATACTGCCTGCTGATCTTGAGTTCATCAGCCGCTGCAGCTGCATGAGTCAGGAGAAGCCTCCAGCTTGACATTTGACGCATGTGCTTGGGATTTTCCAGCCTCTCCAACTGTGTGAACCATTTCCTTGAGATAAATTTCTCATTCTCTTTCTCTCCATATATATATATATATAAATTAGGAAACCGAAAGTCTATGGAGAATATTCCAAGCCTGAAAACAGGATAGGAGCACCAAGAAAGTGAATATAGATGGGGAAGACTAGCCCTGGGACACTCCGTGGTTGAATGGTCTAGGAGGAACTAGCAAAGCAGATGGAGAAGTGACTAGGAGAGATAATTAGTTAAGTGGATTAATATCTATAAAGTACTTAAAACTGTAGCCAGATAGGGTTCTGGCAAGATGGCGGACTAGGCAGAAAGACTGCACAGACACTCTTCAACAAAGAAAAGAGAAACCAATTAACACAGACACAGAAGATAATCCTGGACCCCTGAGCCTTGAAGGGAAGGATATAGAAGTGGACTAAACCCCAACTAGCAGAAGAATTTGTGTGAAAATACCAAAAAAGGAGACAGACGGAGCTGTGGTCTGGCAGCGATCCTGAGCGATCCTGATGGCACAGACAGCTTGGAAATTTCTGAGTGGTGGTAGGACTTAAGAATTAACCTAAAATTCACCCTGCTAGCCAGGGACTGCACGGAGGACTGTGCATGGTCGCTGGGGAACAAACAGAGAAGGTGAAGAGAAAGATGGGCTGAGCTGTGGACTTTTGCCAGTCCAGAGGGTGCCACCATTTTGTAGGTTTAAAAAGCGGATTGACTATTTTGGATATTTAAAGAGACAGTGCTCTCGCAGATTCCTGTGGTGGTAGGACTTAAGAATTAACCTAAAAATCACCCTGCTAGCCAGGAACTGCATGGAGGACTGTGCACAGTGGCTGGGGAACAAACGGAGAAGGTGAAGAGAAAGGTGGACTGAGCTGTGGACCTTTGCCCTTCCGGAGGTGCTGCCATTTTGAAGGTGTTTAAAAAGCAGCTTGACTATTTTGGATATTTAAAGAGACAGCGCTCTCACAGATTCCTGGGACTTAAGAACACGTTCTGCTTTCCAGCAACCCCAAGGACACTTGGAACCTGCAAGACTGACAACTTTTTTGAAGGTTATTTGATTGTAATTTGTGTCTAATTGAGTGGGAGACAACAACAGTTCCCATAAGACAACTACACCCACACCTCCTGCAACTTCACTTACTGAGCGACAGCCACTACTACCTCCTTCTCTACCAATGGGCCAACGATAAAAAAACCAAGAAGACCCTGAATCACCCTTGGCTGCTCTTCACAAACAGTTAACAGAGATCTAAATACAACAACGCCACGATGGCTCTGAGACAACAGACCATCACAGTCCACACAAAGAAGCAGGATAAAGTGGTAGAAACAAAGGAGCAGGATACAGACCCAGAACACATCCCTGAGGAAGAAACAGCATTGGAACTCTCTGATAAGGAATTCAAAAGAATTATCTTTAGGTGTCTTCAAAGGCTTGAGAGACAGACCAAAGAAAACACAGAAAAAACCTTAGAAGAATTTTGGAAGAAAATACAAGAACAAAATGACAAAATAAATGAAAAATTAGAAATGATTCTAAATCTACAGATAGAAATACAGAAGATTAATACTAAATTGTCAGAAATAGATAACACATTGAAAGGGCAAAGGCACAGAATTGATGCAATGGAAGGCAGAATTAATGAGATTGAAGACAAATACCTGAATACTTCTTTGGAAAGGGATCAATCAGAAAAAAAATCAAAACAAAATGAAGAAAGCCTAAGGTTCATGTGGGATACCATCAAAAGGAATAACTTACGTGTCATTGGAATTCCAGAACAGGAAGAGAAAAAACAAAACCACTGAAAAAATTGACCAAGATTTGCTGGAGGAGAACGTCCCTGAAATGATGAGAGATGAGAATATATCCATTCAGGAAGTCCAACGAACCCCAAACAGGATAGACCCCAAAAGAAAATCACCAAGACACATCATCATCAAACTCATCAAAAACAAAGACAAAGACAGAATCTTGAAAGCAGCATGGGAAAAACAAAATGTTACCTACCAAGGACAGCCAGTAAGAATAAGCTCTGATTTCTAAGCAGAAACCATGCAAGCGAGAAGGCAATGGGAGGGTATATATAAAACCCTGAAAGAGAAAAATTTTCAACCAAGAATTATATACCTGGCAAAATTGTCCCTCAAATACAATGGTGAAATGAGGCACATGGTCATCTGCTGCTGCTGAAGATGTGGAGGAGGTGTGAAAGTATATTCTTGCAGAGTAGGAGGGTAACTGGGGAGCACATAGACCAGTAAAAGTTAGTGGTCCTGAATTTAAAGTGAAGACAAATCTTCATGGTTATGTGTTTTTCTACCATCTGTTCAGTTGTTCAGGTGTGGGTTAGGCAGAGAGCTGTTTTTTAACTGAGGTTGGAGTTTTGGCAAGTGAATATGAAAAAACTTAAAGAAGAGTAAGTGGGACAAAGCAGCTTCCACTAGAAAAACCTGCAGGGCAGCAGTGTTCTGAGGATGGCGGAAGACCCCAATGAGAGCAAAAGGACCATTCAAGGAAAAGGCTGAAAATACAGGGGATTTTACCAGTGACTGTGGGCTCCAGAGGAGCTCTGGTGGTGTAGTGCCTAAGGCATTTGACTGCTAACCAGAAGGCTAGTGGTTCAAACCCACCAGCCACTTCTCATAAGGAAGACAAGGCAATCTGCTTCCGTAGTGATACCTCCTCAGAGACCCAAGGATGGGTTGCTATGAGTCGGATCCAACTCAATGGCAGTGAGTTTGGTTTTGTTTGGTCGGCTTCAGAGCCCACAGCAGAAGGGGTTCAGGAAATTGGGTCAGAACAGTGGATGAAGCAACCCGTGGAGTTCTTGGCACCTTACATTTGGGTGTTTATTTAAAAATTTTTATTGTGGTAAAATACATATAACATGAAATTTGCCATTTTATCCATTTTTAAGTCTACAACTCAGTGACATTAATTGCATTCACAGTGTTGAACAAGCATCATCACTATTCATTTCCAAAACCTTTTCATCACCCCAAGCAGAAAATCTGGATGCATTAAACAATAACTCCCTGACCTCCCCTACTTTCTGTCTGTATGGATTTGCTTATTCTAAGTATTTCTTATAAGTGGACTCATACAATATTTGTGCTTTGGGTCTGGCTTATTTCACTCAGCATAATGTTTCCAAGGTCTATCCACGTTGCAGTGAGTTTTAGGACTTCCATTTGCTGAATAATACTCCATTGTATGTGTATACCATTATTCATCTGTTGATGGACTTTTGATTGTTTCCACCTTTTGGCTGTCATGAGTGTACTGCTATCAGCACTGGTATACAAGTGTCTGCTTGGGTAGCTACCGTCAGTTCTTTTGGGTATATATAGGATTTTTGAACTACCTATAGCATAGCATCTATGTTAGGTATCCGGTGACATCGCTAATGCAGATGGTTCACTATATGTTCTTCCTGCCATCCTCACCCACTTGGAAATTTAATTGGCATATCAAACTTAACATGTTCAAAACTGAACTGCACCATCCCCCCACCCCGCCACCTACAACCTGTCCTCCTCCAGTTACTCCATCTTATTAATACCATCTTCACTCTTCTATTTGTCAGTCCAAAAACCTTGCAGTCACCCTTAGTCCTCTCTCTCTCTCTTCCCACACAATCCAATAGGCTCTGCCTCCTCCTCACTATCAGCACTGCTACCATCATGATATAAGCCACATCATCTCTTATCTGGCTTATTGCAATGGTGCCTTAATTGCTCTCCCTATTTCTACCTACTTCAGTCTATTCTCCACATAGCAGCCAAATAATTCTTTTGAACACTAAGGGAGATCTGCTTAAGTCCCTCTAATATTTTACTGTTCTGGTTTCCTAGTGCTACTCTGACAGAAATATACCACAAATGGGATGGCTTTAACAAACAGGAGTTTATTCTCTTCTGGTTTGGAGGCTTTAAGTCCAAGTTCACAGTGTCAGGCTCTAGGGGCTGGGTGAAAGCCCCTCAACCTTGGGGTCCAGCTCTGCCTCCTGCTCCTGGCCCACTGAAGCTAGAGGCATTTCTTCACTCAGACAGCTGCTGGCTGCTGAGGCTGACAAACCCAAGGTTGACAAGTAAAAACGTACAGTCCCGATGTTACCAAACCACATGGCAGGCCATTAATTTAAGTCCATTGTAAGTCCCAAGGTTGGCAGAGCATGGCAGGCTGCTGAACAACGACATGGCTACATGCAGGGTCCAAGCGTGCCATAAGCTAGAGACCATTCCCCAAGGCTTCTCCTTATATACAGGGAGCAGACCACGTTCCTAGGGCAGCTACTCAGCTGCTCCCAGTAGATTCCACCATGGAGTTGATTACCAGTCTCATCATGGGGAATACTACATCCAGCTGCCCAGCTGTTCAACCAGGCCCAGCCAAGTTGACATACAAACTGAACTACCATAATTCCACCCCTTGTCAACTTGGCACTTGTACAGATCTTCATTGGGTGACATCTGTACAGATCTCCTTCAGTGGGTGGCTCTAATCCCCTAGTTCCTGAGTGGCAACCTCACCCCCTTGGCATGGTGGGCCTTGTTCCTCTACCTCTGGGGCATGGCGTCCCTGCCCTCTCACTCTTGGGCAGCAGCTTTGGCTCCATCCCACTGGCCTACATGAACAAGCAGCCTCACACTCCAGAACCAAGTTGGTGATGGTGTAACTCTTTGAAACCTAGGGGGCTATGGTGGTTCCACTCCCAAAGGCCACAGTCCTACTCTTTGAGGCTGAGGCAGCTCTGCTTCCTATTTCTTTAGTATCTCCACTTCTGCTGATTAATGCCGGAGGGCAACCCACTTCGCTGGAAATCTTTCTGCCCAAAGGACACTTAGCTTTCTTGCTCCATGGGCCAGCCAAACTGCTACTCCATTTTATGCCAGTCTCTTTTACCAATTAATGCCTGAAGGCAACCCACTCTTCCAGGAAGCCGCCTACCCAGTGGCGCCTGGCTTTCTCCTCCGTGGGCTGGTAAGCCTGTTGCTGTTTAATGCCGGTCTCTGGGCTCTGCTACTGCCGTCTCTCATGCCATATACCGGGGTGTCTCTGCTAGGGTCTCAGGTCAAGGACGCACTCCACTCCTGTTTCCACATTTTAGGTATCTGTCAGAGCAGCACCCCACTCTTGGTACCATATTCTGTTCTGGTTACCTAGTGCCACTCTGACAAGAAATATACCACAAATGAGATGCCTATAACAAACAGGAGTTTATTCTCTTACGAGTTTGGAGGTTAGAAGTCCGAGTTCAAAGTGCCAGACTCTAGGGGCTATGTGAAAGCCCCTTGACCTTGGGCTTCAGCTCTGCTTCTTGCTCCTGGCCCACTGAAACTAGAGGTGTTTCTTCATTCAGGCAGCTACTGGCTGCTGAGGCTAACAAGCCCAAGGTTGACAAGTGAAAAGGCACAGTCCCAATGTTACCAAACCACATGGCAGGCCATTAATTCAAGTCTATTGTAAGTCCCAAGGTTGGCAGAGCATGGCAGACTGCTGAACAACGACACGGCTACATGCAGGGTCCAAGCATGCCATAAGCTTGAGACGATCCCCAAGGCTTCTCCTTATGTACAGGAAGCAGACCACATTCCCAAGACAGCTCCTCAGCTGCTTGTGGTAGATCCTATCATGGAGTTGATTGCCTAGTCTCATCATGGGGGATTACTACCACCAGCTGCCCAGCCACTCAACCAGGCCCAGCCAAGTTCCCATACAAATTAACTACCACACTTACCATCTCACTGTCCATAAAATCCAAAGTCTTTAATGATAGCCTAAAAGTCCTATGTGATCTGCACCCACTGCTCTCTTTCTAGCCTCATCTGTTCTCCATCCCACTTTCTCACAGCTCTCTAGATACACTAACCCCCTTGCTCTTCTGTAGACCAATCAGCCTTGTGTCTGCCTCAAGGCCTTTGCACCTGTGGTTCCTATTACCTGGAATGTTTCCTCGCTTCATTTAACTCTCCACTCTAATGCCATCAATCACAAAGGCCTGAGACCCCTATATAAAATACACCCCCACCACTACTCTTTCCCCTTACCTGTTTTATTTTTCTATTCTTCTTTTATTACCTCATCCATATAGATTTATTTATATTTTTGTTTTCCCTACTGGAGTGTAAGCTCTGTGAGCCAAGGAATGATTTGAGGGTGATCTTTATTTTTTCCTATTTAATAACATAGTTGCTCTTCTCCCAAGAGAAGAGACCCCAAACAGAATGCAATGAAATGTATTCACAGCTTTTAATTTAGAGCCTTCTGTAGTTGCTGTAGTAACAGAGGTGGTTTTGAGTTGCAATTGCTGTAGATATTGGTAGCCCTTACATATTATGGAAAGTGATTTCATTTGTATCTTTTAGAGAACTGATTGAGTTCATGCTGTGTGAGTTCATTCTTCTGGTTTTATATTGTTAAATTCCCCATATTGTTAAAAATGTATGTTGATCAAGAGTTAGCAATGTCTGGGGGAAAAAAAATAACAGTGATGCAAAAACCAAGGAGAATGCAGATACTTTTCGTAAGAGCTAACTCTCTTGTTACTCACTCTGGTCACAGTTTTTTGACTTGTCAAACTTTGCATTTCCAATTTGAATAAAAGATGATTTCCAAGGTCTTTGCTAATGCTATCATTTGGACTCTAGAGGTTTAAGCACCAACTAGGTTCTCAAGAAATAGCATGTGTATAATTCCTTCATCTCTTGTACTTGGTCATGTTATCAACAGGGACCAGTCCCTAGAGAAGGATATCATGCTCGGTAAAGTAGTTGTTGTTATGTGCTGTTGAGTCAGACCAGACTAATAGCGACCCCTCCTTGGGTTGCCAAGGCGGTATCACTACAGAAGTAGATTGCCCAACCTTCCTTCTGAGGAGTGGTTGGTGGGTTTGAACCGCCAGCCTTCTGGTTAGCAGTCAGGTGCCTTAGGTACTTCGCCACCAGAGCTCCTAAGTAGAGGAAGACTCTCAACAAGATGGATTGACACAGTGGCTGCAATAATACACTCAAGCATAACAATGATTGTGAGGATGGTGCAGGACTGGACAGTGGTTCATTCCATTGCACAACAACCGTTATTATAATGCCCAATTTTACTTTTTCAAGGGTGTGAGAAGAAGGGCAGGAATGTATAACTAGTTGAAAGTTAATGAGGATCGGGGAGTTCCGGCAAGATGGCGGACTAGGCAGAAGGATTGCACAGACCCTCTTCAACAAAGAAAAGG
>NW_006921676.1:4611452-4628762 GCF_000298275.1 Orycteropus afer afer | reverse complement strand
CTCTGTAAATCTTCACCCAAATCAAAATAAAATTAAAAAAAAAAAAAGAAAGTTAATGAGGATCGTTACAAAGGTGTGTGCAGTTGGTACAAAACCAAATAAAATGTGGTTATAAAACCTAGACAACTGAGTATGGTCCCTGCACTTTTTAAAGCATCCTTTAAAAGTTTTATGCTTTCTGCGATATTTTGGATGAAATCAGATGGATGCATAAGATGAGTATCTCACAGCTAGTCAGGACTGCCTAGTGACACAGCTGGGATTGATTTGGTCACCAAAATTCATTAGGGGGAGCTATGGAGTTAGTGCAAGATGAACACATCTGTGGCAAGAAGGTCCTTAACAAAGACTCTGATCCACCTATTTATGGTGAAAGAAATAACGGTGCCAGTGAGCTCTCTACAAGTACACATCTGGAAAAAAATCAAACAATTAGCAAGTGTTTAGTAAATGCCTACCTTGGGCCAGAAATGGAACTGGCATGTGGCTGCATATACATGGAAGTTTTTCTACTCCTGACCAGGCAGATGCCCACTTAGGGATAACCATAGCTTCTGCCCTGAATGAGAGATACTAGTGCAGGTCACCCAATTTTATATTGTTATATTTAACAATATAAAACCAGCTGGTAATAGACGCTGCAGGAGTGCTTAGGGGCAGTGATGCCTTTTGGGGACAGTGATGACTTTTTGGGGGTGTCAGAAGTGGTCCTGGGAGGTGGTTGGACTTGGCAATGAGGGGGAAAGGCAGACCTGGAAGAGGGAATGGCATTATCAAAGGGACATTCCTGTTTATGAGCTCAGGAGCTATCTGCAGCAGAAAGATATTAAAGATCTCCATCTTTATTTCCTTTCCCATTCTGTTTATAATTGTAAAAAAAAAAAAAAAAAGAAGTAGTACTCAGTAATTTAGTGCACAATTGGATGCTCCAGTGCTTGGCACAGTGTTTGGAACATAATAGATGCTCACGATATACTTGGAGAAGGAAGTTATTCCTTACATTGCTGTGCTGTTTAGGAAGATTTTCTCTATTCCTGAAATCATGTGGCTACTTGGGGAGGTTTGCAAGGGGAAGCAGACAGTTTTCTGAACTCTTGAAATTATGGCCAGGGTGTCTCGGTTTAAGACAGGCTCTCTGCTAATAATGCCTTACACACTTCCTAACCTGTGAGCCCTGAGCCAGGACTTCTGGATAGCAGCTCCCACTTTCTCCCTAACCTTCTCTGGGAAAGTCAGTAATTAATCTCAGTTCAGTTGTCTCATCTGTAAAATGGAGTTAATAGTAATTATGTCACAAATGCTGTGAGAATTAGATTAAATACTGTGCACGAAAGGGCTATAAAAGGTGTAAAATGATTTTATTTATCTTTAAGACTCTTTTTATTCAGCCTCCAGGCACTCTTAAAGAAATAGCGTATTAGTTGTGCCCTAGACAACAATCTGCCTGCACTTGGTTGAGGGACCTTGCGTTTAACAAAGAAGCATTTTCAGTAGGAACAATGGGAATGTAAGTGCTTTCCTTTCATGACTCACTGCCATTGAGTCAATTCTGACTGACAGGACCCTCATAGGCTGTGAATCTTTATGAAAGCAGACTGCTTCATCTTTCTCCCATGGAGCAGCTGGTGGGTTTGAACCACCATCCTTTTGGTTAGCAACACAATGCTTTAACTATAGCACTACCAGAGCTCCTTTTCTGTTCTCTCATTGTTGTTGTTTGCCGTCGAGTCGGCCCCGACTCATAGCGACCCCTCCTTGGGTTTCCGAGGCAGTATCACTACAGAAGTAGATTGCCCAACCTTCCTTCATAGCTGCTGCTAAAATGAAGATGGTACAGCTTCACAATCCAAGGCTGATATTTAAGAGAAGAAAGAACTGTGGGGTTTAGTTTTTCATCTCTGAAGGGCATGGGCTTAGTGAGGAAAAAGAACACTAATTGGAATTGCAGGAAGGTCAAAAGGAGCTCCAGATTTGGGAGAACATAGACAGCCACATCCCATGCAGGCTTTTTATTATCCCTGGAAAAGTAGGGGTGCCTGTTGAAATATATATATTTGTATGTAAAACAAATTCATGGCCATCAAGTCAATTGCGACTCACAGCAACCTTCATAAGATTTCTGAAGTAGTAATTCTTTATGGAAGTAGATTGTCCTGTCTTCCTTCTGTGGAGTGGCTGGTAGGTTTGAACCACCAACCTTTTGGTTAGCAATCAAATGCCTTAGTACTACTCCACCAGAGCTCTTTATATATATCAGGAGTAAAAGGTAGAAAATTTCAGCTAGGTATAATTTCTACAAATTGTTTTTGCATAACTCTGCATAGTAATAAATTTACTTGTTTGTAGTAGCGTCATAGGGGAGGAAACGATACAGATTTTCCTTTTCCTGTAGAGATAAAGGAAACAGTTTTGGCTTTGGCTATATTTCCTTGGGAGCTCTGGTGGTATAATGCCTAAGGCATTTGATTGCTAACCAAAAGGCTGGCAGTTCAAATCCACCAGCCACTCCTCAGAAGGAAGATTGGGCAATCTACTTCTGTAGAGATACCACCTTGGAAACCCAAGGAGGGGTTCTATGAGTTGGATTCGACTCAACGGCTGTGGTGGTTATGTTTGTGTGTCAATTTGGCTAGGCCTGGTTGAGTGGCTGGGCAGCTGGATGTAGTATTCCCCATGATGAGACTGGTAATCAACTCCATGTTGGAATCTACTCGGAGCAGCTGAGGAGCTGCCTTTGGGATGTGGTCTGCTTCCTGTATATAAGGAGAAGCTTTGAGAATGGTCTCTAGCCTATGGCACGCTTGCATGTAGCCGTATTGTTGCTCAGCAGCCTGCTATGCTCTGCTGACCTTGGAATTTACAATGGACTTAAGTTAATGGCCTGCTGTGTGGTTTGGTAACATTGGGACTGTGCCTTTTTCCTTGTCAACCTTGGGGCTTCTCAGCCTCAGCAGCCAGCAGCTGTCTGAGTGAAGAAACGCCTCTAGCTCCAGTGGGCCAGGAGCAGGAGGCAGAGCTGTACCCCAAGGTTGAGGGGCTTTCACCCAGCCTCTAGAGCCTGGCACTTTGAACTTGGACTTAAAGCCTCCAAATTGTACGAATAAACTCCTGTTTGTTGAAGCCATCCCATTTGTGGTATATTCTTGTTGGAATGGCACTGGGTAACCAGAACAATGGCAGTGAGTTTTTTTTTTTTTTTAAATTTCTTTAAGATTGATAACCTTCAAATATTAGAGCTACAGTGCAGCTCACCATTGCATGAGCACATTATATGCATTTACTTTGAGATCTCCCTGCCTCTTCTCTCACTGTCCTCAGTTGGAAATGACTTGTTTCCAGTCTGTACTTGAGAAAATTCTATTTCTTTTTCTAAGAATAGCTCAAGACCCTCCTTCATTTTCAGAGTAAAATGATTCTTTCTTTTTTACGGGCCATCCAGAGCTCCTTATTTATACTTCTGTTATAGGAGTTAATCATCTTGGAGGGTAAATCCTTCAAAAGTAGGGATCCCACTTCAATCATCTTTGTTAATCTCTACCACAAAGAACAGTTACCATCACATGATGGGGGCTCAATAATTATCTAGTCAATTGACCAAGAGCAGTTATGCAAAGTAGTAGATTTAAAAACTGATCTGCCCAAAGATTCTGTGGGAGAATCTGGATCAAAAGGGAGGAAATGCAGAATAGAATGTTAAATTCTCAAGGAATCCAGACTTTCTGGAGCCACGGAGGCTATATGAGCCCCTGAAACTCATGCCCTGAGATAATCTTTAAACCTTAGACCTAAAATATCTCCTGAAATCATCTTAAAACAAAGCAATAGCCTAGCTTCACTAGTAAAGAATGTCTGCCTTGAGCACTGTGCTCTTTTAAGAACTGTCTATGGAATCACATTGACAAGAACAACTTGAAAGTTTAGACAGAAAGCTTGCAGAGCAGTGAGTTTATGTTAACGGGGGCATAAGTTTGCAAAAGGAGGGTGAGAATGGTTGTACAACTTGAAGGATATACTCAATGTCACTGAATTGTACATGTAGAAATTATTGAATTGTGTATGCTCTGCTGTGGATATTTGCAACAACTGAAATAAATTATTAAAGGAAAACCTGATATGGCACTATAAAATCCAATTAGAAATTACTTTTTTTGATTGAGATGAAGGTTTATACAGAGGCATAGTTTATTACTCCCTTCTGGGAGTTTCCCAAATTCTCATTTTAGTCCTTTAATCATAAAATGAAAGAAATGTCAGGCCTTGGAGAAGGCAGAGCTATCTGTCTTGCAGCACCTAGAACCACTCATGTATTACAGTAGGCACTCAAGAAACATTTATTAAATTAATGAATAAGGCATTTAGTTCAACACCTCATTTCATAGATGGGAAAACTAAGGGCCGAAAGATAAAATCACTGACCAGCAGCTATAACATAGTTCAGAGATTCCCCAAAGAAGGAATCATAATTTAGACAGCTGATTTGCTGTGTGTCATGGGTACAATTTTCATTTGGAAGCAAGGCATCTGGAGGTGAGGGAAGGGGCTCTGTTCTATAAGAGTCTTAGTGTCCGAGTGCAGCCATGACAAAAAAAAAAAAAAAAAAAAAATAGCACACATAAACCAAGATAAAATAAAACAACTCACTACCATAGAATTGATTCTGACTCATAGCAACCGTATAGTACAGAGTAGAACTGCTCTATAGGGTTATAGCGTTGCTAAGGTTGTAAATCTTTACTAAAGCAGACTGCTACATCTTTGTCCCATGGAGCAGCTGGTGGATTTGAACTGCTGACCTTTTTTTTTTTTTTTCCATTATAAAATTTTACCAAAGGAATACTTTGTGCTTTTAAAGGCTTGGTTCAGCAAGGTAAAAGAAGACTAAGAACCATTAAAACATTTTAAATCCCTTTTTAACCTCAGAGAGGGACTCAAATTAAATAAATTCTTAGGAAAAGGACATTTCCTAAATTAGAAAAGTTGGTTTCCAAGCTATGCTCTCTTACCTCTATTGCTTGTAGCCCTAAGGAGAACTAAACCTTACCTGGGATGTTTCCTCTGGAAGTCAAGGTGGGAAGAATAGGCGCTATCCAGACAAAGGACAGATGGAAATTCTGAGCCAAGAGTGCAGGGTCTGTGATATGTAGTGTGACTATACAATTCATCATCTAAACCAGGATACTTCTGAAGGGAAAAAAAAAAAACCAAACTCACTACTGCTGAGTTGGATCCGACTCATAGTGATCCCTCCTTGGGTCTGCCCAATCTTCCTTCCAAGGAGTGGCTGGGGGCTTTGAACCACCAGCCTTTTGGTTAGCAGTCAAATGCCTAATTACTTGTGGAAAAAATGCATAAACTGGTTGGGACATATTGCCACCATAGTGATAAGGCAGTTGAACCACTAACCTTTTTTTAGCAGCTGGATGCTTTAACCACTGCACCACCAGAGCTTCTTACTAGTGCAGCCATAACAAAAAAACCACAAGTGGGTGGATTTAAAGAACAGAATGTATTGCCTCACAGTTTTGGAGTCTAGAAGACAGAATTCAGGGCATAGGCTCTAGGGGAAATCCCTCCTCGTTGGAAGCCCTGGGCATTCCTTGGCTTGTAGAGGGCTTCTCACATAGTCTCTTCCCACTATGTGTCTATTCTGCTCTTTTTATAAGACACCACTCAGAAAGGATTAGGACCCACCCTGCTCCAGTATGGTCTCATTTACATAACAAAAGAAAACTCTATTTTCAAACAAAGTTCTATTTACATGTATAGGGTCAGGACCTCAAGGTAACTTTTCTGGGGACACAATTCAATCCCTAACAATCAAGTATGCCTAGAGAAGCTACCCTGTTTCCCTCCATTTTTCTTTCACTGAATAATGAATCTGACCACGTTGAGTTCTGAGGGTCTCTGCATGGTTGTTCCATTCTGTTCCCTTGCCTGACCATTGGAAATTTAGTGTGAAGACTGAAATTCAAAGTTCAGGAATGTCAAATTAGCCAATGTTTCATACCAACTCACTATGCCTTGTTCAGACATGCCTCCTCTCCAATGCCTGAAATGCATGTGTATTTTAGAAATACAGCATATGTATTTGATGTCTGAGACTTTATGAAATCTTGTCTGATATTCCATGGCCAAAGAATTGATTAAGAAGAAATAAATAGGCAAGAGCTTTAAAGAATAGTCTTTTGGTAAAAGAAAGGACATTGTTAATTTTAGGTTTTGTACCTCTTAATAAGTGTGGTGCAAGCAGTGAATGTACTCAACTGCTAACCAGGAAATTGAAAGTTCAGGTTCACTCAAAGGCTCCTCAGAAGAAAGGCCTGGCAGTCTACTTCTGAAAAATCAGCCATTGAAAACTTTGTGGAGCACAGATCTACTCTGATGCACATGGTGTCACCATGAGTCAGAGTTAACTCAATGGCAACTAGTTTAACCTCTTAACATGGTAGATGAATAAAAGCAGAATTTGGGAACAGGTCCTTTGGAAAATACCATCCTATGGTTCATTTATTTCATTTGAGTTGATCTGCATACCATATACACTAAGCTTCACTGCCTTATTTATATTGAAAACACATGTTCTACCCTTATCATTTGTTACTTACAGTGGGTACAGTTAGGAAACCATTGATTCACAGATTTTTCTCTGCTGAAAGATAAAAAAAAAAAATCATATTAATAGTGAGCATGGTAAATGGTATTTTTAGTGGAGTTTCTTTTTCTTCGCAAAAGACCTTTCTATAGGAGGGTGGCACAGTGCCTGAGGCATTTGACTGCTAACCAGAAGGTTGGTGGTTCAAACCCACCAGCTGCTCAGTGGAAGGAAGATGGGGCAACCTACTTCCATAAAGATTTACCATCTTGGAAACCCAATGGGGGTTGCTATGAGTCGGAATTGACTTGATGGCAATGGTGTGTTAGGTGAACTTCCAGGGGCACACTTTGAAGTGGGTTCTGAGAAGACCCTTAGCAAATTTGTACCATGAAGGGATTCAGAAGAAGAGGAGGAAGAACAGGTGGATGTCACCAACTGGGTGACTTGTCTCTGCTTTCCCTACTTTCCACTGCAAGTGGGGCTGGCTGGGAACATCAGTCTTAGCCTGAGAACCCGATCGGACACCTTTTAAAGGCTGCAGAATTGTGCCAAATCTGACATCTGCATAGCTTGTAGATAATGGATTGATATGCAGCTTGGGGCAGAACTTACTCATCTCCAACCCCGGTGCAGCAGAGAGTGAAAAATATTTTGATCGTATCAGTGAAAAGATGGCCTTAATATTCTATGAGTGAAGTTGAGTGGTGAGAAAAAATATATATCTTTTCACATAATTGGTTCCCCTGAGGAGGAAAAAGTTCTTGATGTTTCTATTGTAAATCATCAATAAGTTGACCATGTGTGAAATAGGAAAGGCAGCTCAAAGTCAGCTTCTGGTAAACACTTTGCAGCCCCAAATGTGTAATTTGTAGCCCCCTGATGAGTGCCCTGTGTCCAAAATTGAATGCTATGGCTTGAGAAAGATGGGATGGATTAGATTCAGGCTTTTTCCATGTCACTGCTTTTCAGAGAGGGTATCAAATCTGCAGACCTTTTCCTCTGCTACCACTGAAAAATTATATTTGTCTCTGGGATCTTTCTTCTGAGCTGGTGAACTAAAAATTCCACCAGGATGGAAACCAAGTGAGCTACAAAGTCAAAAAGTTGTAATTTTCAGTTGATGTTTCTGAGGGTCCATTCTATCCCACACAGTGCTAGGACTGGTGGTTACAAGGGAGAGAATGACCTATTCTTCATCCTTGAGGAGTTCATGGGGTGGAGACCCCCCATCCAGTTTTCAGGATTTAGGGTAGAATACAATATTTTACCTAGAATATTTATTTATATTTGTTTATGTATATATGTACCTATTTATTTATTCATTCTTTTGAGTGAATGAACAAACCTAGTTAGTTTTGGTTAAAGACAGTGTACGGTCAACACTTTCAGTGTCTAGCACTATTGGGTGCTCAAAAAAACAAAATAAACCCATTGCTGTCAAGCCAATTCTGACTCACAGCAACCCTAGAGGACAGAGAACTGCCCCATAGGGTTTCCAAGGCTGTAATCTTTATAGGAGCAGACTGACACATCTTTCTTTTGCAGAGCAGCTGGTAGATTTGAACCACCAACCTTTGGGTTAATAGCCGAGTACTTAACCACTGTGCTGCCAGGGCTCCTTAGTAGGTGCTCCAGATGGTAGTTGTTGTCTTTGTTGTTATTACTCTGTATCAGGCTCAGGTTATATGAGGATGAATTATGTGTGGCCATATGTCTGTCAGGAACTTGCAATTAGGTGGGAGGGACAAACTAGGAAATGAATAAGTAATTGCATCTGTGTCTTTGTGACACATTATTATATTCTTAGCATGTTTAAGATCTTCATTTCCTGTCTTACCATGTACTTGCCATCTGGTCTCATTTTTATAATGGCATTGACCTGCATTCATCCACCACACTCAAGAGGGTCCTAAAGCAGCATTGGTGGGCCGCCTATGTCTGTGTCACGCTGAGTGCATGCTAAAAATGCAGATGTTGGAGCCTACCTTAGACTTACTGAGTCCAATTTTGGGGTAGGTGATTCTCACGCATGCTAAAGTTTGAGAACCACAGGCCTAGGAAGGCCCAAGTCTGTACTAGCAAGTCCTCTACCATCCATGTCCACAGACCATGGTCTTCTGGGATTGCTCTGGCAGAGGAAGGAGCTCTGGTGACATTGTGGCTAATGCATTTAGCTGCTAATCAAAAGGTTGGTGGTTTGAACCCACCAGCCACTCTATAGGGAAAATGATTAAGCAGTGTGCTTCTGTCAAGATTTACAAGCATGGAAACACTATAGGGCAATTGTACTCTATCCTATAGGGTCAATATGAATCAGAATCAACTCAATGACAGTGGGTTTGGTTTTATGGTTTTGGTGGCAGATGAAGAAAATGTCAGGAATTGCTCCACTCCCAGCCAGAGCTTTCTTGCCCTGTTGCCTCCCTTGGCATTCTTTTTATACATCTGAAAATATGTTTTTAAAAAGTTTAGTAAAAAAATTATAAAATGGCCAATAAATAATAAGAAAACAAAAATAATAAAGAAATGCAAATTAAAATAACAGTGAGACTTCATTTTTTTTTTTGACCACTGAATTGGCAAAACTTATAAAGATTAATAATATCAAGTGTTTTTTGGGATATAAAGAAACAAATATTGTATTACTGATGGGATAAAAATGGATAAAGCCGTTTTGTAGGGCAATGTGCTATTCTCTCTCATAATTTTAAAGTACAGAGAACCTAAATATGTCCTATGTAAAAATACTGAGCTCATACATGTTCTAGGAATCTGTCCTATAAAAATGGTTGTTGTCCTGCGTTGAGTTGATTTTGATTCATAGCAACCCCATGCGACAGAGTAGAGCTAACTGCCCCATACGGCTTCCCAGGCTGTAACTTTACAGGAACAGATTGCCAGGCCTTTTCACCCACAACATGGCTAGAGGGGTCAAACAACGAACCTTTTGGTTAGCAGCTGAGCATTAAACAATTGTGCCACCAAGCCACCTTATACATAAGCCCCAATTTTTTTTTTAATATAGAACCTATTACTAAATACCTATCAGTAGGGTACTGGCTCTACATGTCTTAAAATGGAATGTTCTCCAAGACAGATCATTAAGTGAGAAAAACAGTTTGTATAGCTGTGTGTAAAATATGGCTCCATTACTGGAGATAAAAAGACCTACAAACATATCCCTCCTGAATTTAGAGATCATCTAAAGAATAGATTTGATGCATTGAACACCAATGACCGGAAGCCAGATGAATTATGGGAGGATATCAAGAACATTATCCAAGAAGAAACAAAGAGATCACTAAAAAGACAAGAAAAGAAGAGAAGACCAAAGTGGATGACAGAAGAGACTCTGAAACTTGCCCTTGAGCGGAGAATAGCTAAAGCAAATGGAAGAAATGAAAAGGTCAAAGGGCTGAACAGAAGATTTCAAAGAGCAGCTCAAGTAGACAAAGCCAATTACTATAATGAAATGTGCAAAGACCTGGAGTCTGAAAACCAAAAGGGAAGAACACGCTCGGCATTTCTCAAACTGAAAGAACTGAAGAAAAAATTGAAGCCTCGAGTTGCAATCTTGAGAGATTCTATGTGCAAAATATTGAATGATGCAGGAAACATCAAGAGAAGATGGCAGGAATACACAGAGTCACTGTACCAAAAAGAACTGATCAGTCTTCATCCATTTCAGGAAGTGGCATATGATCTAGAACCCATGGTAATGAAGGAAGAAGTCAAAGCTGCACTGAAAGAACTGGCGAAGAACAAGGCTTCGGGAATTGATGGCATACCGATTGAGATATTTCAACAAACAGATGCCCCATTGGAGGCACTCACTCAGTTATGCCAAGAGATTTGGAGGACAGCTACCTGGCCAACTGACTGGAAGAGATCCATATTTGTGCCCATTCCAAAGAAAGGTGATCCCACAGAATGTGGAAATTATAGAACAATATCATTAATATCGCATGCAAGTAAGATCTTACTGAAGATAATTCAGAAACGTTTGCAGCAGTATATTGACAGAGAACTTCCAGAGGTTCAAGCCGGATTCAGAAGAGGATGTGGAACAAGGGATATCCTAGCTGTTGTCAGATGGATCTTGGCTCAAGGCAAAGAATACCAGAAAGATGTTTACTTGTGTTTTATTGACTATGCAAAGGCATTTGATTGTGTGGATCATGACAAATTATGGATAACATTGAGAAGAATGGGAATTCCTGAGCACTTGACTATACTCATGAGGAATCTGTACCTTGACCAGGAGGCTGTCATTCGAACAGAACAAGGGGACCCTACATGGTTTAAAATCAAGAAGGGAGTGCGTCAGGGTTGTATCCTTTCTCCAAACTTATTCAATCTATATGCTGAGCAAATAATCCGAGAAGCTGGACTATATGAAGAAAAACGTGGTATCAGGATTGGAGGAAGAATCATTAACAACCTGAGATATGCCGACGATACAACTTTGCTTGCTGAAAGTGAGGATGCCTTAAGGCACCTATTGATGAAGGTTGAAGAATACAGTCTGTAGTATGGATTACGTCTCAATATAAAGAAAACAAAATTCCTCACAACTGGACCAATGAGCAGCATCACAATAAATGGAGAGAAGATTGAGGTTGTCAAAGAATTCACATTGCTTGGTTCTATAATCGATGCCAACGGAAGCAGCAGTCAGGACATTAGATGACGTGTAGCATTGGGAAGGTCAACTGTGAAGGAACTGTATCAAGTGCTGAGGAGCAAGGATATCTCCTTGAGGACTAAGGTGCGCCTGACACAAGCCATGATATTTCCAATCGCCTGGTATGCATGTGAGAGCTGGACAATGAATAAGGAAGACCGAAGAAGAGTTGATGCTTTTGAGTTGTGGTGCTGGCGAAGAATGCTGAAAGTACCATGGACTGCTAAAAGAACTAACAGATCCATCCTGGAGGAAGTGCAGCCAGAATGCTCCTTGGAAGCAAGAATGGCCAGACTTCGTCTCACCTATTTTGGTCATGTTGTAAGAAGGGACCATTCCCTGGAGAAGGATGTCATGCTTGGTAAGGTGGAGGGTCGACGAAAGAGGGGGAGGCCTTCAATGATACGGATTAACACGGTGGCTGCGATGATGGGCTCAAGTATAGCAGGGATTGTGGGGCTGGCGCGGGATCAGACAGTGTTTTGTTCTGCTGTGCATGGGGTCGCTATGAGTTGGAAACGACTCGACGGCACTTAACAACAACAACAACACAAACAAGCACACAATTGTGTATGTGTATGTTTCACATACACAGACATGAAACTGTACATAACAAACTGCAGTCATGGTTATGTCTGAGAAGGAGTATGCCAAAGGGATGAAATGTGATTTAAAGCATACTTCCTTACTGTTTGCCTTTTACATCCAGATTGTATTCATATATAACATGTGAAATGAAAACAACAGAAATGTGCTTTGTACCAGGTAAATCTGGCCTAGGTTTGGGTCTGTCCTGGGATGTAAATTCTAGAAAAGGAAATTCTAACATCAAGTCGGGACTTGGGATTGGTTTGTATTTGGAAATGTTTTCTGTTAAGTTTTTCAAACCCTCACCCCTGTGTGTTTTCTTCTCTTAGTTGGTAGCAGCGATCGTATTTATCAGCTTTGGTGTGGTGGCAGCCTTCTGTTGTGCCATAGTCGATGGTGTGTTTGCTGCTCGACATATCGTGAGTACAATTTTAAATTAGTTTTACCATCTGAATCCTGTTCACAATTGCTTTTCTATATTTTAAAAAAATTCACATTAAAAAATAAAACTTCAATTTGCAGAACTCAGCTCAGAGATCTTTACCACTCTTCTCTCCACTTACGTTTGCCAACCATTTTCCTTCCTTCTTTTACTGTTCTCCAGCTACTGCACAACTGAAGCCCCTCGCCACCACACACACACCATGCACAGACACACACCCTTGCACATACACACACCCAGTACACACCAGTACTAGGAGATCAGTTAACATCAAGATTCTTCAACTTCCCAAATACTCGGGAGAAGTTGCTAATCCTTTCTTTACTGGTCTAAGAACTCCATCCACATGGATTCAGGGGACCATCTTTAGGTCTGTCTTTAAACTTAACAAAATACACCCCCCAAAATTCACTGATTTATGGCTTCCCAAGTTTTTATATTTCAAATATGTCTTTCGTAAAATATTATGATGACGTTTTCTAGCTTGACTCTGTAGCTTGTCAAAGTCCTTTTGTATTTATTTAATGATGTTGAAGCCAAATCCTTCCTGGAACTCCTTGCTGTCTAGTTGATTCCAATTCATGGAGAACCTGTAGGATAGAGTAGAACTGCCCTATAGGGTTTCCAAGACTGTAATCTTTACAGAAGCAGACTGCCACATCTTTCTCCCATGGAGCGGTTGGTGAGTTTGAACTACCGATCTTTCAGTTCAAGTAAACCACTGTGTCATGAGGGCTCCTATATGTTGAAGATAGAAACACAAGATTTTATCATTGGCTTTTCAAATGAAAGTTAAATTAGGAGTCACATACTCTGAAAATGATGGCTGTTACACAGCCATGGTACACAGGTAGGGGATACCATTACTATTATTATTATTATTATTTTAACTTTATAGTGAACAGGTTCCAAGTGAAATAAACATTAGACTGATGATGATAGCCATTGTAAAAATATTAAACTATACTAAAATCATTAATGAGTGTCACCAGTCAAAGGCAAAATTTAAAATCCATTGTCAAAATCTGTGTGATATTTTTTCTAGCCTTTTTTCTATGCTTTAAAGAGCTTTCTTATAATGTCAGGAAATGGTTCTTCCTGCTTCAACTTACACAGACTACAAACTAGGCAAATTAAAGAATATTTGAGTGTTTTGTTAGTTTAACCTTCTTTAAAAGCTTTTCACAAAATCAGAATGCTGGGGAGTACAAATATTATATTATAAACACTGAAGTGTACCAGTTTGACTTATCACCAGCTCTTACTTCTTTTGAAATAAGCCAGTCCTGATTATAGTACACTATTATTTTCTGCATTAGTTTATCAAATATGACCTTTGACTTTAAAAAAGTCAGAGACATAGAAACAAAACATACCTTGATGATCACTTTGTTTAAAAACCGAAGGCTAGAGACATTATATATTTTTTCTCTGAAAACTACTTGCTGAAAGGTCTCTATTATCTGAGGTCCCCACTCTCTTTCATTGCTAAATGCATTTTCTTAGTTGCCTGTTAAAACTAAATGGACAGTAAATCAATGATTGTAGTTTTTTGAGAATCATTAATAAGCATATCATGGCCTTACACAGAAATATTTGGGCCTAAATGCAGATGTATATCATGTTTATACTGCCCATGGCTATGTCCCACCCCATCTCTTAAATAAATAAATATATTGATGATCATGATGCCAGAACTGGCTTCCTGACACCACTTCTCCCTTGAGCCACGTTTTTTTTTTTTTTTGGCTCATGAATCTCAGGTAATATATAGTCAGTCCCCAGATTATAAATGAGTTCATTCCTAAGTCTGTCTTTAAGTCGAATTTGTGTGTAAGTTGGAACAGTGAAGTATAGTTCGTATCTAACATCAGTTATGTTTTTGTATGTAGTATACAAGGATGGATTACTCAGTAAGCAAAGTAAGCACATGCTTAGGGCATCAACAAAACACCAGTTGTCCAAAGCAAAGACTCATAGATATCAAACACACAGGGCACAAGGAAAAGTGAGTGCTGCTGTGGAAGGCAACTGGCAGGGTCCAAGATGAAATTGATACCAGCTCCTCGAGTTCACTATCACAGAAACATTAGAAATAAACAAGGAAATGACAGTCATGCTCCAGAAGTATTAAGTGGTAGAGATTAACTTTGCATAATCACATACTATACTATCATTGATGCACTTGGATAAAGGAAGGGCAACAGTGTATGGCATTCTTTCAAATAGATTTTCCTTCTTTAACAATGTGGATATAACTGATGAAGAATGTATGAAGGCATCCAAGAAATTAGTTCAGGCTTATCCAAATAACTTGGGAGCTCTGGTAGCATAGTGCCGAAGGAACTGGACTACTAACCAGAGGGCTGGCAGTTCAAACCCAACAGCAGCTCCTCGGAAGGAAGATGGGGCAATCTACTTCCATAGTGATACTGCCTCGGAAACCCAAGGAGGGGTCGCTATGAATCGGGTCCGACTCGATGGCACATAACAACAACAACAACATCCAGATAACTTAAATACAAACCTTTAAGAAGAAGTGTGACAATTTCATTCTTACCTGAGAACTAAGTTTACAAATTCAGTAAAGTTAAATTTTACTCATGTAGACATATATGATTCCATAATAGATGATAAAATACAATGCATAGTCCTCAATATTGAAATTGCTTTATGCATATTCCTAATGTTAATGATCACAGACTACACAACAGTACACTCAATTTGTCCCTAAAGAAACTCAAAAACCCTGAGCACACAATGATTTAAGAAAGACTCAATTCATTATCCTTATTATGTATGGAAGTACATATTGTTTGGTAGCTTAACTGTGACGAAATCATCAAAGAATTGGTAAGAGCAAAGAATAGAAAGATGTTTTTATTATAACATGTTAGAGATGAAAGGTTGATCTAAAAATAAAATATAGTAATTCTTATAATGTTTGTTTTCTTTTATGATATCTTTTCATTAGTTCATTTATAATGATAGCAATTATTATGAAATAAGCATCAAAATTGAAGTATAAGCCATTTAAAGCAAAATTGATGAAAGTCAATTTTTTGTTGTAGGAGAGCAACAGAATTTTATATTGATTGTTGAAACAACTAAGCTCACCAACTCAGTTTCTTTGTTGTAGAATATGTGGAATATACTTTTTGTAGAAAATGTGGTCTACAGTAAAAATATCAGTGCTCCACATCCAGTAAAAATTTTATAATCTGGTTCTTCTCATTCTGCTAAAATAGCATACATTACTTTTAAATCCAGTTGTTAATATTATAGTCACATTTAAAAAGAAGTTACATCATGAATAGCTAATGTATATATGTATATATATGTGTGTGTGGTGTGTGTGTGTGTATATATATATATATATATATATCACATATCCCATTCAAATGCAGAGGAGAGGGCACCATACTTTATCAGTGTTTAGGATCCTCACATGCCTTAATCTGACTTTTGTATGTGTAAAGAACATTAGGGAGCTCTGGTGGTGTAGTGTCTAAGGCATTTTACTGCTAACCAGAAGGCTGGCAGTTCAAACCCACCAACCACTCCTCAGAAGGAAGGTTGGGCAATCTACTTCCATAGTGATACTGCCTCAGAAACCCAAGGAGGGCTCGCTATGAGTCAGATCCAACTCTACGGCAGTGAGTTAGGTTTGATTTGGTTTTAAAGAACATTTAAGAAACACTTTCAGACACACTAAAACATGATAATATAGTAATAATATAATAATATTTTGATGCATGTCACAAAGTAGCCTTCTTGTTATTATGAACCATTTTATGTACCTTGAATTTTTAATATAATAGGCTTTACGGGGTTTGATTGGTTCATAACTATGGGTTGCTCTTTTAAGCATAGAAAAAATCTATGCTTAACCTGCTGCAAAAGACCTCTTTCAAGTGATGAAGAGCAAAGATGTCTCCTTGAAGACTAAGGTGCGCCTAACCCAAGCCATGGTATTTGCAATCGCCTCTTATGCATGTGAGAGCTGGGCAATGAATAAGGAAGACTGAAGAAGAGTTGATGCTTTTAAGTTGTGGTTCTGGAGAAGAATGCTAAGAGTACCATGGACTGCTAAAAGGACTAACAAATCTCTCCTGGAGGAAGTGCAGCCAGAATGCTCCTTGGAAGCGAGAATGGCCAGACTTTGTCTCACCTAGTTTGGTTGTGTTGTCAGAAGGAACCATTTACTGGAGAAGGATATCATGCTTGGTAAAGTTGAGAGTCAATGAAGAAGGGGGAGGCCTTCATCAATGAGATGGATGGACAGAGTGGCTGCAATGGTGGGCTCAGGTATAGCAAAGATCATGAGGCTGGCACAGACCAGGCAGTGTTTCATTCTGCTGTGCATGGGGTCACTATGAGTTGGAGACAGTTCGACGGCACCTAACAACAGCAACAATAACCCTGGCACTTCCTGTATTCAGATGAGAGCAGATTACTATGGTGAATGTATATAAGGAGGAATGGCATCTGTTGAGAGGAGTAGCTGGATCTCACATCAGATTGCTGTTCAGTGTTTGTGAGAATAGCTGGTCCAGGCTGCTCCTTCTACCACCTGAAATTGGGCAGAAAGGTGAAATTATTTTCCTAGTCCTCTGTGCAAATGTCTAGATACTGTGCTTGTCGGATATTTCCCACAGTGATCTGCTTCATAGACCCTTGACCTGGCAACGTCTAAGATAGTCCAGTCTCCAACCTCGTGTCACACTAACAGGTGGATCATTGGGTTGCTTAGCTGTGTAGAGCACAGGAATGCCAGAAATGTGTTTAAGAACTGAGGCTCCTGAATTGCTTTTTCCAACCTAGACCCTTAATGGAGTAAATAATTTTCTAATCCTGTGGAGGCACAAATACATTCATATTGTAAATGTACACAGCAAAGAACTAGATGGTGCCTGGCTACTACTGTCAACCACTTGGAAGGGGATCTATGTAGGCGATCCTGGATAGAGAGGGAGAACAATGTGGAACAAAACTCAAAAT
>NW_006921676.1:4610219-4611092 GCF_000298275.1 Orycteropus afer afer | reverse complement strand
ACACACACACACACACAAAAAGTACACAGCAAACCACAAAACCACACTGTAATTCTGGGACATCCTTGGTTAAGAAAGGCTAGGTGGAAATAGTTCCTGGTCCTGCTCACTATTTACAGCTGAGGTTTTGTATCCTTCTCTGATGGGGCTGCCCCATGTTGGACTGGTACATCCTTTTAGTTTGACTATTAACTGCAAAGAATTCCCAGTCTCTTTGCCTGCCTCTTTAAAAATGGAGAGTCCGTCTACCCTGACCATTCAGATCCTATCAACAGGCACACTTCCTTGGCCTCGGCCTTTCCACTCTTTGCTCTTTGCTTTCTTATTCCCTTCCCCCAACTCCATACAATTCCAGAAATGCTATACATGGGACTCTGCTGAAGAGTACGTGGCTTGGCAATGCCTTCTGTGAAAGAACGACTGCGTTATTTGTTTAGGTGGTGGGGGTGATTTCTTTCTTTTTCCCCCCCCTTTTTGTGGGGGCAGGGCCAAGTGTGGTATGGAAAATTCTTCTTGACTTTAGATGGTAAACACTTAGCCTTTTGTTATGAGTTGCTTAAAAGACTGTCCTCATTACTTAAAATCTTTTTTCTCTGTGAAGGGTTCTTGTATTTTATGGTTCCAGGTACCCCTTAATCATTACACCCTCCTAGCCCTAACCATGCTAGGGTTTCTTGGGGGTATAAGGCAGATCTTTTGCTTTCTTGTCAGAGTTTTTAATCGTTTAACATTTGCTACGTAAAAGCATTAAAATGAGCATATGATTAAGATGTTGCCTGTTTTTTCTTTTTTTATCAATGAAAAAGAAAATAGAAGGGCTATAGAAAAAATCAACAAGACCAGAAGTTGGTTTTTTGAAAAGATCAATAAAAT
>NW_006921676.1:4593476-4606623 GCF_000298275.1 Orycteropus afer afer | reverse complement strand
CTCTGTAAATCTTCACCCAAATCACAATAAAGAAAAAAAAAAATTTTTATTGTGATTTGGGTGTAACTTTACAGAGGAAATTGATTTTTCCATTTAACAGTTCATACACTTTTTTTCATGACATCGATTGCAATACCCACAATATAACAACATTCCTCCCACTTCCTCCCTGTGGTTACCATTTGCCTTTGTCCTGGTTTCATGTTCATTCCTTCCTTCTGAGCTTTATCCCTGAATGCTGCCCTTTTGATCTCTAGTGGTTGGTTGTTCTAAGGAGTGCTTATCTCTCTGGTGTTATTGTTCACCTCATAGTTCTGTCCATTGTTTGGCTGAAAGTTGAAGCACAGGAGTGTGTTTACTTTCATGCCCAAAGGGTGACTAAGAACCATAGTCTCAGGAGTTCTACCACTGGCTATCAGACCACTAAGCCTGATTTTTCTTTTTCTTTTTTTTTTTTAATGATTTTGAGTGTTGTTCCACATTTTTCTTCCACTCTTCCAGGATCTCCTGCACTGATCTCTTTCTGAGTGATTGATAGTGGTAGCCGGACACCATCTAGTTCTTCTGGTCTCAAGGTTGTGAAGCCTGAGGTTCCCATGGTCCACTAGTCCTTTGGACTAATTTTTCTATGTGTTGTGTTAGACTGGGTTCTTTAGAGAAACAAAACCAGTAAAGCTTATATATATAGAGAAAGAGAAATTTATGTTAGGAAAATGGCTCACACACTTATAGAAGGTGGCAAGTCCAAAGTTCTTGGATCAAACGTCAAGCTAGAGGCTTTTTCCGACTCTTGCAGCTGCAGGGGCTGAAGAGCTCATGATTGGCAGGCAGTATACTGGCTGTTGACTCCAATGAACGACGAATCCAAGATCTCCAGGCTGAATGGTGGATTGTTTGCTCATGGAGAGTTGTAGGCAGCACAACAGAATCCCGATCCACAGAAGAGTGTCTCTTTTCCCAGGATGTGCATAAATATATTGGAAGCAGGCCACACCCCTAGGGAAACTCCCTTTCAATGGATTGGCTGCTCAAAACATATTCATCTGATCCCATCATGGGAATAACCACATCACAACTGCTTAAACCACACAGAACTATGGTCCACCCAAGTTGACACATAGCTCCAACTATCACATGTCTTTGATTTTCTTCACCTTTTTTTGCTCTGGACAAAGACAGATCAAAAGTTGCACCTTAGATGGCTGCTCACAAGCTTTGAAGACCCCAGTCATTACTCACCAAAGTAGGATATAGAACAATGTTTTTGTGGAGAATCTTATGCCAGTTGAGCTTGATGTCCCCCACAACTATGGTCCCAAGCCCACAGGCTCAGCAACTCACTACCTCAAGGTGTTTAGTTATGGCTAAGAAGTTATCATAACTTTGCCTGGTTAGCTCTATTATATATATGGACATTTTTAAAGTATGTACAAATATGTATGTAGAAATATCTGTCAAACCTATGTATGCTCATGGGAGTAGTCCTGTTCACCTACTTGGTGGAGTTGAATAGCTCATTTCTTAAATAGCTAATATGTGCTGTAGGCAGGTTCATTATGTCATAGGCCTCAGTTTTCAACTTGGTAAAATGAGAGTAATAACATCTGTAAAATCTTTTTCACAGGAGTGTATATGTGTGTTGTGGTGCTTATATAACACTTTATACATACAAAAGTTAAAAGCACTACACAGCTCTGTCATGTAAGTGATTATTTTGCATACATTTTATGACTAACAAGCTGGAAATGGCAACATAGTTGCCCCATTTACCATGATTTGTCCTTCTGTAAATACCACCCATTTCGGGGTTGGAATGATCAGTTTTTTCAATTCTATCAGTGGTGCAACAAGGATAGCTACAGAATTTTATATCCAATTCTTTCATGATGGCTCACTACTGAAATAGTCAAGTCCAAATGCTGTAAGGAAACTACCTCCTGAGTTTCATTTGCTCCATAGAGTCATCTTATCCTTGCCAATCATACCCCAACCACCCTGTCCTCTGGGACATGGCCACAAACCTATGATTGATGAGAATGTTTTAAACACTTAACAAGTTCAAAGGAGAATAAAAAGGAAGATCTGAAAACATATAAAGTCTCTGTCTTCAAAAAATCCAACTTCATGATTCTGCCACAGTGAGCTTGCACCAAGAAGTCCCATGGTTGGTCCTTTGCCATATACACTGTTCCAGAGAAGGAGAAATGGCTGCCCTCCAGCTCCAAAGGATTACCACAGTTGTCTGGCATTCATATGTCTTAAGTCAAACCTGTCTGCCCTTGAGAGCTGGACACTTTGATGGCTTTGGTATCTATTATAGATTGATTTGTGTCTTTCAAAAAGAAATATGGAAGGCCTAACCCCTGTACCTATGTGTGTGTGTGTATACACACACACATATATATATACAACCCAAGGTGTAGATATCATTATTCCTATTTCAGAGATGCGAAAACTGAAGCTCAGAGAACTTAAATGTCCAAGGTGTCATGATTGATCTGTGACAGAGTTGAAGAAGGAACCCAGGTGCTCTGAGCACACATTCCTTGATCTCAATCAACAACTCTGTCACAGATCAATCATGACATCTTAGACATCTGAGTTCTCCGAGGTTCAGTTTTCACATCTTTGAAATAGGAATAATGATACCTACACCTTGGGTTGTTGTGAAGATTTAACTAGATAATGTATACAGCATATGTGTATCTATCTATCTATCTATCTATTTATTTATATGTATAGCATACTTAACCCAGTGCCTGGCTCAAACATTTGGAAATAGGGGTTTTGTTCTGTTGATGAGATGATGTCAGACTTGGGGAGGTCCTAAATCTAATCACTATCACTTAGAAGTGTCTTAGAAAAAGAGTAGCATAGAGACAGACACACAAACAAGGGGAAGAGGAAGATAGCTGATGAAGACAGATTCATTTGTAAGCTCAGGAATATCAAGGATGGCTGGCAGCTTCTAGAAGCTGAAATAGATGAAGAATGACCTCCCCCTACAGTTACACCCTCAATTTAGACTTTTAGTCACCCATTTATAGTATTTTTGTTATGGCAGCACTGGGTAACTAAGACAGGATCAAAGCTAAGAGAAAGGATTCCCAATACACCTGCTCCCTGATTTCTGATCAAGAGGGACTTACTCATCCCTGCTTGATGCTGAGAATAACCTCTCCCTTTAAGGTTCCTACTGTCCCTACACAGATGCGTGACTTTACCCCTGTACCCTTAGCAGCCTCACAAAGTGATGACCACAGCATTCCTACAGCAGCCTTTAAGAACAAACTGTAAAAGGCAATTTCCAAGCAAGGAGATGCATCTAACTCCAGTGTGCTAGTTGACTTCATTTTTGTCATTACACTTAGTAGCAGGCCATTTCCAGAACTCTTTCAACCATCCACCAATCAAATGAAATCTAGTCTCACATCAGATAGTGATTGAGATCAAGGGATGTGGACTCAGATTGCCTGGGTTCCTTCTTCAACTCTGTCACAGATCAATCATGACACCTTGGACATCTAAGTTCTCTGAGCTTCAGTTTTCCCATCTCTGAAATAGGGATAATGATACCTACACCTTGGGTTGTTGTGAAGATTTAACTAGATAATGTATACAGCATACTTAACCCAGTGCCTGGCTCAAACAAAGTGCTCAATAAATATTGTTAGGGATTTAATTGCCCCATCCCTGCACCCAAACATATTGAAGTCCTAATCTTTGATACATGTGAATGTGACTTTGTTTGGAAATAAGAAGATGTTGTCAATTAACATGAGGTTAGAGAATCCTTGGGTTGTGCAAACTGTTAAGTGCTTGACTAATAGCCAAAAGGCTGATTGTTTGAACCTACCCAGAGGTGCCTCAAAGGACAGGCCTGGTGGTCTGCTTTAGAAAGGTCACAGCCTTGAAAAGCCTGTGGGGCAGTTCTGTGCTGCACAGATGGGGTCTTCATGAGTCCAAATTGACTGGATAGCAACTAACAATAACTACAACATGAGGTTATATCAGTAGGATGGGTCTAATCCAGTCCAATTGTACCATTATAAAAAAGGAGAAGAGACACAGAGAAATAGAAGAGGGATGGGCATGTGAAGAGCCAGCTGAAAGCCAGTGAACACTTGGGGCTACCAGAAGGTGGGAGAGTAAAGATCTTTCCCCTAGAGCCTCCAGAGAGAACATGGCTCTGCTGACACCATGAATTTGGACTACTAGCCTCCAGAACTATGAAACAATAATATCTGTTCTCATAAGCCACCAATTTTGCCATTCTTACACGCTTAGTACCGTTAATGTCATTATTATTAAAATAGAAGTGAAGACTATAGTATTGAATCAATGTTAGGATTCACTGAGCCCAGTAGCTACTTCTTGGTCATTGTGTTAGGCTGGGTTCTCTAGAGAAGCAAAACCTGTCAAGGTTATATATATATAGAAAAAGAGAAATTTATCTTAGGAAAATGGCTCACACACACTTGTAGAAGCTGGCAAGTCCCAAGTTCTTGGATCAAACGTCAAGCTGGAGGCTTTTCCCAACTCATGCTGCTGCAGGGGCTGACGAGCTGAAGGTTGGCAGGCAGTATACCAGCTGTTGACTCCAACAAATGACAAATCCAAGATCTCCAGGCTGAATGGTCAATTGTTCACTCATGGACAGTTGTAGACAGCACAACAGGATCCCAATCCACAGAAGAGTGTCTCTTTTTCCCAGGATGTTCATAAATATATTGGAAGCAGGCGACTCTGCTAGAGAAAATCCTTTTTAATGGATTGGCTGTTCAAAACATACACATCTGATCTCGTCACGGGAATAACCCACATCACAACTGCTTAAACCACTCAGAATTGTGGTCTAACCAAATTGACACACGACTCCAACTATCACAGTCATGAAGTCTCTTCATGGCAGCAATTGTATGCTGATGTCTGCCCAGCATAAAGAATGTGTCTGCAGAATGGCACAGCAACAGCTTGACATGGGAGGATTTCAGTTATTTAACTGCAAGTTGCTGAATACACACATATACGCACACATCTCAAAAAGCTGTATGTCCTTTTTTATTCCCTACTCAGTGGCTTATTTTTTAAAAATCTGTATTATTATTTAGCTTTATGAATTATTTTGGGTCACAGAAATTGGACCACAGAGGAATAATAGAAATTCTATTGTTAATTTAAGTAATACAGAAAATACAATTAGGGAGTCAGACTTGGATCTGATGTTCTTGGCCAACTGACAATCTATGAGATCAAATTAATCAGATAATTGCTTTTGCTACTGTCTATACAAATTTGTCGACACAAATATTGCATTAGATGTTTGTTTATCTGTGATTCTGGCTATGAATGATTCTGTGACTATACTGTATGAGTGAGGAGAGGAAGATGGAAAACATTAATCTGTTAAAGTTTAATACAGCAAATCAAGGGAAAGTAAAAAACAAAAATAACAAAAGGTATTTAAAGAAATCCAATGCCTATTATTTGCAAATGAGTACATTAACAGGCCATAGAGCAGATTTATTTCTCTCTTAGATCTTCAGGAGTAATACTAGAAATCTTTATGGTTTATGAGTTTAAGGATTTCATTGTTAATTAAAGTAGCAGGGATAAAAGTATATGTTTTTTAAGTTATGAAAGAACAAAGTTGAGTCAAAGCTGGGTTATATTTTTGCCAAAGAGTCTGTTGAAAGAAAAATTTTGAGGACTAAAACAGGACTTTGAAAATAAAGTGAGTGCAAAGTTTCTAACAGTATAATTATGAATGTCATAAATATGAAAAAATATTATTTGCATCTATATTTAATCTATGTGGCTGATCTGACCTTGGGCCTGCAAAAATGCTGAATGTCTGATGTATAGCAGGTCACAAGACAAGTAAGACCAGGCTGCCACTGTGTTCATTCACTCATTCAACGAATGTCTGTTTAATGGCTACAGTGAGCCAGGCAGGTTCCCGGGTGCCAAGAACAGAATGATGAACAAAACAAAATCCCTATCCTCATGAAGTCTACAATCTGGCTTAAAACAAACAAACAAACGAACAAAAAACACCCTCTGCCATGAAGTTGATTCTGACTCATAGTGACCCCCATTGGGTTTTCAAGGCTACTTTATGGAAGTAGAGTGCCGCATCTTCCTCCTGTAGGCAGTTGATGAGTTTGTACTGCCAACCTTCTGGTTAGCAGCCCAATGTCTTTACCACTATGCCACCAGAGTTCCTTACGTTCTGGCTAAAAACAATTAAAGAAAGCAAATATTAATATAATAATGTAATATTGTACAGAAAATAGTAACATAGCAGGCCTGAGGCTGCTATCCTTAGAAATCCTGCCTATAATGTTGGTCCTTGGCTGGCATCTGGAAATTTGGAGTTTAGGAGAGTTCTTGCTCTTCTAAGAAGGTAATTGAACTGAGAGTTCCTAACCAACAATAGCCATCATGATTCTGGCACTCTGCTTGATTAGAACAGAAAACATATCCTTTTATCCAAATCTAGTTTCCCATCTCTTGACTAAATAAATTAGTGAAATCAGTAAGTGGTTTGATGTTAGGCTGTCACAACCTGTTGATGGCTCTATTTTTTCAAGTATCACTCAATCAACAAATACTTACTGAGGACCTAGCATGTGCTAGGGGGTACAAAGATTAATAAAGCGTAGTCCACTTTTTCCAAGAGCTTGCTTTCTAGTGCTCAAATCATGCTAGTTGGGTAATTATACCAAAGGCCTTCTAAAAAGAAAATTCCACTGCTCCTCTCAGAAGTTCTGAGTACCCACCCTAGACACAGACGTTTATTTGTGATGTAGTGTTAAGTGAATCCAACTTGAGGTCAGAAGATTGGATTGAGGTATAAATATAGTGCTGCGTGATCTCGAACAAGTTAGTTACTCTGCTGAGACTTGCTTACTTTTTACTAAAAGAGTAACTAAGCTGCTGTCACAGAGACACCTTGAGAGTTAAACGGGTAACACATGAAAGCTCCTGGTGTGGGATTTGGCTCAAAGCTGGATTTCAATAAATGACAGGTTAGTAATAATAATAATAATAGTACCAAAAATAAGGTTGGGAGAGAGGAGAGTACTAGATAACCCATAGGTTCAGAAGTGGAGGAGGAAATATATAACTAGCTTAAGAAGTAATCCCTCAGGGGCAAGCCTTTTTCCTTAACCAAAAACAGAAAAATAATAATCCTTCTTCACACTGGCTGAATTTTCATATAAATTTGTTGTTCTGTTTTCCAGTTAAAGATTTGTTAGGATTAACAAACTCCTTTTAACACAGTGGAATTTAATCTTAAAAATTAGTGAATTTAAATTTTTTCTGCTAACAAGTAAGGTGCCTCAGGTCTTAAATAAAGCAGAGCGGGGGGGGGGGCAGTAAAAACTTTCTAAAAGTCATTATTTGAGGGTGAAGTGGTTTTGAAATGTGGTGCTTGGGAGCAGAGGATGGTGGCTCCATCCATGCCCCACAGGGTGCCAGAGAGGGAGGGGTTCAAGAAAAGGGTGGTAGAAGGTGGGAAAACAGAAGTACATGAGCCCCCAAACAATCTCTACCTGGTTTGAAAGACTTTTTCCTGGAGTTTATACTCTAGCATGGGGAGGGGGGAGGGAGCAAAAGAGAAACATTTATCATATCAGGTGGTGATAAGACGAGGTCCGATGGAGAGCAGAGCAAGCTAAGTGAGTGGACGCTCTCATTTACTCCCCCAGCAGCTAACCCACTGAACAATGAATGAAAACAAGCACAAGCTGAGATCTCAGAAGTCTACATGGCAGCTAAGGAATTAGAGAGTCAGGGTGAGTCCAGAAGCAGAGGAGAGGAGGAGCAAGGATGGCACAGAAGCTGGGAGAACCTACCCGCTAACATTTGGAGCAATTGCTCATCATAGTCATTTTGGGATAGGGCTGGGCAACACTCCAAACAGGGAACACAGAAAGGGAGCTAATCTGAAGGACCTGTAGCCTGATTTCTTAAGGTGGTACAGATTGGCCTTGGGAATTCTCAGGCTACACAATTAGGAGACTTGGCCCTACGAGAGAATGCCATTGAATTTCTCTAATGCCAGAGATGGATGGACACTAGGACTGGAGGTGGGAGGTGGGGAAAGTGGACAGTAAGAAGATCAGGGAGAGAGGAATACTTCAGACTGATGAGGTGCTTTACACAGAGAGAAAGGCACATAGTGGGACAGAATGGGTGAGCCTGTGCAGGGGTGTCTGTGAAGGGAAGACATTGAAAGCACCCTATCTTCCTACCTTCACCACAGAAAAGTCACCATTTACATCAGAATCTAGGAAAAACTAACTCCCCCTACATACACTCCTTGCTGTGTATGCATCTTAAATTCCAGATATCAAGAATCCAGAACTCCTGAATCAGGACTGAAAATAATGTAAGGATAAAAATACCCTATAGAAGTTCTCTCATCAGTCATCAGTCAGTATGTCGTACTGTGGTGGTTTGAATTATGCTGTGTGGGTGGAAGCTGTGCCTCTGGTATTTCAAATATCATCAAGATCACCCATGATGGACCAGTTTTAGTGGCACATCCAGACTAAGACAGACTAGGAAGAAGGACATGCCCAGGTGACTTCTGAAAAAATTGACCACTGAAAACCTTATGAATAGCAGTGAAACATTATCTAATATAGTGCTGGAAGATGAGTTCTTCAGGTTGGAAGGTACTCAAAATATGAACGGGAAAGAGCTGCCTCTCCAATGTAGAGTCAGTCTTAATGATGTGGATGGAATAAAGCTTTAGGTACCTTCATTTGCTGATATGATACAACTCAACATGAGAAGAAACAGCAGCAAACATTCATTAATAATTGGAATGTGGAATGTGGGAAATATAAGTCTGGGAAACTTGGAAGCTGTCAAAAATGAAATAAAAGGCATAAAGATTGACATCCTGGGCATTAGTGAGCTGAAATGGACTGGTTTTGGCCATTTTGAATCAGACACCATATGATCTACTATGCTGGAAATAACAAATTGAAGAGAACAGTGTCACATTCACTGTCAAAAAGAACATTTCCAGACTATACTAAAGTACAGTTCTGTCAGTCATAGAATAATATCCATATGCCTACAAGGAAGACCAGTTAATATTACTGTTCAAATTTACACACCAATCACTAAAGCCAAAGGTGAAGAAATTGAAGATTTTTACCAACTTCTGCAATTGAAATTGACCAAACATGCAGTCAGAATGTATTGACAATTACTGGTGATTGGAATGTGAACATTGGAAGCAAAGAAGAAGCATCAGTAGTTGGAAAATATGGCCTTGGTAATAGAAATGAAGGCAGAGATGGCATGATAGAATTTTATATGACCAGTGACTTATTTATTGCGAATAGCTTTTTCAACAACATAAACAGTGACTATACACGTGAATCTTGCCAGATGGAGTACACAGAAATCACATTGACTACATGTGTGGAAAGAGATGATGCAGAAGCTCGATATCATCAGTCAGAATGAAGTCAGGGGCCAACTGATGAACAGGCCATCAATTGCTCATTTTCAAGTTTAAGTGGAAGCTGAAGAAAATTGGAACAGTCCATGAGAACCAAATGTGACCTTAAATATATCTCACCTGAATTTAGAGACCATCTGAACAATAGATTTGGTGCAATGAACATCAGTGACAGAAGACTACACAAATTGTGGGATGACATCAAATAGGAAGAAAGCAGAATGTCATTAAAAAGACAGGAAAGGAAGAAAAGACCAAAGGGATATCAGAAGAGACTCTGAAACTTTCTCTTAAATGGAGAGTACCTAAGGGAAATGGAAGAAATGATGAAATAAAGGAGCTGAACAGAAGATTTCGAAGGGTGGATTGAGAAAACAAAGTAAAACATTGTAATGACTTGTGCAAAGAGCTGGAGTTAGAAAATAAAAAGGGAAGAACACACTCAGCATTTCTCAAGCTGAAAGAAGAAAAAAAAGTCAAGCCTTGAGTTGCAATATTGGAGGATTCTATGGTCAAAATATTGAGTGATACAGGAAACATCAAAAGAAGAGGAAAGGAATATACAGAGGCACTGTACCAAAAAGAGATGGTGGATGTTGAGACATTTTAGGAAGTGGCATAGGATCAAGAACCAATGATATTGAAGGAAGAAGTTCAACCTGCATGAAGGAATTCTCCTCCCCCCCCAAAAAAGGCTCCAGGAGTTGATGAAATACCATTCAGTTGTTTCAACAAATGTTGTGCTGAAGTCTTTGATCTGCAGTGCAGAAGGTGCTTTCTCATTTATGCCAAGAAATTTGGAAGACAGCTACCTGGCAGCTGAAGAGAAGCTTCTTCTCTTGAAGAGAGCCATATCTGTACCCATGCCAAAGAAATGTGATCCAACAGAATGTGGAAATTATCAAATAGTACCATTAATGTAATACACAAGTAAAATTTTGCTGAAGGTAATTAAAAAATGGTTGCAATGGTATTATTGACAGGGAATTGCCAGAATTTTAAGCTGTATTCAGAAGAGAATGTGGAACAAGGGATATCATTGCTGGTGTCAGGTGGATCTTGGCTGAAAGGAAAGAATAACAGGAAGATGTTTATCTGTGTTTTATTGACTATGTAAAGGCATTTGACTGTGTGAATCATAAAAAATTATGGATAACATTGCAAAGAATGGGAATTCCAGAAGACTTAATTGTGTTCATGAGAAATCTGTACATAGACCAAGAGACTGTCATTCAGAAAGAACAAGTGGACACCACATGGTTTAAAATCAGTAAAGGTGTGTGTTAGGGTTATATCCTGTCACCAAACTTATTCAACCTGTATGCTGAGAAAATAATCTTAGAAGCTGGACTATATGAAGAATGCAGCATCAGGATAAGAGGAAGACTCATTAACAACCTGCAGTGTGCAATTGGCACAACCTTGCTTGCTGACAGTGAAGACAACTTCAAGCACTTACTGATGAAAATCAAAGACTACAGTATTAGTATGGATTACAGCTCAAGATAAAGAAAACAAAAGTCCTCACAACTGTACCAATAAGCAAAATCATAAATGGAGAAAAGATTAAAGTTGTCAGGTATTTTCTTTTGCTTGGTTGTATCCACAATCAATGCCCAAGGAAGCAGTAGTCAAGAAATCAAATGATGTGTTACATTGAGCAAATCTGCTGCAGAACTCTTTAAAGTGTTAAAGAGTAAAGATGGCATTTTGAAGAGTAAGTTGCACCTGACTCAAGCTATGGTATTTTCAATAGCCTCATATGCATGTGAGAACTGGACAATGAATAAAGCAGACCTCTGAAGAACTGATACATTTGAATTGTATGTTTTGTGAAGAATATTCAGCATACCATGGACTGCTAGAAGAATGAACAATGTACTTCCTCTTGGAGGAAGTACAACCAGAATACTCCTTAGAAGCAAGAATGGCCAGGTTTGTCTCTTATAGTTTGGTTATGTTGTCAAAAGGGACCAATACCTGGAGAAGGATATCATGCTTGGTAAAGCAGAGGGTTAGTGAAAAAGAGCAGACCCTCAAACAGATGGATTGACACAGTAGTTGTGACGAGGAACTCAAGTGTGGCAATGATTGTGAGGAGGGTGCAGGAGCAGGCAATGTTTTATTCTGTTGTACTTAGGATTTCTTTGAGTTGGAACTGACTTGGTAACAACAAGAACAGTAACTAGTACTTCTCAGGAGAAGATGCTGGGCCCACTGCCACTGGGTTTTTTCTGACTCATAGCAACCCTGTGGGGCACAGTGCAGCTACTCTGTGTGATTCCTAGGGCTGTGAGTCTTTGTGGAGACAGGCTACTGGATCTTTCACCTGCAGAGTGGCTAGTGGGTGCTGGCCCCGGCCTTTGAATTGACAAGGGCTACTTGGTCACTCTGCCACCAGGGCACCCACTCAGAAAAATTTCCCACAAAAACCAGAATACAAAGTTTAAATAAAAACAAAAATGTGAAAAATAAAAAAGTCCCAAGTTCAACAATAAAAACAGTAAAACACATAAAATTGCAAGAGAAGAAGGACAAATCAAAAGCAAACAAACATGAAGAGGAAATTTCTCCTACAGAGGGAAGACTAACAGAAAGAATGGAAAATTTTCAGACTGTGGTGTTAAATATATTTAAAGAGAGCAAAAAGTACACAGAAAACAGGCTATCAGAGATCAGGAAACAAATGGAGGGACAAAATGAGATACTCAACAAGGAAGTTGAAAACATCAGAAAAACCAAAGAGAACTACTGGAACTGAAAAATAAAGCATCTGAATTAGAAAAAGCAAGAGAATCACTCAACAACAGTCGACAAGACAGAAGGTAGAATAAATGAACTAGAAGATAAAATTACTGAAAGAGAAAAGAGCAAATAAAAGAACAAATTCAAATGGCAATATGAGATTTAGTTAAGAAATCTGACATTAGAATTATTGGAATCCCAGAGCACTATGACGACAATAAGGGCATAAAAACAACTTTTCCAAGAGATATCAGAGAGAATTTCCCACACCGGAACAGAGAATCAAGCATGCAAATAGAGGATGCTACACAAACCCCAATTAGAAGAAACACAGCAGGATCATTTCTGTGTCATATCCTAATAAAATCTTGAAAACCAAAGACAAGGATAGAATTCTGAATGCAGCAAAAGAAAAACACTATATAACATACCAAAGGGCTTTCATAGAATCAGTGTGGATTTCTTCCCAGAAACTCTGAAGGCCAGACGACAAAGGAGTTGCATATAAAAATACTGTATGAAAACAAGTGGCAACCAAGAATTCTTTGCCCAGCAAAGTTGCCATTCAAAAAGGAAGGGGAAATCAAGACATTCCCAAACAAGCAGAATCCCTGGGAATTTGCTACTACCAGGCCAGCTTTGCAAATATTATTTAATGAATACTCCAAATGGAAAGGGAAGAGCATTAAATATTCATATCTATACACAGGGAAAAAATAAAAAATGAGAGAGAGAAATCTAAAAAAAAAAAAAAAAGGACCAAGTATAAAATATCTTCAGGGAGTAAACTCAAATAGTGTGGCTCCACAAGCAATACAACAAAAAAAAAAAAAAAAATCCCACAGATTTATTGAGATGCAATTGGCATGCCATAAATTGCCCATATCTAAAATATATAATTTTACATTTTCACAT
>NW_006921676.1:4587649-4593376 GCF_000298275.1 Orycteropus afer afer | reverse complement strand
AAAAAAAAAAAAAAGTGACAACATGGGTAATCATAAGGACCAAGAATATGATATTTTCAGGGAATTAACTCTAATTAAATCCTGCAAGCAATGCAACATCAAGTTTATAAGAAATAATTACAAAATAAACTTACTGAATATAAGTTGTATGGAGACACAACAGAAATGTGGGAGGGAGGAGCATATCAGGAATTGATTTCTTGTATTAAGATTGTATGATAACTGTTTTCATATGTGAAATGTTGTTGCAATTGTAAGTTGTGTAATATAGTACACCTACTTCTCACTTATTGACTATCTCATTATCCACGTTTCACATTTATGACAATAGTAAAAAATCCACTATCTGACTATTTTTCACATTAACCCTGGATTTCTTCCCCATGTCTGGCTCCCCATCTACAGAGCCACCTATGTCTGTCAGGCTCCCAGCTAAAGCAGTCAGCTCTCCAGAAGGACTCTTGCCGGTCCCATCCCCATTGATAGAGCCACCATTGCAGCTTTTTGTGCAAAAGAGGCAACTGAGGTGGATTTTGAGGGAGCCCTTCTGAAAAGGGCTGCAAGTGGCTGGAGGGACTCAGGAGGAGGCAGGGGCAGGGGAAGTTGTTGCTGCTCCTTTCTACTCAGTCACCCTGGAGGGACCAACACCTGCAGCAGGAAGGGTATTGGGAGTAATTTGGGGTCTGGGGGCTGTAGCAGAAGCCAGCCTCCTCTTCTGTGGCCCAGGCTGCTGAGCTCCTCTTCCAAGCAGCTGTTAGTCTCCCGTCTCTTGGCCTTCAATTCCAAGCTCTCCAAAGCCATCAGCATGTTACTTGTTTCCTTGTGGTCCTCCCTGGCCTGTGGGGTGGCAGCAGGTGGTTAGGGCTGAGGAGGGAGTGGCTTCAGGGTGCAAGGGCACAGACAGCAACCTCTGCAGACTGTTTCAACCCCCAGCCCCACTGGTTGCCCAAGTTCCAGAGCTGCCAACTGTGCCAGGCCCCAGGTCCATTCACGCACCATCCCTGACAGCAGGGTCTTGGGGTCCAGAGCACAGTAGTGCTGGGGGCACAGTATATCCAAGGGTTCAGGCTCCAGGACTGCCTCCATGTCCTCCTCTTCACATAACACTGATTTTGCATAATGACCTGGTGTTTGGAAACTAACCATGTTATAAGTGAGGCACAGGTATATATGTAGTGTTGTTGTTGTTGCTGTTTGCCGTCGAGTCGGCCCCGACTCATAGCGACCCCTCCTTGGGTTTCTGAGGCAGTATCACTACGGAAGTAGGATTGCCCAACCTTCCTTCCGAGGAGTGGCTGGTGGGTTTGAACCGCCAGCCTTCTGGTGAGCAGTCAAGTGCCTTAGGCACTATGTAGTAACCACTAAGAAATCACAGGAAAAAAAAAAAAAGAGAATCAGAAGAAAATTAAAAAGCTTATCACAAGAAAACAGACAAATATAAACAAAAGCAGAAAAATCAGAATAAAAAGAAGACATAAACACTCAAAAACAAATTTCAAAATGAGTGAGATAGATGCTTTATTTTCAATAATAACCTTAAATGTATATGGTCTACCTGCCCTTATAAAAGGCAGAGACTGGCAGAATGGATTGAAAAAAACCTGATACATCCTTTTACCATCTACAAGAAACACACCTTAGACATAAGGACAGATTTTGAGTTTTATTCCACATTTTTCACCCACTCTACCCAGGACCTCCTATTGTGATCCCTTTAAGAGTAGTCAGCAGTGGTTGCCAGGCACCATCTAGTTCTGGTCTCAGGGTATGGAGGCTGAGGTTCACATGGTCCATTAGACTTTTGGACTAATTGTTTCCTTACATCTTTGCTTGTCTTAACTCTCCTTTGCTCTGAACAGGGAGAGACTAATAGAGGTAACTTAGAAGTACCTTAGAAGGCCACTCACAAGATTTTAAGGTGCTAGTCGCTACTCACTAAAGTAGTATGTACAACAATGTCTTTGGGACTGTTATGCCAATTGACTTTAGTGCCCCAAGACTATGATCCTGAGCCTCCATACCCAGTCACTCATTCTCTCAAGGTTTTGTTTATGACTAAGGAGTTTTCATAACTTTGTCCCCTGTATCCTCTACTACATTAATGGATATATTTGTAGCACATATAAAAACATATGTAGAGATATCCTCTGTTTGAATGCATATGTATTCATGGATGTAGTCCCATTTGCTTTCCCACCTCTGTTGAGATTGAGTGTGTATCTATGTATTGTTGTTGTTAGGTGCCGTCAAGTCATCTCTGACTCATAGCGACCTTATCTGCAACAGAACAAAACACTGCCTGGTCCTGTGCTAGCCTCACAATCCCTACATACAGTAGTAGCTCAGATACACTGAGCCCATCGCTGCAGCCAGTATGTCAGTCTGTCTTGTTGAGGGCCTTCCACTTTTTCGTTGACACTCCACTTTACCAAGCATGATATCCTTCTCCAGAGAATGGTCCCTTCTGACAACATGACCAAAGTAGATGAGATAAAGTCTGGTCGTTCTCACTTCCAAGAAGCACTCCAGCTGCAATTCCTCCAGGACAGATTTGTTAGTTCTTTTAGCAGACCATGGTACTTTCTGTCTATGTAACCACTCATAAATTATTGTTACTACTGTTATTGCAAGATTATGTATGTAGGAGTATACACCTTGGTTGCCTTTAAATCTTGTGTTCCTCCCTGTGTCTTCCACTGCCTTGATCTTTTTATGCTGACCTCCCCCTTATTGTATATTGCCTTTCCTTTTACCAAGTTAATACTTTTCTCTCCTTTTAGTAGTAGTTTGCTTTTTTAGGGTCTCTTTTCTTTCCAAATAAAGTTGGTAATAAGTTTTTCCATCTCTTTAAAGAATGATGATGAAAACTGGATCAAGATTGCATTGTATCTGTAGATTGCTTTCCGTAGTATTGTAATTTTTATGTTTACAATGTTAAGTCTTTCCATCCATGAGCATAGTATACTCTTCCATTTACATGGGTATCTTTAGGTTTCTCGTATTAGTGTTTTGAAGTTTTCTTTGTATATGTCTTTTGTGTCCCTGGTTACACTTATTTCTAAGTAGTTCACCTTTTGGGTTGCTATTAAAAATGATATTGTTTTCCTGAGTTCCTTGCCAGAGTTCTCTTTGTTAGTGTAGAGGGATCCTACTGATTTTGTATGTAGAGTTTGTACCCTGCCACTTTGCTGAATTCTTCTATTAGTTCCAGTAATTTTCTTGTTGAGTTTCTAGGACTTTCTATATATTGGATCCTATCATCTGCAAATAGAGATAGTTCTTTACCAATTTAGATGCATTTTATTTCCCTTTCTTGACTTTTTTGTTTTGGCTAGGACTTCTGATACAATATTGAATAGGAGTGGTGATAAAGGGCATTCTTGTCTGGTTCCCATTTGCAAGGGGAATGTTTTCATTCTCTCTCCATTGAGAATAATATTGGCTATTGGTTTTGTGTATATGCCCTTAGTTATGTTGAGCAATTTTCCTCTGTTCCTGTTTTGCTGAGCATTTTTATCAAGAATAGGTGTTGGAGGAGGACTTCTGGTAAGATGGTGGAATAGGCAGACAAGCCACACAGATCCTTTTCAACAAAGAAAAGACAAACCAATTGACAGATACAGAAGATAATCCTGGAGCTCTGAGCTTTGAAAGGAAGTATAAAGAAGTGGATTAGGCACCAACTAATGGAAGAACCTGAATGAAAACAGTGAGTATGGAGATGGACAGAGCTGTGAACTGTCAGCTACACTGATGGCACCAACAGCTTGAATATTTCCAAGTGGTGTTGGGACCTGAGAATTGACCTAAAGATCACCCCTGGTCGCCAAGGGCTGCAGGGATGACTGCACTGGTGGCTGATGACTAGGAAGGGAAACAGCAAAGAGGGAGACTACCTGAGCTATGGACTTTCAGCTGTCTGGAGGATGCAGCCATTTTGATTGTTTACAGGTGGTGGCCATTTTGGATACTTAAAGTTACCAAGGGCACAGCCATTTTGAATGTTTGCAAGAGGTGGCCATTTCGGATATTTAAAGTGACAACATTCTCATTCAGATTCCAAGGACCTAAGAATAGGCTCACTTGCCAAAGATGGCAGGGACATACAGGAGGCTGACAATGGGAAAGGAGACAGTTGGTGAGTGTATAAGTGCTGTCAACTTCTGAATAGAGAAGCACAGTACCCTGCTTACTTAGATAACATCCAAACAAAATAAAGAAAATGAAAATCATGGGCACATTACTCCAACATACAACCACCAATTAAATATAAACACAAAAATGTCACAATGTCTCAGAGACAACAGACCATCATAGTCCACACAAAGCAGCAAGATAAAGCAGGAGAAACAAGGGACTAAGATACAGACCCAAAACACATCCCTCAGGAAGAAGCAGCATTGGAACTCCCTTATAAGGAATTTAAAAGAATTATATTTAGATATCTTCAATGGATTGAGAGACAGATCAAGGAAAACACTGACAAAATTGAGGAAAACACAGAGAAACCCCTAGAACAATTTTGAAAGACAATACAAGAACAAAATGACAAAAATGAAAAATTAGAAATGATACAAAATCTACAGATAGAAATCCAGAAGATTTATACTAAATTTTCAGAAATAGATAACACATGAAATGGGTAAAGGAGTAGAATTGAATCAATGGAAGACAGAATTAGTGAGATTGAAGACAAATACCTGAATACTTCTTCGGAGAGGAGTCAATCAGAAAAAATATCAAAACAAAATGAAGAAACCCTAAGGTTCATATGGGATACCATCAAAAGGAATAACCTACATGTAATTGGAATTCCAGAACAGGAAGAGACAAATAAAACCACAGAAAAAATTGTCAGAGATCTGTTGGAAGAGAATTTCTCTGGTATGATGAAAGATGAGACTATACCTATTCAGGAAGTCCAACAAACCCCAAACAGGATAGACCCCAAAAGAAAATCACCAAGACATACCATCATCAAACTCACCAAAACCAAAGACAAAGTAACAATCCTGAAAGCAGAGAGGAAAAACAAAAAGTTACCTACAAGGGGAAACCAGTAAGACTAAGCTTAAATTTCTCAGTAGAAACCATGCAGGCGAGAAGACAATGGTTGTATATACACAACCCTTAAAGAAAAAAATCTCCAACCAAGAATTATATACCCAGGAAAATTGTCCCTCAAATATGATGAAATTAGGACATTTCCAAATCAGCAGAAATTAAGGGAATTTGTTAAAACCAGACCAACTTTATAAGAGATGCTAAAGAGAGTGCTTTGGGCAGAGAACCAACAACAGCAAACCACAGCCAACCATTAACACATATAGCCAGGAAACCAACGCAGTTATGGAAGTATCCAAAGTAAATAAGCCTACAAGATGGTAAACAGGGAACCAGAGACATCAGTTGACAAATGAGGACAACTACAAATCCAAAAGAGGGAAAAAACTGTGTAGGTACAGAAGTTCTAAATAGTAGGCAAGTCAAGACAACTGCAAGATAGAATGGATTGTTGTAAACTTGGGAAGAAAATTATAAATAACAGGGTAACCTCAAAGGAAAATGATGGAACTTCACATCCCAATGAAAAAGAGGGTTGATCTGGCCAGATGGTGGACTAGGCAAAAAGACTGCACAGACCCTCTTCAACAAAGAAAAGGGAAACCAATTAACACAGACACAGAAGATAATCCTGGACCCCTGAGCCTTGAAGGGAAGGATATA
>NW_006921676.1:4554595-4565176 GCF_000298275.1 Orycteropus afer afer | reverse complement strand
TATCCTTCCCTTCAAGGCTCAGGGGTCCAGGATTATCTTCTGTGTCTGTGTTAATTGGTTTCCCTTTTCTTTGTTGAAGAGGGTCTGTGCAGTCTTTCTACCTAGTCCGCCACCTTACTGGAACTCCCTACCCATTAGTTTTTAAGCAGGGTTTCCATGTATTTGAATTTTTTTTTCTTTGATCTTCCTGTTGTTGATTTCTAATTTTATAGCATTATGATCTGAGAAGATGCTTTGTAGTATTTTGAGATTTTAAATGTATTGAGGCTTGCTTTGTGGCCTAACATGTGGTATATTCTGGAGAATGCTCCATGTGCATTGGAAAAGAATATATATTCTGCTGTTGTTGGGTGGATTGTTCTCATACAGCTGTGAGGTCTAGTTGGTGATTGTGTTGCTTAGATCTTCTGTATCTTTGTTAATTTCTTTTGAGTTGTTCTGTCCTTCATTGGAAGTGGTGTATTGAAGTCTACTATTATCATGGAGTTGTCTGTTTCTCTTTTCAGTTCTATTAAATTTGCTTTATGTACTTTGGGGTTTTTTCATTGGGTGCATAGATATTTGTTATGGTTATGTCCTCTTGTTCAAGTGACCCTTTAATCATTATATAATGTTCTTTGGGCAATCTACTTTCATAGGATACCACCTCAGAAACCCAAGGAGGGGTCGCTATGAGATTCGACTCGACGACAGTGAGTTTGGGTTTTTTTGGTGGTTTTTGCCTTGACGTCTATTTTATGAGAAATTAGTATTGCCACTCCTGCTCTTTTTTGATTGCCATTTGCTTGATATATGCTTTTTCATTTGCTTTAAAAAGCACTTTTTTGTCTTTGTGTCTAAGGTGTGTCACTTGTAGACAGCATATTGATGGGTCATTTTTTCTTATCCTTTCTAGTACTCTCTATCTCTTGACTGCTGCATCTAATCCATTTATATTCAATGTAATTATTGGTAAATATGAATTTACTGCTGCTATTTTGCTGTGAGTTTGTGTGTGTGTGTGTGTTTATGTGTGTTGATGGATTCTTTGTTCCATATATTTTCCTTTTCTGAGCTCATTTTATTTATAGATCTTCTTATCATTTCCTTTATTGCTATTGTTTTAGTATTTACTAAGACGTTAAGGTTTTCTTTTTTATTTTGGTGAAAATGTGTATTCATTTTCTTTGAGGTTACACTGTAATTTATTATTATGTTCCAAATCTTATAGCAGTCTGTTTTATCTTGATATTTTCTTAACTTCCTTCCATTTGGAAGTTCTGTAACTAAAGCGTTTACTCCATGTTTTGTTTTGCTTTGTAGTTATCATTATTTACAAATTGGCATCTCTGGTTGCCCATTCTCTGTCTTCTAGGTTTATTTTATTTTTGATATTTCTATATCTGGGTTGATTTCCAAGTGATGTTGCTATATCTGTTAAATCTCTGGTAATTGTCTACCACTGGTAGTTCTCTATCTTTAGGATTCCCTTTAACATTTCTTGTAAGGTTGGTGTGATTTTTGCAAATTCTCTTGATTTTAGTTTATCTGGAAATGTCCTAATTTCACCATTATATTTGAGAAAGCATTTTGCTGGATCTATAATTCTTGGTTAGCATTTTTTTTTTTTATTTTGGTGGTGTTGTTGTTGTTATGTGCCATCAAGTCAGACCCAACTCATAGCGACCCCTCCTTGGGTTTCTGAGGCAATATCACTATGGAAGTAGATTGTCCCATCTTCCTTCCAAGGAGTGGCTGGTGGGTTTGAACCGCCAGCCTTTTGGTTAGCAGTCAAGTGCCTTAGGCACTATGCTACCAGAGTTATACATATATTATTCCATTGGCTTCTTGTTTGCATGGTTTCTGCTGAGAAATCAGAATTTAGTCTTATTTGTTCTTATTTTTATATGACTTTTCATTTTTCCAGAGCTGCTTTCAGGATCCTCTTTCTGTCTTTGGTTTTGGAAAGTTTGATTGTGGTATGCATTCATGATTTCCTTTTGGGATCTTGTGGTAGTTATGTGTCAACTTGGTTGGGCCTGGTTTTGAATGGTTCACTAGCTGGATGTAGTTATGCCCCATAATGAGGCTGGTAATGTTCTTCATGGTGGAATCTGTTGTGTGCAGCTGAGTAGCTGCCTTAGGGTTGTGGTCTGCTTCCAGTATATAAGAAGAAGCTTTGAGAGAGGTCTCTGAGCTTTTTGCCATGCTTGGACCCTGCATCTGGTCAAGTCATCAGTGAGTGGCCTGCCATGTTGCCTCCCAATCTTGGCACTGTTTCTGGACTTGAACTAGTGGCCTGCCATTTTGCTTGATAATCTTGGGACTGTACCATTTTACTTGTTGACCTTGGGTTTGTCAGCTGTAGCAGTCAGCAGCTGTCTCAACTTAAGAGATGCCTCCAGCTCCAGTGGGCTGGGAACAAGAGGCAGAGATGAAGCCCAAGGTCAAGGGGCTTTCATCCAGCCCTAAGATCTGGCACTTTGAACTTGGACTTCTAGACTCCTAAACTGTAAGAGAATAAATCCTTGTTTGTTAAAGTCATCCACTTGTGGTATTTTTTGTTAGAGCAGCACTAGAAAACCAAAATAGGTCTTTTCTATTTGGAGTTCATTGAGCTTCTTGAATGCATATCCTCTTGTCTTTTATGATATTAGGGAAGTTTTCTTCCAACACCTCTTAGACAATTTTCTCTGTGATTTTTTTTTTTTTTTGTCCCTTCCTGTTTTAGAATTCTGATCACACTCAAGTTACTCCTCTTGATGGTATCCCAAATGAATCTTTCTTCCTTTTGTTTCATTCTTTTTTTTTTTCTTTTTTCAATTTTTTCTCTAACAGATTGGTGTTTAGAGATTTGTCTTCAATCTCACCGATTCTGTGTTCCATTGATTCAGTTCAGCTCCTTTGTCCTTCCAATGCATTATCTATTCCTGAAATGTTAATATTAATCTTTTGGATTTCTAGTTGCTGTTTTTATGTGGTTTCTAATTTTAGATTTATTTTGTCAATTTTTTCTTCCTTTTTTTTGCATTCTTCTGGAGTTTTGTTTGCGTTTTCCTTGATTTTGTCTGTGGTCTTCTGAAACTTTCTCTCAATCTGTTGAAGGTACATAAATATAATTATTTTGAACTCCTTATTAGGTAATTCCACTAGCATTTCTTCCTCCAGGAGATTTTCTGGTGTGTACTTTGGTCACTTGTTTGAGGCATCATGTCCTGTTTTTTTGTGTGTGCATGATTTGAAGTTGACTCTTGTTTCTGAGACATTGTAGTTTTGTTGTATTAATTTGTTGATTATATGTTGGTTTGCTTCACCCTAACTTTTTGTTTTGTTCTATTTTAATATGTCTGGGCAACAGGGTGGTCGTGTTACTCTGGTCACTAGTTTGGCAGTACTGGGGCACACACTGCCTGTCTCTCAGTAGATTTGGTAGCAAGTGAGAGTATGGATGCATGTTTCTGAACACTGATCATGTAGAGCAGCTGCGGACAGGCTGGGTGGGTGTTGGCTCCTGTCTTTCATCAGACCAATAGTGCTGGAGTAGGTGGTGGCACTCTCCTAGTGGGTGGGGCAGCAGGTGGGTAGGTATGGTTGAGTAGGGTCACTGGCTCCCAATTGCTAGGAAAAGATGTAAAGAAAAAAAAAAAAGGAGAGGGATGTGAGAAGGGAGAGGAGGAAAAAGGGAAAAGAAAAAAAAGTGGGCAGGGAGGGTGGAGACCTCAGAAGAATCAAAGAGGAAAAAGGAAAAGAGAAAAGGAAGAAAAACAAACTACAACAACAGAAAAAAAAAGAAAAAAAATGTGGCACAGTACTGGTACAAATGATAGCCACCAAACCTGGCTGTGGTGGAAATGTGGTACTTATTCTGCAGGAGTATGCACCAGCAAATATGGAGGGTCAGGGGCAAGGTACTCATCCAGCCAGATTTCAAAAGAAAATGTAATGGTGGTGAGGGAAGTGGGAGAAAAAGGAAATAGAGAAAAAGGTAAAAATAACAAAGGGGAAAAGGGAAGGACTGAGAAGAGAGAATAATAATAATAATAAACTGGTGCAAGTGTTAGTTATCAAGCACAGTTGCAGCAGGAACATGAAGCTCACTCTGTAAGAGCTTATACTGCCATCCATGGAAGAGTGGGGGCAGATGCTGCTGACCAGACGTGGGGGTAGGAACTAAAGATAGAAAAAAAAAAAAAAAAGAGGGTGAAGAGGGATAAAGAAAAGGGGAAGAAGAGGGAAGAACTAAGAAGAAGGAAAAAGATAAAGGAAGAAAGCAAAAAAGCAGCACAATACTATTGAAAGTGCCAGCCACCAAACATGGGTACACAGGAATGCAGCACTTACTCCACCAGAAAGCACTCTTCTGACCAGGGACCATGTGGGGATAGGCGCTAGTAACTGTATGGACAGCAGGGGAGGGACTCCCGATCTTAATGGAAGACGGAAGGACAGAAGAAATAAGCAGAAAGCTAAAAAAACAAAAAAACAAAAAAACGTGGCCCAGCACTGGCAATAGGGGGAGTTTTACTGGCCATATGTGGGGAGGGGGGCTATGTTTCTGGTCACTGAGAGGTTGTGCAAGGTCGGGGGGGAGGACAGAGCTCTCTGGTCACTTGATCACTGATGTGGATGCTGGTACAGTCTTGGACAAGTGGAGTGATTATCTGGTTCCTGCTCCAATTGGAACACTGCATGTAATAATTCAAAATGGCTACACTGTCCCTGTTAGCAATTTACTGTTCCTTGTTCACTGTCTTTATCCAGTCTCTTCCTCTCATCTGTACTTGATCTAATTCTTTATCCTTTCCTTTGAAGCTCTGGGATCCAGGATCATCATCCAAGGTGTTATCCTTGTTTTTTCAAGTCTTTGTTATAGAGGATCTGGATCGTGTGTGTCTGCCGAGTCCGCTATCTTGGACCCAGAAAAAAAGACTTTATTGAAATAGTAAATAGACAACCTTAAGACTAGGAAAAAGGTCTTCAAAATCAATCCTTTTGGTTCCCTAGTGCTGCTATGGCAGCCCTGGTGATGTAGTGCATAAGGCATTTGACTGCTAACCAGAAGTCTGGCGGTTCAAACCCACCAGCCACTCCTCAGAAGGAAGACTGGGCAATCTACTTATGTAGAGATACTGCCTCAGAAACCCAAGGAAGGGTCTCTGTGCGTCGGATTTGATTCAACAGCAGTGAATTTTTGAGTGCTGCTATCACAAACATACCACAAATGTATGGCTTTAACAAACAGGCGTTTATTCTCTTGCAGTTTAGGAGGCTAGAAGTCCGAGTTCAAAGTGCTGGCTCTAGAGGCTGGGTGAAGTTCCCTCAACCTTGGGCTTCAGCTCTGCCTCCTGTTCCAGGTCCACTGGAGCTGGAGGCTTTTTTCTGACTCACGCAGCTGCCGGCTGCTGAGACTGAAGAACCCAAGATCAACAAGTAAAATGGCACATTCCTAAGATTATCAATCTACACAGCAAGCCACTAGTTCAAGCACAGAAATATTCCCAAGATTGGCAGGCAACATGGCAGGTCACTGATGACTCAGCCAAATGCAGGATCCAGATGTATTAAGAAGCTAGAGACCTTTCTCAAAGCATCTCCTTATATACTGGATGCTGGCCACATCCTGAAAGCAATAAGCAGCAATACGCTGCTCACAGAAGATTCTATCATGGAGTTGATTAAACCACATTCAGTCTCATCATGGGGAATAACTGCAACCAGCTGCCCAGCCACTCAAAACCACAGCCCAACTAGGTTGACATACAACCTTAATTATCTCAGTGTCTACTCCAAAATCTATAGGAAACTGTAACAACTCAACAACAAAGAGATAAATAACTCAATCACAAAATAGGCAAAGGATATGAATAGGACCTTTATCAAAGAGGACATCCAAGCAACCAACAAACATATGATATTCACAATCATTGGCCATTAGAGAAAAGAAAATCAGAAGTACAGTGAGATATTATGTTACTCTGGCTAAAATGGCACTGATTAAAAAGCAAAACAAAACAAAAACCAGATAATAACAAATGATCTTATCCATTGCTGGTGGGACCAAAAAAAAAAAAAGGATATAACCACTATGAAAATGGTATGGTGCTTTCTAAAAAAACTAGAAATAGAACTACCTTATAATCCACCAATCCCACTCTTGGATACGTATTTTTGTTGGTCTTGTTAGGTGACCTCAACTCAGTTCCAGTTCACAGTGACACTATATACAACAGAACAAAATACTCCCTAGTCCTGTGCCATCCTGTCTTTGCAGTGTTTGAGCCCGTTGTTGTATCTGCTATGTCAGTCTATCTGGTTGAGGATCTCCCACTTTTTCACTGGTCCTCTACTTCACCAATCGTGATATATTTCTCCAAGGATCGATCCCTTCGGGTAACATGATCAGAGTACAAGAGGCGAAGTCTCGCTATTCTCGCTTCGAAGGGGCATTTAAGCTGTACTTCCTTCAAGACAGACTTCGTCATTCTTCTTGCAATCAGTATTCTTTGCCAACACCACAATTCAAATGCTATCTTCCTTATTCACCATCCAGCTTTCACATATATATGAGTCTACTGAAAATACCATGGCTTGGGACAGGTGAATCTTAGTGTTCAAAGTGACATCTTTGTTCTTTAACACTTTAAGGAGATCTTTTGCAGCATAGTCAGTTGCCCAGTGCAGTATGTTGTTTTTGATTTATTGACTGCTGCTTCTGTGGGTGTTGATTGTAGATCCAAGTAAAATGAAATCCTTGATAACTCCAATCTCTTCTCTATTTATCATGGAGATCAATGGATAGGTCTTACTGGCACAGTTGTGGGGATTTTTGTTTTGTTTATGTTGAGATGTAATCCATACTGAAGGCTGTAGTCTTTGATCTTCATCAGTAAGTGTCTCAAGCCAGCAAACAAGGTTGTGCCATCTGCCTATCACAGGTTGTTAGTGAGTCTTCCTCCAATTCTGATGCCTTGTTCTTCATATAGTCCAGCTTCTTGGATTATTTGCTCAGCACACAGATTGAATAAGTATGGCAAAAGGATACAGCCTTGAAGCACACCATTGCTAATTTCTGTTCTGACAATAGCCTTTTGGTCTATATATAGGTTCCTTGTGAGCACAATTAAGTGTTCTGGAATTCCCATTCTTCACAGTATTATCCATAATTTGTTATGATCCACACAGTCAAATGCCTTTGCATCATCAATAAAATTCAGGTAAACATCTTCTTGTTATTCTTTGCTTTCAGCTAAAATCTATGTGAATCAGCAGTGATGTCCCTTGTTCCAAGTTCTCTTCTGAAACCAACTTGAATTTCTTTCAGTTACTTGTTGATGTACTGCTGTAAATTTATTTTCAGCAAAATTTTATTTGCATGTGATATTAATGATACTCTTCAATAATTTCCTCATTCTGTTGCATCACCTTTCTTTGGATGGGCACAAATATGTATTTCTTCCCATCAGTTGGCCAAGTAGCTGTCTCCCAAATTTCTTAGCATAAACAACTGAGAGCATCCAGTGTTGCATCCATTTGTTGAAACATCTCAATGGCTATTCTTTCAATTCCTGGATCCTTGTTTTTGCCAATTCCTTCAGTGCAGCTTGGACTTCTTCCTTCAATGCCATTGGTCTTGATCATATGCTACCTCCTGAAATGGTTGATAGTTGACCAGTTCTTTTTGGTATAGTGACTCTATTCCTTTCATCACCTTTTTGATGCTTCCTGCATCATTTGATATTTTGCCCATTTGTTGTTGTTGTTATTTGCCATCGAGTCAGCCCCGACTCATAGCGACCCCTCCTTGGGTTTTCGAGGCAGTATCACTACGGAAGTAGGATTGCCCAACCTTCCTTCCGAGGAGTGGCTGGTGGGTTTGAACTGCCAGCTTTCTGGTTAGCAGTCAAGTGCCTTAGGCAGTATGCTACCAGAGCTCCCTTAGAATCCTTCAATATTGCAACTCCAGGCTTGAACTTTTTCTTCAGTTCTTGTATCTTGAGAAATGCTGAGTGTGTCCATCTTAGAAAACAAAAGTTTTCTAACTCAAGGTCTTTGCACATTTTTCTATAATATTTTAGCTTGTCTTCTCAAGATGCCCTTTGAAATCTTCTTTTCAGCTCTTTTATTTCATCATTTCCTCCATTTGCTTTAGCTACTCTCCATTCAAGAGCAAGTTTCAGAGTCTCTTCTGACATCTGATTTTGATTTTTCTTCCTTTCCTGTCTTTTTAATGACCTTTTGCTTTTTTCATGTATGATGTCTTTGATGTCATCCCACAACTCGCTGGTCTTCACCAATTGTGTTGAATGTGTCTAATCTATTCTTCAGATAATCTCTAAACTCAGGTGAGATATATTTGAGGTCATATTTTGGTTCTCATGGACTTATTTTAATTTTCTTCAGCTTCAAATTGAACTTGCATATGAGCAATTGATAGTCTGTTCCACAATCGGCCCCTGGTCTTACTGATGATATTAAGCTTCTTCATTGTCTCTTTCCACAGATGTAGTCAATTTGATTTCTGTGTATTCCACCTGGCAAGGACCATGTGTGTAGTCACTGTTTATGCTGTTGAAAGAGTTATTTGCAATGAATAAATCATTGGTCTTGCCAAACTCTATCATGCTATCTCCATTGTCATTGTCTATCACCTAGGCCACATTTTCCAACTACCAATGCTTCTTCTTTGTTTCCAACTTTCACATCCCAATCACCAGTAATTATCAATGCACCTTGATTGTATGTTTGGTCAATTCCAATACTGCAGAAGTCAGTAAAAGTTTTCTATTTCTTCATATTTGGCCTTAGTAATAGGTACCTGGATTTGAATAATAGTAGTATTAATTGGTCATCCATGTCAGCATGTGGATATTATCCTGTCACTGGCAGCATTGTACTTCAGTATAGATCTTGAAATGTTCTTTTTGATGGTGAATGATACACTATTCCTCTTCAAATTGTCATTTCTGACATAGACCATGTGATTGTCTGATTCAAAATGGCCAACGCCAGTCATTTCAGCTCACTAATGCCTATGTGTTCCATTTAATTTTTTTTACAACTTCTAATTTTCTTAGATCCAAATTCTGTACATTCCATGTTCCAATTATTAATGGATGCTTTTGGCTGTTACTTCATATTTTGAGTTGTGCCACATTAGCAAACAAAGGTCCTGAAAGTTTTACTAGGTCCATGTTGTTAAGGTCAGTGCTACTTTAAGGAGGCAGCTCTTCCCCAGTTTTATATATATACATTTTATTGTGATTTGGGTGAAAATTTACAGAGAAAATTTACACTCCATACAGCAGTTCACATACACTGTCTCATGACATTGACCACAATTTACCCCAAAGCAATAGCTCCCCTCCCACTTCCTCCCACTAGTCACCTCTTCCCTGTGTCCATCCCTCCATGCACTCCTGCCCCCTGAGCTGTCTCCCTGTGCATAAGCAGCCCTTCTTTCTTCCATAATTGTTCTCTCCCAGGAGTGTATGTAGCTCAGGTAAATGGTCAACTCATGCGCCTGTCTTTTATTTGGCTGGAAGTCACAGGTGTGGGTTCAGTTCCAGACCTGAAGGGCAGCGAGGGGCCACAGTCTCAGTGGTTCCACCAGGCTCTATCAGACCAGCAAACCTGGTCTCCCCCTTTTCTTTTTTCCAAATGATTTTGAGTTTTGTTCCACATTGTTCTCCCCCTCTGTCCAGGATCTCCTACATAAATCTCCCTCTGAGTGGTTGACAGTGGTAGGTAGCTGGGGACCCTCTAGTTCTTCTGGTCTCTTAGTCATATAGGCTGTGGATCATATGGTGTACCAGTCACTTGGACTAATTGTTTCCATGAATCTTTGGTTTTCTTCAATCTTCTTTGCTCTGGATGAGGAGAGACCCATTGTTGCATCTAGATGGCAGCTTGCAAGCTTTAAAGATCCCAGTCACTACTCGCCAAAGTAGGAGGTGGAACAATATTTTGTGTAGTATGTTATGCCAAGTGAGCTAGATGTCCCCTGCGACTATGGTCCCAAGCCCACAGGTTCAACTACTCACTCCCTCTGGGTAGCTGGCTGTGGCCAAGAAGTGACTACAACCTTGTCACTTATCAGCTCTACTATATACCTGGGAATTCTTATAGAATGTACAAATACACTTGTATGTTGTCTGCTAACCCTGTACATGGCCTTGGGTACACTCCCTGCTACATAGACATACCTAATAGTTCAGCCTGTCCACCTATCTATTTACCCATATACCCATGTTTGCCTCCACTGACAATGCAGTACTGTATGTGCAAAAGAGTTCATCTTTGTTGTCTGCACCTCCCATGTACCTCTCTATGCCTTTTTCCTCAATGCCACCATGTTGATCACTCAACTTTGGTACATTGCCCTTCTCTTCACCCAAGTCAATACTTATCTCTACCTATCTAACAGTGTTTCCTCCCCTCCCCCTCCCACCCCTGGTAACCAACAAAGAAAATTTCCCTCCATATATAAACTTTTCTTTGACTTTTACAATAATGAACTAATACAATGTTTGCCCTTCTGTGATTGACTTATTTCACTCAGCATAATGTCCTCCAAGTTCATCCATGTTATGCGGTGTTTTGCAG